>NW_024067702.1:333750-667500 GCF_009389715.1 Phoenix dactylifera
TAGGTAAATTTGACTCTAAATCGGATGAAGGAATATTCTTAGGTTATTCTACAACTAGTAAAGCCTATAAAGTCTTTAATAAAAGAACCTTAGTTATAGAAGAATCTATACATGTTGTTTTTGATGACTCTAGTGACATCTCGTCTAGTAAGAAGATTAATTTTGATGATGATGTTGAAATACTTGAAGAAAAGATAGATGAGATGGGATTTCAAGATAATAATCAAAAGTTGATTGAAGGAGAATCATCAAGCCAAGAGGGTATTGTGGATCATGGGCTAACTAAAGCTTGGAGGTATGCTCATGGGCATCCTAAGGAACTAATTCTAGATGATCCATCTCAACCCGTTAGGACTAGAGCATCCCTTAGGAATTTGAATAACCATCTAGCTTTTGTTTCACACTTTGAGCCCAAACATATAGAAGAAGCCGAAAATGATGTAAATTGGATAAATGCAATGCAAGAAGAACTAAACCAATTTACTAGAAACAAAGTGTGGAATCTAGTAGAGAGACCTTCTGAATATCCAATTATAGGTACTAAATGGATATATAAAAATAAGCTAGATGAAAATGGAATTGTTATAAGGAATAAGGCTAGACTAGTAGCAAAGGGTTATAATCAAGAAGAAGGCATAGATTTTGATGAAACCTTTGCTCCCGTAGCTAGACTTGAGGCTATTAGATTATTATTAGCATATGCATGCTCTAAGGACTTCAAACTATATCAAATGGATGTAAAAAGTGCTTTTTTAAATGGGTATATTAATGAGGAGGTATATGTAGAACAACCTCCTGGTTTTGAAAATCATCAGTATCCCAATCATGTATATAAACTAAACAAAGCACTTTATGGTTTAAAACAAGCACCTAGAGCATGGTATGAGAGGCTTAGCAAATTTCTATTAGAACATGAATTCTCTAGGGGAAATGTAGATACAACATTATTTCTAAAAAAGCAAAATAAGGATATGTTATTAGTACAGATTTATGTTGATGATATCATTTTCGGTGCTACTAACAATCGCCTCTGCGAAGAGTTTGCTGATTTGATGCAGAGTGAGTTTGAGATGAGCATGATGGGAGAGCTGAACTACTTTCTCGGGCTTCAAATCAAACAGTCTGAAGGAGGCATCTTCATCAATCAAGCTAAATATATCAAGGAGATGCTCAAGAAATTTGATATGGAGGGAAACAAATCAATCAGCACCCCCATGAGCTCATCATGCAAATTAGACCAAGATGAATCAGGTAAATCTGTAGATCAAAAACTTTATAGAGGTATGATAGGATCTTTACTGTATCTTACTGCAAGTAGACCTGATATTATGTTTAGTGTGTGCATGTGTGCTAGATATCAGGCTAATCCTAAAGAAACACACCTAGCTGCAGTTAAGAGAATTTTTAAATACTTAATAGGAACTAAGAACATAGGGCTATGGTACTCTAAAGAATCTAGCCTAAACTTAATAGGATACACAGATTCAGACTTCGCTGGATGTAAGCTTGATAGAAAAAGTACCAGCGGGTCGTGTCAATTTCTAGGAGAAAACCTTATCTCATGGTTTAGCAAGAAACAAAACTCGGTTGCATTATCCACTGCAGAAGCTGAATATGTTGCAGCCGGGAGTTGTTGTGCTCAAATCTTATGGATTAAACAACAGTTAGAAGATTATGGCATTAAACAAGATAAAATTCCCATTAATTGTGATAATACAAGTGCCATAAATCTAACTAAAAATCCAATTCAACATTCAAGAACTAAACACATTGAGATAAGACATCACTTCATAAGAGATCATGTATTGAATGGTAATGTGACACTCCAATTTGTTTGTACTGATAATCAATTAGCAGATATTTTTACAAAATCCCTAAGTGAAGAGAGGTTTAGTGTGCTTAGGAGGGGATTAGGAGTGATTGATCCATCCTAGTGGTAGTTTCCACTAGATTCATTGATTTTGATGATTACAATATGGTTAAAATAGAGTTCCTTTTCAATGATCATCAAATCAGATCTTAATTAGGTGATTTTCCCTCATTTGGCACGATTATAGCATGATTTTTAGGTGCGTGCCAAGGTTAGAGACGACTCGAGTAAGTTACAGAGCCGGCTCCTAAGGGGGAGTCGACTCGCGCATTGGCGGGAGTCGGCTCGAGGTCGAGTCGACTCGCGACTCAGTGGAGTCGACTCGCAGTCGGGATCCGACTTTTTAACCCTAGATTTGTCGTTTCGAAAACACTTTTCTCTCAAGCCGCCACTGTTCAAAAAGCCCTAGAGCCGACTCCTAGGTCGTCCCCGATCGTCTCCAACCCTTTTTCCGTCGATTTTTCACCGGTTCTTAGGGTTTTCGTCCGTTCCTAGGTCGTCTCCGGTCCGTCCCAAGCTTCCTCCATCGACCCTTCTCCGTCCTTTAGGTTCTTCATTCCATTTTAGGTCAAAATGCCACGTAAGACCGTGGTTAGGAAGAGGTCCCGTCCCGAGGCCGGTCCCGAGCGGCGCTCCAAGACGCGGCACGATCCCGCGAGGCAACCACCTCCGGCTCGTTCCCCGCCTAGGGCGGTTCCCGCGAGGCTATTGGCCGGGAAGGTCGTCTCCACCGGGAGGTATGTCGATTTCGACTTCCTCTCCCGGGAAGGTTTCACCATAGGTGAAAGACTTAGGGTCCAGGGCTTAGAGTTCTTCCTTACATTGGACCTCCCCACATATCCAGGGCTCGTTAGAGAGTTTTACGGTACCGTCCATCGGGGAGATGGGGGTATCGAGGGCACAGTAGCCGGTGTCCCTGTGTTTGTCACGGAGGATCTTATTGGCCACATCCTCCACCTTCCACTAGTAGGGGTGGCTCCCACACATCCCGAGGACAGAGTTGAGGCCCTTACGGCCGTTCTCGGGCATCCACCCCAGTCACCCGTAGACGAGGTATCCGCCAGCTCACTATCGATTGAGATGCGGATCCTCTTGAGTATACTGTCTAGGTCCATCTTCCCTAAGACAGGGAGATTTGATTTTGTAAATGAGAGGGACCTAGCTCTTATGTTCTATATGCTTCACGACACCCCAATCAACTTCCCTAAACTCATATATCGATACATGTGTGAGCCCCTAGATAGACCTAGGCTCACCCTCCCATATGGCATGATATTCACCCTTCTGTTTAGGGAGTACGAGGTTCCCATTCCTGAGGGGGAGCCCTTTCGCGCTTTGCGATGGACTGATCGCACGCGTGCGGGGACCCTACACAGGATGGGGTTTCGGAAGAGAGAGGGGGTATGGGTTAGGAAGTCTACCCTCACCGCTCAGACCACCAGACCTTCACCCAGTCCTGAGCCCGATTCAGACTACCCAGACCTTCCAGACCATCCAGACCTTCCATCCACTCCTCCTGCTCCTACCACCTCCGCCGGACCTTCCTCCTCGGCACCACCCTCTATGGCGGTCCGGATTGATCCTGAGCAGCTCCGGGAGCTGCGACAGGAGATAGTCAGAGAGGTGAGGGATGAGCTGCTTCGGGAGCTCCGAGGTGCGGTGCCTGCTCCCACTCCTGCACCCGTATCTTCTCAGTTGGTCCCTTCCTTGACAGCCGTGACTGACATGACGGCTCATGTACGGAAAGAGATCTACAATGTCCGGAGTTTGGTCCAGGCCCAGTTCCAGAGCATGAGTGAGGTCACGAGCACCACTCGACAGATGCGAGAGGACATAGGTCGTGACATGCACACCACCACCGAGGGGGCCGAGCGCTTGTCGAATGTACTCATCGACAAGCTGGACGCACTTCAGACGTCAGTGACTGGGCTTCAGACGTCGGTGACTGAGCTCTCCACTACACATAGCAGAGCCACTACGTCTATTATCACGCAGCTCGGACATGTTACAGATGCAGTCACCCTCCTCATGGAGCAGAGCCGATTGAGAGGAGGAGCACCATCCTCGAGAGGAGGAGCCACATCCTCGAGAGGAGGAGCCACCTCATCGAGAGGGGGAGATACATCCTCGAGGGGGGGATCTTCATCCTCGAGGAGACCATAGATGTTCTTTTTGTTTTGTTTTGTATTGTTTTGCTTTACTTATTGTATGCTCAAATGTATTCACATTCATATCAATACAATGAGTAGACATCTTATCTTCATTTCTGTGCCATTTGATGATTGGTTGTGCCATTTGTGCCATTGATTGTGTGTGATTACCTCCTTTTTGATATGATGACAAAAAGGGGGAGAAATATGTATAAAATATGTAAAAGGGGAGAAACATGGATAAAATATGTAAAAGAAATCAATAAAAAGATAAACTCTTAAAAACACACACAAATTTGTTCTAAGTGGATTCGGTACCTCGAGGCTCATTATCTCTCTTTTGGGGCTCCTAATGGAGTAATCTCCAGAATCTATTCAAGGGATATTCGGAGATTAGCTGAATCTTACTCATGAACAAATTGACAGATTTTTTTCCTCTAAAAACCAAAAAATTCAGTTCAAAAACTTCAAAGCATTAAAAGAAAATTCAGAGAATCAAAACATAGTTGAATGCATATGTTGAGGGGGAGAATCTGAATTTTAATCAAACTAAATTATTAATGACATATAAGCCAAACAATTGATTGCATAATATGAAGGCTTATATAATTCCAAATGAAAGGGGGAGCTTTAACTACGAAATTTAATGTTTCACTCCTTTCAAGCTTGGATAAATTGAATTACCAGACATTTGAATTCATTTATGGATTTTATTTCATTATTTATTGAGCAATTCATTTTACATATACTCAATGTTTTGTCATCATCAAAAAGGGGGAGATTGTGGAGTGATTGATTAAAACCCCATTTGATTTTGATGAGCTCAAAGCATTTGAGTATATCTTTTAATTACTAATGAATTCAATTGAGTGTTTCAGTGAAAATCCTGTCTAAGTGTCCCAAGACTTGGTTCGTAATTGTTGGATAAGTTAAGGAGTCTGTTTGAACCAATGTCTGAGACTCGAGTCGACTCCCGAGTATCACGAGTCAACTCCAAGCGTATCAAGTTCACTGGCACGAGCTCGAGTCGACTCCAGATGAGTACGAGTCGACTCCGACTGAGAACAGACAGAAGAACAGAAAGGATCAACTCAGAACCTGTCAACGAGTCGACTTCTGAAGTGCGCGAGTCGACTCCAATGTTCACCAAGTCGACTCCAAGCAGTCACAGGCAGAAAAGTCAGAGAGCAGTTTTCGGGTCTGAGATTTGAGTCGACTCCAGTGGAACGCGAGTCGACTCCGATGGTTGACAGGTCGACTCCAAAGAAAGCAAGAGTCGACTCTCAGCGGTACACAAAGAAAGTCAGAGACCATTTTATGGACTCTGAGATTCGAGTCGACTCCCGCAATACGCGAGTCGACTCCAAGACACCGCGACCCCAAGACAGACAGAAAACCAAGTTACTGCCTCTGAGATTCGAGTCGACTCCCAGACAGCTCGAGTCGACTCCAAGACAGCTTCACGTCAAAAGGCAGAAGACCATCTTTCGGAAACTGAGAGCCGAGTCGACTCCAAGGAAGTTCGAGTCGACTCCAAGACTGGACGAGCCAAAAGACAGAGGATCGGAAGTTCGGGCTCTGAGATTCGAGTCGACTCCCAGGACAGTCGAGTCGACTCGAGTGGACAAAATTCAAAATTGGATCCACGGACTTCAGTGAATGAGCCGACTCCAAAATTGCCAAGTCAGCTCCAGAAGTTGACGAGTCGACTCCAGGTCAAGACGAGTCGACTCCCAGTCGTGAAGGCAACTTTAATTCAAATTTGGAACAGTTGCCGAGTCGACTCCGGAAAAGCTTGAGTCGACTCCCGCTACAGCCGAGTCGACTCCTGATCGCGCGAGTCGACTCCAACCCACCAACGGTCATATTGTCAGGCTGCGCAGAGTGTTCAGAACGGGCAGAAAAAGCACTCTAACGGCTAGTTTCCGTGGGGGTTGGCTTAAATAGCCACAGAGGACTGTAGCAAGGGAGAGAACAACTATTTCACTCCAACTAATCAAGCATTCAAGCTCCGCAACGTGCTCTTCAACGAAAAAGAGGAAGATCTGCATTTACTGCTTCCAACTACATCTTCCCAGCAATTAAAGCCTCCTTCTCCTGCATTCAAGTCGACTACTCTTTCAAGAGGAGACCAGAAGTTTAAGAAGCCATTCCTCATCTCCAATCTAAAAGCGTTTGAGGCTTCTTAACTTCATTTATTGTTCATATTGTTTTCATCTGCTTTTTGAGAAGCTCATTTTCTGTTTTCTTTTTACAACTTGTATTTACTTGGTTCAATCGGGGATTGAATCAAGGGGATTGAGGTTGGTTGGTGAGCCGAGTTAAAACCAACGTGTGTAAGGGTTCGATTGTGATCCCGGAAAAACAATCGGAGGTGGTTCTAGTCGGTGAGCCTGGAAAAACCGACCGAGTTCGTTGTGAGCTCGTAAAACAACAAGTTTGGTTGTGAGCTTGGAAAACAACCGGCTGTAATCCAAGGGGATTATAGTGAATTCCCAAGTGAGACTTGGGGAGTGGACGTAGGAGCAAGGGTTAGCTCCGAACCACTATAAAACTTGTGTTTGTGATTGATTGTCTCTCCTTCTTCTCATTTCATATTACTTACAGCACATAGTAATTAATTAAATAACTTGCAATAGTTTTTAATTAATCATTCATAACGTTTTAAATTATCTAAATTATTTTAAAACCCAATTCACCCCCCCCCCCCCTCTTGGGTTGTCTATCTGGGCAACAAAGTTAGGTAGGAGAGCAACATTAAAAGGACCTCCATCATCTGGTGGTCGAATTCAAGGAAAAAAGAGAGAAAAAGAAGAAGAAAAAAGGGAAAAGAAAAGAGAGGAACCCTAGTTCATGCATGGAAAAATTCTGCATTCAATCTAGCTGACTTCTTCCTCCTCTAAGTCCATCGCGCCATTAGTGTTAGGGGTCCCTGATAAGAGTCTTTAGATCAGATCTAAGTCCTCTTCAATCCCTTTAAACCTTTCCTCCAAGTTCTTCCAAGAAGGCGGATCAAAAGTTGATAGCGTTTGGAAGATCAAATTTCAGCCTCAAGAAATTCTGCGCAAGCTAGCACTTCCGTAGGATTGGATCTCTTCTGGAACTTCGCGTGGACTTCTCGTAGAGGCCATTCGTGTTCGTGGCTGTGAAGTCGAGGATCAAATCCACAAGTTTCATCCATCATAAAAGGTATTAATCCTACATTAATCTTTTATTATGGTGTCAAGATCTAGGTCTGATTCTCTGAGGTTTTACCCTCTTTTGGGGCTCCTCACGGAGATATCTCCAGAATCCATTCAATGGATATTCGGAGATTAATCGGAATAGAGTTCTTAAGTTTCAGATCTGATAGTTAATCATGCATGAAAGTTTTAGCATAATTGTTTAAATGATTCCGGCATAATCCTATGTATTCTTAAGGTGCTGATTTCTAGATTTGATCTTGTAAGCATGCATGAATTAAATTGTTTGATTCGATTTTTCTGCTATGTTTTAAAACTTAAAAAGAACTACGTATGGCTTGATCCCCCTTATGAAGGGGTACGTAGGCAACCCGATCAAGTTCAGCCATAGTTTTTTTAAAAAAAAAATCAGCATGCTTAACACTGAAGAACCTAGGATAAACTTTCAGTGGTATCAGAGCAAAGGTCCAAGAGTTGTGACCGATCTTCGGAAACTCTCACGCGTGATCATGTGACGAAGCGTGGCTCTCCGTCCGGAGGCGTATAGAGATGCGTACTCTGATAGGTATACATGGGTGTCACCCTATTTTTAATAGGACCGAACCCATGTAGGAGTGGAGACTCCCCCCAACAGTGGTATCAGAGCCAGATTTATGTTTAAACTTTTATGTTTTAATTTTTGTAATTAAATCTGAAATCATGAGCATGCTTAGATTAGATCTAAAGTATTTTTTTATGATTGATTTAATTGCTGATTATGCATGATTAACTAGATCTGAAATTTTGGATGCATATGATGCATGTTTGTGTTAAGATTTGTAACATAAATAAATCTGAAATCATAATATTATTTAGATTAGATCTAAATAAAATTTATGATTCATATGATCTCTGATTTTAATGAACAAATCAGATCTGAAAATAAAAGTGAAAAAATAAATACATAAGATGTATGTTGTTTGTATTAATTCATGTTGTTATGTATATGTGATGCATGAACATTAAATATAATGACTTAAACATGAATTAAATTCGATTACATGTGATTAATTACAAAAACTCATATATGAAAATATGTTTTAAGAACTGAAAGATTGTAATTAATATGTAATTAAAAATAAATATGCAATGATCAAAACTTTCATAAGTCTAAACTTAATTGAGAATTAAGTGTTATGAAATAGAATTGTAACTCAATTAATTGACATTGCATAATTATTTGGGCATATGGGTTAGCTTGAATCAAGTTTTTAGGATTGGGTTAGACCTAAGGTTAGAATCATACATGGACAAATAGAATTAATTGATCAAATCTAATTAAGTAGCAATTAGATTAGGTCAAGAAAATTCTAGGTCAATTTACAATAGTTGTAGATAGATCAAGTCCATGTCTTTGATTAGACCAAGATGGAACTTGATTTAGGCTCAGAGGTGTAGCCCGAGTCATTTAAGTAATCAAATCAAAATTGATTAACCAGTCGGTGTCTAAGGTAAGTTTGGCAGTTTTGACCGGTGGTTTTTAATTGGGAGCTACTCGCACTGATTCGTCTTTGTCGAGTTAATGGCATATCCCTTCCACCGATCTCACTTACCTGGCCGACATGGTCAATCACATTTTGATTGGATCACTTAATGATTCGAGTTAGCCCATGCCTATAAGAAAAATCAGTTTGACTGATTTAGGTGCCTCCTTAACCGGTTTGAGTCTAATCTGATTTGGTGAAGTCAGTGGGAGAAATTAGACTAATCGGATCTTCTTATCTATCCTAATTAAGAAATCCTCTAAAATTATTAGGTCCTTAAAATGAAATGGTTATGGGGATAACTAGGTCATAGCCTCCCATTAAGTTGGGTGATAATGGGTCCAATGTTTTGATAATTATTGGAGGCGCGACACGCCTGGTACTTATCAAGCATTGGAATTGTCATTCAATATATGATGAGTTAAGTGTACCTTCAATAGGCGGTCAGGTGAGCCGAGCCACACTCGGGCTTGGTCGTCTATTAGCTGATTAGACTTAACCCTATCATTTAATGGTTGGACCTGACTAGGATATTCGGTGGAGGCGCCACACGCCTGCCGAAGAACCTAGGGCAAAATTATCACTAGAAGTTGCTTGGTGAAGCAACTGGTTTAGAACCTACCAATAGGTGCATATAGGTTAGCCGAGCCACACTCGGGCCTATATGCGATCTATTGGGTTCTAGTGCCCACTAAAGAATTAGGAGTAATTTTTCGAATTGGACGTAGAGGCTACCAATTTGTATAAAATAGTGGGAGTATCTTTAGACTAAAGTCCAAGTCTACTGTGTTTAGTCAATTCATATACTAATAGCCAAATTTTCTTTTATGTAGAAATGGCTACAAGTTTGTCACTTCGCTCATTATTTGATAATGACAAGTTGACTGGTCCCAACTTCAATAATTGGTATAGAAAGCTGAAAACTCAGCATAGTCAGACCAAAAGGATTAAGGATGACCAAAGTCAGGCAGAATGCTTCTATTGTAAGAAGCAGGGGCATTGGAAGAGAAATTGTCCTCAGTACCTTACCTCACTTGACCCGAACAGGCTAAGCAAGAGAAAAGGACTATCAGTTGCTGATCAAGATATTTATATGATAACACCTTGTAATTTCTCTATATGTGATAATTCGACCTGGGTATTAGATACTGGAAGTCCGTTTAATATATGCAATTCGTTGCAAGGACTTCAAGTCAATGAGAGATTTGAAAACAGCGAGAGATTTCTGAATGTTGGAGATGGAAGATCTGTTCCAGTTCTAGCTTTAGAAAATCTCAAACTTATTTTCAATTCTCATGTAGTTGTTTTGAGTGATTGTCACTATTGTCCTACATTCTTATTGAATGTAATTTCCGTAGGCCTTTTGGCCATGAACGGTTATAAAATTTCAATAAAGAAATGTTCTTGTGATATCATTATGAATGGTGTTACTGTAATGAATGGACAATTGAGCAATGGCATCTACTTGTTATCACAACTTGTTAATGTAATGTACACGTCAAGTAAGCATCCTAGAATAGATAATGTCATAGATGTCTACCTTTGGCATCATAGGCTAGGTCATATTAACAAGAACAGGATGAACAGGTTAAGTAAAGAGGGAATCCTCAATGTTAATGATTGTGAATCATTGACAACCTGTGAGTCATGTCTTCTTGGTAAGATGACCAAATCATCTTTTACCGGAAAAGGTGAACGAGCCAGTGACTTATTAACCCTTGTACATTCTGATGTATGTGGGCCAATGAGCACAAATGCTAGAGGTGGGTATTCATATTTCATTACATTTACAGACGACCTTTCTAGGTATGGTTATGTCTATTTAATGAGACATAAATCTGAATTATTTGAAATGTTCAAATTATATCGTAATGAAGTAAAAAAACAAACTGGAAAGAGTATTAAAACTCTTCGATCAGATCGAGGAGGTGAATACCTCACCAGTGAGTTTTTGACATATCTAGGAGAAAATGGGATTCTCTCTCAATGGACTCCTCCTGGTACACCATAGTATAACGGTGTATCAGAAAGGAGAAATCGAACTCTGTTAGACATGGTTCGATCCATGATGGGGTTTGCTGATCTGCCCATATCCTTTTGGGGATATGCTCTTGAGTCAGCCTGCTACATTCTAAATAAGGTTCCAAGTAAGTCTGTAAATAAAACACTACATGAGATGTGGACTGGACGTAAGCCGATGCTCTCTCACCTTAGGGTTTGGGGGTGTCCGGCGTACGTCAAACGTTTGAAGACAGACAAACTTGAACCCAAGTCTGACAAATGTTTCTTTGTTAGTTATCCTAAAGAAACTAAAGGATATTACTTCTACTTTGCTAAAGAACAAAAGTTGTTCGTAAGCAATAGAGCTGTTTTTTTAGAAAAAGAATTCCTTAGTGAAGGAACTAAAAGCTCTAATGTTGAGCTTAGGAAAGTTCAACATGTAGAAGATTCGACACCATCTACTGAACTAGTTGAGTCGGATTTGATTAGACCAGATCCAGAACCCATATTAGATGCACCATTAAGGCGATCGGGTAGAGTACCACGTCAGCCGGACAGATACTACGGTTTCTTGGTCTGGGACAGGGATCCTATCGAACTTGATGAAAATGATGAGGATCCGATCACATATATGGATGCAATGCAGAGGTATGACTCTGATAAATGGCTTGGAGCCATGCAATCCGAATTGGAATCCATGAAGGTCAATGATGTATGGACATTAGTTGACCCACCCGAAGGGATTAAACCCATAGGGTGTAAGTGGATTTTCAAAAGAAAATGGGGCGCAGATGGAAAAGTAGAGACTTATAAAACCCGTCTGGTTGCCAAGGGATATCGTAAACGTTATGGTATTGACTATGACGAGACATTTTCTCCTGTGGCAATGCTCAAATCCATTCGGATTATGCTTGCGATAGCAGCACACTTAGATTATGAGATCTGGCAGATGGATGTTAAAACCGCTTTTCTAAATGGAGATTTAGAAGAGGAGGTGTATATGATGCAACCTGAAGGTTTTATATCTGCAGATGAGTCTAAGGTGTGCAAGCTTCAAAAATCCATTTATGGATTAAAGCAAGCTTCACGGAGTTGGAACATACGATTTGATAAGGTGATCAAATCATATGGCTTCATTAAGAATGAAGAGGAACCTTGCATTTATAAATGGGCAAATGGTTCAGTTATCATATTTCTTGTTTTGTATGTGGATGACATTCTTTTAATCGGGAATGACATTCCTGCATTACAAGGAATAAAGGTTTGGCTATCATCTCAATTTGCCATGAAGGATTTGGGAGAAACATCTTACATCCTAGGGATGAAGATCTATAGAGATAGTTCTAAAAGATTGCTTGGATTATCCCAGTCCACATACATTGATACTATACTGAAGAGGTTCAGTATGATTAATTCCAAGAAAGGCTATCTTCCAACGGGCCATGGAATTAACCTCTCTAAAAGGGATTGTCCGACAACCTCTCAAGAAAGAGAGAGTATGGATAGAATTCCATATGCTTCGGCAGTGGGATCTATAATGTATGCCATGACATATACTAGACCAGACGTGGCATACTCACTAGGAGTAGTGAGCAGATACCAGTCCAATCCAGGTAGCAACCACTGGAAGGTTGTAAAAACCATCCTTAAGTATTTGAGAAATACTAAAGATCAGTGGATGGTCTACGGTGATTCTGACTTAAAACTTGAGGGATATACCGACTCAAGTTTTCAGTCAGATCAAGATGATAGCAAGAGTGTGCCGGGATATATCTTTACTCTTAAGGGTGGGGCCATCTGCTGGAAGAGTTCCAAGCAGCATACAGTGGCAGATTCTACATGTGAAGCAGAATACATCGCAGCATCTGATGCAGCCAAGGAAGCCGTATGGTTGCGCAAGTTCATCACCGAGCTGGGAGTGGCACCTTCCATTGATGGTCCAGTTCCTATATTTTGTGATAACACTGGAGCCATAGCTCAGGCAAAGGAACCTAAAGCACATCAGCGGACCAAGCATATTCTGCGACGCTATCATCTAGTTCGAGAGATTATAGAACGAGGTGATATTGATCTTCAGAAGATTGACACAAAAAAAAATCTGGCTGACCCATTTACCAAAGTCCTCGGTATTAAAGAGTTCAACGAACACAAGTCGAAGATGGGTATTAGATACTGTGCCGATTGGCTTTAGGCTAAGTGGGAGTTGTTGGGAATTGTACCCTAAATGTCAATCATCAGCATGTTGATGATTAAATGAATTGACAAATCAATAAAGTATTTTTTGGCATTATTCATCATTTTACATCTTAAAATGAACTCTTATATGATGAAGTCCTTAGGACTTATTAATGATAAAGGAGGATTTATCTTCGAGTCCTTAAACTAGTTCCCGACCAAATGATATGTTGTTACAAGGACGACAGCATTATCAAGATTAGGTCGTTGTGTGACATATACGTTGGTTGTCCTCTTAACCAAGGAGTGTGGAGACACTGGTATGCCACACAGGTGAAGTGTAGGAGTATATTTCACTGAACGTGACCAATTCCGGAACGCTCTACTGTTAAGAGATGTTCCGAGTGGATATGGGTATAAGTTTGGCCCTCTGACCTGAGACCGCAACTTGTGACTAGCAAGCAACTCATTGTACTTTGGTACCGGACTACCTGGATTTCTAATTCAGTGACGGAAGGTCACTGGGTGCAGTCAAGTACTTGCGTAGTCAGTTGTGAGTCGAGATGGAATTGACCCCTCCTAGAAACAGGAGATAATGTCTTGTGATTAATTTAGCAAAACCTTGGCCAGGGTAATCCCAGTGAGGAGTCACGGGATATCTAAAGTTAATCACATAATGGATGTAGTAATTATAGGGTTGACAGTGAGCTCTAAGTCATCCTGGCATTAGGAGTCAAAGGGATTGAATTATACAGTAACCATAGTTCAGGGTTCCAGAATATTTGCTTCGCATATATTCGGCCTATTCGGACGTCGGATACCATTGCTAGATGGTCACATCGATTAGTGTAGGAAGTCGTTCCTATACTACCGGCTTAGGTTCGAACCTATGAGGTCACACGCATAGAAGATTCCTGATTGATCAAGAAGGCTGATGAATGATTAAGAATCATTCAGGGATAATTTGGTCAATTCGATTGGCAAATTATCTTATAAAATAATTAAAGTAATTATCAGAGGATTAATTAGTAGTTAGATTGCTAATGAACTCAATTGGATTGAGTAATTAGACTAAGGATGAGCCAAATTGAATTAGATTCAATTCTGGGCTCAATCAGGGTTTTTGACCTGATTGGATTAGGTCTGAATCAAGAGGACTTAGGTTGACCAAATTAAATTAGATTAAATTTGTGCTTAATTAGGGATTGACCTAATTGGATTAGGTTCAACCCATGGTAATTGGATCATTCTAATTGTTAGGATTTAATTAAATTAAATGGGTTTGATCTGAAACTGTTCGGATCTTGAAATCCACTTGTCACATATCCATGCATGGCGCCATAAATTGATTTTTAATATGATTAAAAATTAATTAATTTATTTAATGGTGCCATGGGACACTTGGCAATATCAGGGACCTCTTTCATCATTAGATGGGTCGAAATGGAGAGATAAATTCATGAAAAGAATTGGATAAGATCAAATTCTCTCTCTTCATGACATATGTCATCCTTATCTTTATCACACTTCTAATTAAGGTTGAATTTCGAATTTAATTATCACAAAATCACCACGTGACCCTCTAATCTGTTTGGGGGCATGGGAATTTCGAAATTGAAAGAGGAAAGTGGCAACATGATGAATGGTTTAGATTAGATCAAGCTTCATCATGTAATGGCACATGAATTTGAATTTTGAATTCAAAATTCAAAACCCCACAAAATCCTCCACAAATATGGGATGGTTGGCATGAAGTTAGGTAGGAGAGCAACATTAAAAGGACCTCCATCATCTGGTGGTCGAATTCAAGGAAAAAAGAGAGAAAAAGAAGAAGAAAAAAGGGAAAAGAAAAGAGAGGAACCCTAGTTCATGCATGGAAAAATTCTGCATTCAATCTAGCTGACTTCTTCCTCCTCTAAGTCCATCGCGCCATTAGTGTTAGGGGTCCCTGATAAGAGTCTTTAGATCAGATCTAAGTCCTCTTCAATCCCTTTAAACCTTTCCTCTAAGTTCTTCCAAGAAGGCGGATCAAAAGTTGATAGCGTTTGGAAGATCAAATTTCAGCCTCAAGAAATTCTGCGCAAGCTAACACTTCCGCAGGATTGGATCTCTTCTGGAACTTCGCGTGGACTTCTCGTAGAGGCCATTCGTGTGCGTGGCTATGAAGTCGAGGATCAGATCCACAAGTTTCATCCATCATAAAAGGTATTAATCCTACATTAATCTTTTATTATGGTGTCAAGATCTAGGTCTGATTCTCCGAGGTTTTACCCTCTTTTGGGGCTCCTCACGGAGATATCTCCAGAATCCATTCAATGGATATTCGGAGATTAATCGGAATAGAGTTCTTAAGTTTCAGATCTGATAGTTAATCATGCATGAAAGTTTTAGCATAATTGTTTAAACGATTCCGACATAATCCTATGTGTTCTTAAGGTGCTGATTTCTAGATTTGATCTTGTAAGCATGCATGAATTAAATTGTTTGATTCGATTTTTTCGCTACGTTTTAAAACTTAAAAAGAACTACGTATGGCTTGATCCCCCTTATGAAGGGGTACGTAGGCAACCCGATCAGGTTCAGCCATGGTTTTAAAAAAAAAAAAAAATCAGCATGCTTAACACCAAAGAACCTAGGATAAACTTTCAGTGGTATCAGAGCAAAGGTCCAAGAGTTGTGACCGATCTTCGGAAACTCTCACGCGTGATCATGTGACGAAGCGTGGCTTCCGTCCGGAGGCGTATAGAGATGCGTACTCTGATAGGTATACATGGGTGTCACCCTATTTTTAATAGGACCGAACCCATGTAGGAGTGGAGACTCCCCCCAACAGTATCGACCTGACCCATCGACCTGACGTACGATTCCTCGACTAAGGTCGGGATGCCCCGAGGGTCGACCGTAGAGTCTCAAACTCCCTCGATCTCGGGAAGCGTCGCAGGTCGATAGAGCGTTTCCAGACCCATCGACCTGACGTACGATTTCTCGACTAAGGTCGGGATGCCCCGAGGGTCGACCGTAGAGTCCCAAACTCCCTCGACCTCGGGAAGCGTCGCAGGTCGATAGAGCGTTCCCAGACCCGTCGACCTGACGTACGATTTCTCGACTAAGGTCGGGATGCCCCGAGGGTCGACCGTAGAGTCCCAAACTCCCTCGACCTCGGAAAGCGTCGCAGGTCGATAGAGCGTTCCTAGACCCGTCGACCTGACGTACAATTCCTCGACTAAGGTCGGGATGCCCCGAGGGTCGACCGTAGAGTCCCAAACTCCCTCGACCTCGGGAAGCGTCGCAGGTTGATAGAGCGCTCCCAGACCCGTCGACTTGACGTACGATTTCTCGACTAAGGTCGGGATGCCCCGAGGGTCGACCGTAGAGTCCCAAACTTTCTTGACCTCGGGAAGCGTCGCAGGTCGATAGAGCGTTTCCAGACCCATCGACCTGACGTACGATTCCTCGACTAAGGTCGGGATGCCCCGAGGGTCGACCGTAGAGTCCCAAACTCCCTCGACCTCGGGAAGCGTCGCAGGCCGATAGAGCGTTCCCAGATCCGTCGACCTGACCTACGATTCCTCAACCAAGGTCGGGATGCCTCGAGGGTCGACCGTAGAATCCCAAACTCCCTCGACCTCGGGAAGAGTCGCAAATTAATGGAGCATTCCCAAACCCCTTCAACCTCGGCGGGCGCCATCGGGCCCATGAGAAGCCCGAGTTCTCCGAAAGTCAAAGAATGACTCCGAAAGTCGGCAAGGAAATAAGGCCGCCTACTCCGCTACGAGGAGCGCAATTTTGGAAATACAGAAGGTACATCCTACTTGATGCTTGCCTCGTTATATTTATCTACATATTGCCAGCCACATCCTGATTAAAATCGGGACCTTATTCTGGCCAAGGTTGCATTGCTCCTGCAAGTCGGTTTAGTCTACTGACCTCATGCATGCTCCGTCTGCCGATAACCTCCGCGACAACTTATGTGAACCCACAGGCACCAGGGCCCAATTCGGCCCTCATATGCAGAAACCCCAACGTTAACCTATGAAGATGACCTCGACCGCGGGCATACTGATCGAGCTCGAGAAGGTCGAGGTATCCTCCACAGGCTCCGGCCCCGCTTGCCGAAGCCTCGGCGGGGTCCGAGGGCGACAACTAACCTTTTTTATTGACCTACGGTCCGAAAGCCGAGCCCAAAAGCTCGGCTAGACCCCCAGACAGCGGCCTATGCGAGTCTAGCACGGCCCCGCTCGGAGGTTTGAGGCCCGAGCTCGACGCCTCAAAAATCTAAAAGCCAAACACGGCGACCTCCGCAATCTTCAAGTCTGAGCTACAGGACTTAAAAAAGTTTCCTAGAATTTAAGCTCGGAGCTCCCTCTAGTTAGCGTAATCAGAACTCAGGAAAGCGAAACATAGCCAAAGAGAAACATGCCTTTATCAAGCAACTCGAAAGCTAATATACAAAGTTGAGGGTCGGTAAAACAATCAAGTTAAAGTTCCGGCCTTGTTTACAACAAAAGATCAATGCGGAGTGACAAAAAGATTTTTCATTAATAAAAGGCCCGAAGGCTAAGTACAAAATTGGGAGTCGACCATTCAAAAATTTGAAGGCCGACCTCGATTACAATGGAAAGAAGAAATAAATCTAAGTTCTAAGGGGCGGCGACCGCGTCAGCGTCACCCTCGGGGTCATCTATGGCGATGACTGGAGGGTCTTCGGTGAGCACGGGCTCGGGGTCTGCGGCAGGGGCCTCGGCGGGTGCCTCGGGAATACCCTCCAACTCGGCCACCGCCGTCGCAGGCTCGATTGCGTCCAACTCAGCCGACTCCGCCTCGGATGCCAGGGCGGCGGGAACGTCGTCCGAATCGGAGCCGTAACCCAGCTTCATCCTCGGACGAATCGTCGAAAGATCGAACTAGGGGCAGATCCGGGCCATCTGCTTTCGGAAGTTGTCGAAGCCCCGGAGGAACCCGTCGACGGTCTCCTCCTCTAACATGTCGCGAAACTCCTCTGATTCTTTGAAGGAGTCTACGGCATGTTCGGCCCGCTCGAGTGCCCTCCTTTCTCGAGCCTCCAGTTGCTCGATCTTGAGGCGCAGGACCCCGCCCTCGTACCTGAGGCCCGTGACCTCGGATTGGACCTCCCCCAGGCGCGCCTCCGAGGCGCGCAGAGCTGACTTGGCCAAAGAGTGGGCGGCCCTTTCTTCTTCAAGCACCTCGACCATTGCAAGGCGCCCGGCCTCAGTGGCCTCCCTCCGCGCCTCGGCCTCGGCCAGCGCCGCCCCCAACTCGGCGATCTTCTTCTTGGCCAGCTCAAATTGCCGGCTTATTTGCCGAGTTTCTTCTTGACACCCTTGAGCAATGAATACCAGTGTGTCGACTTCGTGGATATGCTGCAAGAGAAAAAGGGTAAAACGATCATGAGTTGAAAAACATAACATATTCGCCAGTAGTCTAAGGAAAGCTGGAAAAGTAGCTTACCCGAGCGGTATTGCGGTAAGTACCGTCGACAATCTCTTCCAGTGGCAAGTTCCAAAACTCAGCCCGGTCCGCTGGAAGCATCGCACGCCGAAATACGGCGCGTGCGACATCGGCGTCGTGAATGGCCGAGCTCCCCTCGAGGAGTGGGGATCCTGGCTCGGCCGACTCCTCCCTCTGGACCCTTGAAGAGCTCGGCTCGTCCGAGCTAGGGACCTCGGGGCCTCTAACTTCGGGGCCTCTGGTCGGCTCAGGCCTCGGGCGCCGTAAGCGAATTACGGTCAGCCCCTCCCGCTGGGCAACGGGGGCGGGACAAGGAGGGGCCGCTGGGCCCGCGTCGCCGGCGGCCCGTGTCCGCCCCTGATCAATTGTGGAGGCCCCCACCTCCGGGCCTCCCGTCCCGGCCGATGTGGAAGCACCGGCTGACCTCGACTTCTTCCGAGGTTGGGGAATAGCCCCCCCAGCCTCGGCCTCCCGCCTCTTCAATCGAGAGAAGAGGGACGTGTTGCTGGTCGGCATGTGGGGGATGTCTGAAACCAAAAATTTTCTCAAGTGTCAGACCAATGTTAGTGAAAAGAGAAAATAGATAAAAACAAAGCGATGCGACTACTCTTACCCTCGGGGCGCGCCGAACTCAAGCCCACGCTCGCCAAGGCGTCCTCTCGTAGAAGCTCGGTTAGGTTGAATCCCTTCCCGAGGGCTCGTAGGGAGTCCAAGACCCTCAGCTCCCTCCCCGAGGGCTCGGAGAGCCTATTGAGAGCCTTCAACCCAGGGTGCCCCCACCTCGGGTCGAACCCCCACGGCACCTCGAACGCAAGAAAGAAAAATTTCCCCTTCCACTCATGAATAGAGGAAGGGGTGCCCTGAAAGAGTGACATACCGCCCCAAAAGGCGAAGTATAGCCACCCCGCATCCGCCGGGTTTTTCTTTAATAAAAAATACCAGCGAAAAATACTCACCGAGGTCGGGATCCCGTGTGCAAGACACAAGGACAAGAACCCGATTATGGTCCTCCACGAGTTCGGAGCAAGCTGTGCTGGGACGAGTTGATACTCTACCAGCAAGTTGTTCACGAACTTGTGAACAGGGAACCGCAGGCCGGCCCAGAGCGTCTCGCGGTGGATCGCGATCCGACCCGGGGGCGGCCGCGTCACCCTATCCTCCGGTCCCGCAGTTTCGAGACGAAACCCGGCCTGGAAGAAGAACCGGGAGCGGATTAACTCCAACTCCTCCCCTGACAAACTCGACCCTACTTCCTCTGGACCGGGACCCATTTTACAGAGAAATGAAATAAACTAAAGGTAAAGAGAGTAAGGAGGAGGAGGAAGAGGAACCCTAGCTAACACAGGGTGGAAACCTACAGGAAAGTCGCCGGAAATCGCTCCGGGCACCGCCAGCAAGGTTTGGTCGAAAGGTAGGATGAAGGAGGAAACGGCAAAATGAAAGGCAACCAAATGAACTCTTAGGACAGATTCATGGGGTTTATATAGACCCCCCTAACGGCCCAGATCGGCGGGTTCGGTTCCCACCCCCTGTCTGGATTGCGCCACGTGTCGGCTTCGGAAGCCGAAGCACCGCATTCACTCCAGATCAATAAGTCGGGTACAAAATCGAAGCGCCGTCCCATCGGATCTCACGGCCTCATCATGGGTCCGCAAAACCGAACCACTTTGAAAGACGAGCGGACGTCAACCCCGCTCCCTCCATTTAATAAGCCTCAGGGATACGTGGAGCGCCGATGTAACCTCAGCCTCCCCAGATCACTATCCCGCCAATACGAGATCCGAAACATCCGACCTCGGATCAAGCCGCGTGTTCATTTTGAGGCGCGAAACGGCGTACCCATTTAAGAGGGGGACCTCGACCACGAGATCGAGGCGCCGCCCCATTGGGCCCAGGGACCCTTATCATGAGTTCGCCGTACGAAGCAATCTTGGAGATCCAAAGGGCGCTGTCCCCGTCGTAATTGCTTCGGGATGCGTAAGGACGCAGACCCCGTTATAAGTTCGCCATGTAGAGCGATCTCGAAGGGCCAAAGGGTGCAGACTCCGTTTTAAAAGCTTCATGGTACGTAAGGGTGCGGACGTAATCCCCTTCGACCTCAATAACCACAACGACGACTTCTACTTCCTACGTCCGAGCTTGCAAGTCGCTCGAACTCGGAAGTCGGGGGGTAGTGTTGGGGGAATACGGTTTTCCCCCAGCAATATAGTAACCCCGCCCCTAAAAGGCCATGTAGTCGGCCGGACCTTGGACGACTGAGGTCGGCGTCCGACCTCCGAATGTCCGACCTCAAAACCTCCGACCTGGAGAATTCCCGACCCCAGAGGTCTGTCCTTGTCGACCACCTACTACGGCCGAACCCCTCCAAGGTCCGGCCGAGGACCATATCCTGCCACTGCCCCAGCATTTATTGTGCATAACCTCTGCAAATCTCCGGTTCACTCAACAATTAATGCAAATCTCCGGCCTACTCAACAATTAATGCAAATCTCCGGCCTACTCAGCAATTAATGCGCACCTCCGGCTTACTCAACAATTAATGCGCATGGCTCCTATTGTCTACGGACCCATGGCTCTCCACGGCAAATCAGCTCAGCGAAGTCCAGTCAACCGTGATAAGTCTTTAATCTCGGCCTTACCTCCGACACCAATGCAATGATTCACTCGATCGCGTACCAGCTCGGGTCGTACGACGGCCTCATTTCCGACATTAATGCAATGATTCACCCAATCGTTTGCCAGTCCAAGCAACATGCCGAGCCGTACGACGGCCTCGCCCCATCACATCACAGGTAAACCGACCCCCTATAAAAGGGAACCCTTGCTTCTCAAAGGGGGATTGGACACAGAAAACTCAAAAGATACTGTTTTCTTTCTCCTTTGAACACTGATTGCTCCCCCTCTGACTTAAGCATCGGAGGGCCGGCGCCGGAAGATCCGGCCACCGGCTTTTCTGCAGGCACCCCGACGGAGGACGCCGCCCGCCGACGGACCGCCACTCTCCTGTGTCCACCGCCGCTCCCCCTCCTCGACCGACGATCGCCCCCGGGTCCAATTTCCAGCAACAATATTATATTTATAGTATAATACAATAATAAATGTATAAAATATTATAATTATTAGTGTAAATTAATTTTTCACTCTTTTGATGACCATTTATCTCGCTAACAAATTTTTTAGCTAGGTGATAAAATTGGTTAAATAATTACAAATATTTATTTTTATTTATTTATTTATTTATTTCATTAAAATATATTTATTTATTATTTTATTTATTTATTCATTCATTCATTTATATACATATTTATTTATTTATTTATTTCTTTTTTTCTTTCCTTTTCTTTTTTTTTCTTCTCTTTTTTTTTCTTTCCTTTTCTTCTTTTTCTTTCCTTTTCTTCTTCTTTTTTTCTTTTCTTTTTTCTTCTCTTCTTCTCCTTCCTTCCTCTCTTTCCTTCTCCTTTCTTCTCCTTCCTTCCTCTTTTTCCTTCTTCTCCCGCGAGGCCGGCGGCGTCGGAAGGGGGCCGGGCCGCAGCGGCCGCGGGAGGGGGGCCGGGACGGCGGGCCGCGGTGTCCGCGGGAGGAGGCCTGGGAGGGGACTGGGACGGCGGGCCCCGGCGACCGCGGAGGGAGGGGGGCTCGGGAGGGGGCCGGGACAGCGGGCCGCAGCGACCGTGGGGGAGGGGGGGCTCGGGAGGGGGCCGGGACGGGGCGACATGCCGCAGCGGCGGCTGGGGAGGCGGCCACGGGTGGCCGGCGTGGTGGCTGCCACCGTGGGCAGCCACGGGCTGCCTCCCAAAACAAAAACAAAAACAAAAAAAAGGAGGAGGGCTGGCAGCATTGAGGGGAAGAAGGAGATAGAGGGAGAGAGAGAGAGAGAAAAGGGATGGTAAGAGAGGAAGAGGCGGTGGGATGGAGAATTTTGGGAGGAAAAAGAAACTTTTAAATGGGGGTATTTTGGTCAAAAATATAGCTTTCCGATAAAGTTGAAAACAGCATTTTCGGAAAGCTCCAAAATGGAGCTTCTGCCAAAAAACTGTTTTCAGCTTTTCGAAAAAGCTGAAATAGCTTTTCCAAAATTTTACCAAACACCATTTTTGACCTAAAAGTACTTTTGGAGGGCCAGAAAGTGCTTTTTCGCCCTCCAAAAGCTCCCCCAAACAGGGCCTAATTGATTACTTTGGAAGCAGGAAATGGTTGAAGTTTCAAAGTAAGCAATAAAACAAGGATGGGTTTGATCCCTTCGGTATGATTATCCTTCAGAAAGGTGAGAAATATATTTTTCATGTCTTCATATGATTTCATTTTTCTGATTGGCACTTCATCCACTCTTTTATTTCTGTTTAGTTATGCATTTCTCTCCTATATATTATGCATGGATGTATTACAGCTTTCAGCTACCCCATTTGAGCTTGTAGCACCTAATTTGGAGTTTAGAGGCTTTTGCTTTACGCACCCATAATTTGAAATCAAGCTACAATTCGTTCGGTTTTGAAATGATAAGGCTTAGATCACTTGTCTGTTGGACTCATGTTAAATTAAGTATGCTGTTTTGAATTATGCAAAGCTGATTTAAGTGAGTTTTGTTTAGCTATACTGCCACAATGGTTGGGCTTGTTCGGGCCTGCTAAAGAGCTTGTCTAATTTTCAAGTGTGGGTTTAGATTAGGTTCAGGCTTAAAAAATTGTTCCTACACCCTGTGTGACACCGGAACGTTTCTTGCAAGCCATTATCTATTCTTTTAGTTGTACATAAGTCCAGGGCCGGCCCGAGCCTTAGGCGACTGAGGCGGTCGCCTAAGGCCCCGGGCCAACGGAAGGCCCCCGGAAGGTAGAGAGAGAGAGAGAGAGAGAGAGAGAGAGAGAGAGAGAGAGAGAGAGAGAGAGAGAGAGAGGGACCGTGACCAAAAGGAAGCAAAGGCCCCATATAAAACGGGATGAGCTGGCTACGAGTCTTCCCCCTTGATGGAAGGGAGGTGGAGAGTTTCTTGGCCTGCAGAGGGGAAATTTAGGAAGTTGGGGACGGTAGTTTTGTTTTGGATGGAGAGAGAGAGAGAGAGAGAGGAGGGATTTGGTTGGCTTGATACACGCCTGAAGCCACTCTTACCTTTCATCCCTTCTCTTGTTTGGTTTTGGTCTTGGTTTTCCTTCCCTCACATTACTCCTGATCCAGCTGGGCCATCAGGAAGAAAGGGGGATTGGAAATGGACTTCTTGGAGGGTGGAGATTCTTTTAATTTTCTCCTCTCGGTTTCTTCTCCCCTCTTGGGTGGTAGAGAGAGAAGGAGGGAGGGGGTTGAATGGCTGCTGTGCTGTGATGTTGCGGTTGCTGCTTGGGTACTCACTTGAAGGGGAGATGGAGGGATGGGACTTTTATTAATTAGATGGAGTCAATTTCCCATAATGCCCCTACTTTCACTTATAGAGAAGCTCCTGGAGAAATTTTTTTCTTTACCATGACCATGAAGTGCCATGGGATGACCTTTTCCTATTCCGCTCTTGCTTGACATGATAAACAAAATTGTCGAGCATTATCTCAGTTATTTAATCAGTTTTATGGCCCTTCTTTTAGGATAATTACTTTTCTACATTTCCATTCAAAAATAATATTAAATTAAAAAGATTTCTGGCCTATCTTTGTTAGATTCATGTACCTTTGTTGAAATAGTGTACTTGATAGCTATCCATTTTCATATCATTTTTTTAATATTTTATATTTATTAAAAAAATTTATTATTAAAAAAAAAGGCCTCATTCATTGGATTCACGTTAGGCCCCCAAATGTATTGGGCCGCCCCTGCATAAGTCAGTAGTTAATGGATACTTTTCGTCCTTTATATCACCATAGAGGTGTTGACATGAGTAGAGGCAGCAGGATGGTTGTAGCAGACCATTATTTGTGTTTTAGCCATTACCTATGGAGATAGAAATCTAATATTTGCAGGCTTTTTATATCACTGCAGAGTGGTCTTGGCTTGAGCAAGGGCGTAAAGTTGGTGAGCAGGTTATACCTTTAGCAAGAAATTTTAACAGTACAAGTATGGATGCTGAATCTGCCACTGTACCACTGGTATATATGTCATCTCCTTGGTTGCATTGCAATTTGATGTGGGAGAATGTTGGATTCATAGACGAGAGATAATATAAACAATTTTTTCGGTCCAGAATCAGTCAATTCCATTCAATTTACCATTTTTTTCCTAGACATCTCACCATGATTTCATATTGGGATTTATGTTTTGAGGAATGTTCTGTGTCCTTTGTTTTTTGGTTGTGGTTGGGTGTCTGGGTAAAGTTAAAGCAACAATGCGAGGAAAGATGGTGATCGGGTAGCAAGACAACCCTCATATACTGAACATCCATCTCCCCAAAATATTGCTTGTTCATACCAATAAATCTCATGTTTGATTTGCATTCTGTTGATCCATTTCTTTTTTCAAGCCACTTGTTCAAGTATTCTGTCCAGGATAGAATCACAGTGGAGATGAAACCAGTGGCAACTCAATCCATGGGAAGTGGAAAAGGAAGTCAATCAAGACCTCTAAAAGAAGAGGGCTGTAGATCTAGTACAAGGCTTGAAATCATGGGCGTCTATGAAGACTGGCTTACAGAATTTCAAGGCCAGCAAAGGGGCAAGGAAAGTGTCTTCCACTGCATCAAGCTCTGCAAACCCCTCTGCATTCCCGTGTCTCCTCTTTAGTCCCTCGATGAAATCTTCCAAACATTGAAGCAACATCCAAAGGGAGACCAAGATTTAGACTTTGATTTTGATGATGATGATATGTATGTAACAAGTTCAGGGTTAAGCAGATAGTACAGGACATCACTCATCTAGAAAAGCAGACATAAATGGTTACATGGCAAGGATGTCACAATGTGGGATTCTAGGCAACAAGGATGTCACAGTGTGGGATTCCAGACAATGTACAGATTCAGAAGCTGGTTAGTACGAAAGCAATGTTTCTTTTTTCCCTCCTGTTTTTTTGTTGACTGGATTGCCTGCAGGTCATACAGGAAGGATATTTTGGATTACATACCAAAAGCTTTATATGTTTACAGATGGACTATGAACAGGAAGAGCGTCCAAGGATTACACATGGACAGAGTCCATGAGGCCTAGGATTATCTCCAACTCCAACTTTTTTTTTTTTTACTAAAACGGATGATTCATATAATTCTAGTACGGACGCATCCAAAAAGATCAAAAAACAATACATTCTGGAGCGCTCTAAGCAGTTCCCTCTCCTCGGCCTACAAGGCACCTCCGAAGTAATTGGTCATATACGAGGCTACCCAGCCTACGGCCCGTTGGTCTGGAGAACCACGCCACCACTGACCATGGTCCAGATATCTCAAAGCATGGAGTGACACCCACACACACCGTCTATGCATCCCTAGATCTAACCAATAGTCATAGCGAGTCATTCTCAAGCATAACTGTTTTGGCCCACAGCACATGTCGGGCATAGCCCAACCCGGCCCATGTGCTCTCAGCTCAGCCTCTAGCATCGAGGTATCAAAGATCTAATACCCACCAGCAACAATTACACTAAAGTCTGGACCTCTGATGATGAAGCCAGCATCTTCTCTCGTACCGTCATTTAGCACGCATCTATCGAAATTGATCTTAGAAAAGCTCGCGGATGGGGCTTTCAGGTAAAAATACCGCCCGAGGCGCTCCACAAGCAAAGTAGAGCGCTAGACTCTAGCATGCCTTTGGAGATACGTAACTTGTATGTCAATGAAGCAGGCAAGTCTGTATCAATGATTTTTGGCCAGCTGAGTCCTTGTTACTTTGGGTTTGAGCACATGATTCAACGAAATATAGATTTCATCTTTTACTTGTGTTCCAAATGCGGGGTTGCCTAGAAAATTCCTATTGTTGAATTCAAGTGTAAGCTAGTTTCTTGGAAGTTTTCCATTGCCCCACATATATGATAGTGATGACATATTCTGTTTGACCACTAGTCTCTGTGTCTGTTTCCTGACTGTGACCTGTGATTTTACAAGTGTAGTTTTCGGGCATTGACCAAACAGCAGTTGTGTTATGCACGCTTTTCTGATCAAACGGCTAAAATCACTGCAAATCCTTTGGCAAAAAAAAAAAAAATCAGTGCAAATCAGAGCATTGGGATAAAATCAAAAGGGTCATTTATTTGGATATAGGATAGAAGCTTATCAGTTAGAGGGTACAGTATTAAATTCCATAGAAGTCTGCAAATTGCTAAGTTAGCGGACTGGCTTTGTAAATAATTAGTTTCATGTTATATATATAGCTAGTAGATAAAGCCACAGACACTACAATTACAAGTATAGTATTCTTGAAGCAGCCTTTGGGCCTTATTCATTCTTTTCTAGTTCAGTATTTCTCTCCCTTATCTTTATTTTTACTCATATTTCATCAGTTTTGCATACGACCAGTAACCGGGCATGTGCAAAATAGGGCATGTGATATAGCCCAATTTGTTTAAGAGTTTTACCAAAGAGATCCAATCTTATCAGAAAATGAGAAATACATATGATTATTAACAGAGAAAAAGCTCGCACGGTTTTAATATATTTTTTAAAAATAAATAGGAATATTTATTTAAGAGTGATATATTTTGATTTCAAAACTTTTATTTTTATATATTTTATATAGATTAGATTATTTTGGATGATGTCTCTTTTTTTTGACTTCATCACCTTGATTATTGCATCTGCATACCCATAATCTTACGAAGAAATAAGCCAATTACTATTATCGATAACTACAAAAAAGATGCCGATATCCCCGAAATATTGGAAAATTTGCTGCATCATCCCTTTGATGTATTATTTAGGTGTTGTAATTTGTCAATACAATTAAAAATAATAATGCTATTAAGCAGGGAAAAAAAACTCTATTTAACCAAAATTGTTTACCAATCCATTTTCCACCAGGTGGCACAGAGATGTCAATCTAAAAATATTATTTCATATGGATAAACTGTGAAAATGTCAAATAGTGGCTCTCATTCTAATTATATAATGACATCTATGACAGATTAGTTCCCAGATGATTTCCATTCTTCAATTCCAAATATTAACATAAAATAATATGCAGGCAGCAGGCCTCCATTAACACCATTATTTCCGACATTGATCACCACCAAACAAAAAAAGAAATCGAATAAATTCATCGATCTTTCCTTGATCTATACACTATGGCAACCTGTATGGTGTTATCAAATGAAAAAAGAAAAAATAAAATTGAAAACTAACCAAGAACAAGGACAGCTTGTCACACAAATGAGAAGGACTTCTCCTTGACGGTCCTGGAGTGCAATGAAACACCACCAACCTCACCCGACCTCCAGGAGCCACCAAACAACTTGGACCAAAACTTTCTTTTCTTCTTCTTCTTCTCCTCCTCTTTCCCTTTCTCCTTCTCTTCTTTCTCGTCCTCCTTGTCCTCCTTCTTCCGATTACCGACCACTGCAAAAGCTAGAGATCGGCTCTTTGTCAGCGGCTCGCTGATACCGACCAACCGACCACCATCACCTCTCGCCTTGAACAGAAGAGAAAGCTTCGCTCTCTTCAGATCATGGTAGGGAGGAGTGGTGGCCGATGACGAGAGGTCGGAGTCAGAAGAGTAAGGGGACGAAGAGACCGTCGATGAACAAGCGTAGGTCCTAGAAGATGAGGCTGCGAGGAGGCCGGAGAGCCTCTCTCGGAGGCAGAAGGGGCACACCCCTTTGGACTGGTGCTTTGGGTGCCTCTTGCACCTGGTCTCCTCCATCCTTGACCTTCCCATCTCTCTCTCTCTCTCTCGCTCTCTCTCTCTCTCTCAGAGAATTGTTCTTAGTTCTCTTACATGGGCATGGGGTTGGAAGTGCAAGTAATATAGGTGAGGGGTCGGAGAGTTTCCTGGATAGTTCTCAAAGTTTCCGAGTCCACAAGTTGGTGTTTGGTTTGGCCTTGCATTCAACTGACTGGGATTGGCTGGCGGACCACAGGATATCCAAGACGGTGACCAGACCCCACCCGGCTCGCTAATCGCGAAAAACTCGTCGCGATCTATGGTGATCTGATATGGCCGCCGGTAAACTTCCAAAAAAAATATAAAAGCAGGGAAACCGGAGAAAGTTTCATGAGTGACTGGAATTTGGCATGAAAGTGCGACTGGTATTATGGATTTGACATATTTCTATGGGATGTATGTAACTAAAAATAAGAATTTTTCAGAAATAAAATTAACTGAAAAAATAATGACCATATGATTTTGATGGAAAAATTCCGATTATGCTCTATAACAGTGAAATCAAGTTTGTACAATGAAGATTAAAAACAAAATGTGCTACGGTGCATCATTATCATTGCTACGACTATTGCACCTAATTAATAACCAGCATACCTTGTAATTAGAGTTCTAAGCCAACAAGCTTGGCATAGCTTAATAGGCTTGATTTATAACCAAGTCAAATTTGAACTAGTTCATTTAATTTGACATCAAACTCAAGCCGACTTGCTCCAGGATCACTAGAAGCTCAAGATCCTCCAATGCTTTCCTATTTTACTATCATATCTTAGTAATTAGCTAAAATATGTTTATTTGTTTAAATTATATTTTTATTTAATATTTTTTATTATAAAATATATATTTATAAATAATAATTATATATATGGATGGACTATATTTTGTCTGTTTTTGTGTCTACCCAATGTATAGATTAAAAACCAGCAAAAAATATGAATTTTAATTTTTAGATATTGTTAGTAGTCTAGATCATGATTAATTAACAGTGTGGATATTTAATTTGGATAACCAAGAAGAATATATATCTTCTCCTCTTGAGAGGAATAAAATCTAGCTCATAAATATATATGTATATATATTTAAGAGGAGCTTGAGAAAGCCTAGTCTAGCTCTAGCTTGGATTATTTACTAACCTTGCATGCTAAAATTGAGCTGAATGTTAAGTTGAATGCAAGCACCTCAAAACAATCTGCTTATTGGATTTTGATTTATATCAGATCACAAACTTGATAGAGAAAATAAACATCAGCGTGCTTCAACAATATAACCGTTCTATTATTTTTGATCATCTGGCGGCCTTCAGTTATGATTTCATATTTGGAGACATCTTTAAGGACCATATCGGTATAGACTTCAAAATCCCAAAGCGTTCCAACAAGCTCCTGATTTCCTGTTTGAGGAGATGAGAAGGGTTGTGCGACATGATCACCTTGCGCTCCTTCTGCTCTCCTCTCCTTCAAATTTAACGTTCCCATCAGAGGACTACCACTAAGACGTGTGTACTTTCATTAGTGCCTGTCTCCCTTAGCCAGATTACTAATTCTACTAGGAAACCTACATCATCCAAGCTTAATAAAATTTAATGGCAGTGATTCTTATGTGTACGAACGTCGGGCCCAAAACATGATGCACGATTCAATGGTTCAATGAGTAACTCTTGGCTATAGTGACATTTACCAATCTCCACTGTTGAATATTCGAATTTAATCACAAGCATCACGATCGATTTGTAGTTAACTTCTATAAACTTGTGCTGCAGTATTTTCTAGTTTACGTAGGTTATGGGCCGCATTCGCCTCTAACAATTCAGAACTTCATCACAAAATATTAGCCAAAAAATATTATTTAGATTTTTAATTCTATAAATATATTTAAGATATTTCTAATAAAAAATTGACCATATGGATCTTCGAAATAAAGTTTTCAAAAAAATAAGGAAGGAAAATCAGGGCAGAGTCTCCAGCTTTCTCATTGAATAATATTTATTTATAGACTCGATTAAGTTTCGTTCCGTGCTCGACTTTCTCGGCAGCAGCTCAAATGTAGCTTTACGCCAACTCTCAAGTCTCCCTTTCCACCCTTTTTTAATCCCGTAGTTTGACACGTAAAAAGAGCGCCGACAAAAAATCGGCGAGTTGCGTGAGCGTGAAGCCGCGAGGAATTGCCCGCATGCGCGCGGAAGCTGCGCTCCGTCCCGAAAAGTCTTTCCACGTGTGCCAACGAACCCATTCGGTCTTTATACGTGACTCATATGTCGATCATTTCCTAAAGAGAGACCTGTGCGCACGTGCCGTGTCCCCCCGTCCCCCTGACCAAACCACAAGGTACCACCCGTATGGCTCGTGCCCCTTTATCACATGACATTATTCTAAGCTCATTTTGCTTGTATTTTATCAAGGTTCGACTGCTATATTGGATTCAACTAATGTACAAGGATGCCATATGGGTGCCAACTATATGACTCTGGTGTTGTCTCTAAGGCAGGCAGGGGAATGTATAGGTGTTGGTTTAGGTGAGGTTTGTATAAGAAAGTGCCAACATTGGCATAGGGACTTGGAAATGATAAGCAATTGGATGTTTAGTAACAGTGATAAGAAGACAAATTGGATTTGGTTTTCCAAGGTTTATCCATGTGGTTGGAGCTTGGGGTTCCGAATTGGTATGTTCATGCTCAATCAAGATCGATAATTTCTATTGTCATATATTTGAAGGGAAAGGGTGTGAAGGGTGAATTTGATGTTGCTGACAAATTATTTATGCTTGAGCTATTTAATAAAAAAACTAGATCAATGGATATAATACTATTGCTACTACTATTACTGCAACTTTTACCGCTTCTACTTGAGATGTTATTCAGATTGGTCTATGTCAACTGAAATTTTTGTTGGAAAATCAACTTAACTTTATTTTTGTATAAGCTTATGAAAAATTTGATGACAACAGTCTTGTTCTTAGTCTCCACTGTTAGAGAGGACATGTTGAACAATTTTTTTTACAATGTGCTAGAGAAATTGTAATGCCTGCTAATTCATAATAGATAGCTCTAGACCATGTTCAGAAAATATGCAGAACTCATACAATATCACACTGATTGGATTGGTGGAATTATTGGACAGATCATCTAAATTTGAGGAAAGATTCCAATAAAAAACTCAACGATCCAATTCAGTAACTAAGACAAGTTCTTGGAATTGTTCTCGTAAATATACTTTCTAGCTACATTAAACATGTCGGTATGAAAGTTTAAATTTCTACATTTCTAATTTAATATCAAGTTATTCCTTATTAGCTCATGAGTTAGCTCATCTAATTCATTGATTTACTCAAATCATTAACAATCTAAATTTGACACTCTAACCATGCCATTTGTGGCCTACCATATATAAATTTCTTATCAGGACTTTCTTATCATTACACAGATTCTATCAATATATCAAGCTTTCGCAAGGGCCTTAGAGTCGATCACTAATCAAATGTAAAATGCCGACACATTAAGTTTAGTTCGTTTCATTAAGCATTGGTAGATGAACTAGGCACTTTATCAATGCTATAAAAGTTCTTTCTTTATTTGTATTTGTTCTTTATTTAATTTAAATTTTTAATTTATTTCTATATTTTTTTTTATTTACTTTTTTTCTTCTCTCTATATAGTTAAAATTATGCATGGCGTAGGAATTGTGCTTCCAACCAGCCCCTACATCAAACTTGACACTCTTAATATAGTAAGGATGAGCGGTTCAATTAACTCTTACTAAGCATGATTAATCTAAACAAAAATAATTAAAAAACCAAACCCTTGCGATTTTGTCTCCTAGATTAAGCAAGACCTTTTTCACATAAGATCTTCTGATTTACCAGGATCAATTTTCCTAGCTAGAAAGGAATGGCAAAAGGCAACAATAACCTTGTTATCTTAAATTATGTGCCAAGATCTGATTAGAGGTGTCATTAGGACATTAGACTCTAAATTTTAGGCTGCATAACTAATATACAATTCATGCATGTCCTATATTTCCTAATATTAATTATTTCAAAATTAAGGAACCATGGACACTCAATATGGGATTGAGATGGAGGGAATATGAGAGATCCTGTGCAAGAAATATAGAAAGAAATAATATACCAGAAGCTTCAATTAACTAATGAGTCCTATGCCCAAAAGGCAAGTTATTACTTAATAATGATAACATAACCTTATTCAGAAAGGAGATGACGATCAAAGATATGATCACTGTGATTAAATCAAGAGATAGAAACCAATCATTATGTCATGGAATCAGCAATCACCACATCATCGTTATGATCATATCTTGATTGATCATGAAGACCATGATATTTTTAGTGCAATCTCCTTTCCCTGTAAACAGTGCATGGCACACTGGGCATCATCCAAGTGCCTAAACTACTCTCATCATTATAATCTTTCAGATCTCAACTCAAAAGAAAATTATAGAGCACAGTAAAACCAAGCACATTTTCATGAATCCAAGCAAGTATTTCTTCTTTTCTCTGTGCATGAACAGATACCAATCTTTTAATAAATCCAACACAAATAAAAGGTTCCACTGATAACAACAAAGAAATAGACCTTATAAACCCCCTCCTTTATTGAAACAACAAAAAGAAGGATAAAGGCCTGCTAGAACTAATTAAACCTACTTGGTAGAAGGCTTCCCCTTGAAAGCCTTGGAGTCCAAGGAGGCAACACCCTCCTCCTTCCTCTTGCTTGAACCCCACAGCAGCTTAGACCAAAACCTTCCTTTCTTCTCCTTCTTCCCTTCCTTTTCCTTCTCTTTTTTCCCATTCTTCCGGCCTCTCGCGAAGACCAAAGACTGGCTCTTTGTCAGCGGCTCCTTCCAACCGGCAGAGTCTCGGTCCTCGACGCTCCTTTCGAAGTGAAAAGATGGCCTTGGCCTCTTCAGATCAATGTAGGATGGAGACACGGAAACAGAAGAGAGGTAAGAGTAAGGAGATGAAGAGGTGGTGGAAGCAGCAGCGGCATAGATTCCATAGGAGGAGGCCCAGAGGAGGCGAGACAGAGCCTCGCGGAGGCAGCAGGGGCAAACTCCTATTGACTTCAAGTGCACTGGGTGCCGTTCGCACCTGTCTCCCTCCGCCTCCGGGTTGATCATATCTCCTCTCTCTCTCTTTAAAGCTGAGCAGTTATTTTCTTCTGGGTTCTTGTGATTTCTCTTGCGGAGACTGGGAATTTTACACACGAAAGTGGTTGTTGGAAATTTTCATCATTCGGTGCGTGGCAAGGCTTGCTTTAATTACGGAGAGAATTTTATACGCTAACTTTGGCATGCATCTTATTTGGCGGAAAGCTTCCTTTAAATAGGGAGAGAATTCCATGTATATTATTTATTTTGGGCCCATGAAATCAGCGGAGAATTAATATAGTAGGAATTTCTTATAATTTTGGTTGGAGTCTTGGAGAGAATCCATTGCTAGGTTAGCGTTGGTCAGCTTCTAGGAATCTTAGTATTTAAAAAAAATCAAAGGTGCTACTTGAATAACTATAGCAATTCTAGAGCTAATATGTCCAACAAACTTCGACTTCCGAGATATACTGAAAGGTAGCCGGGCACGATACCATGGGAGTCCTCCAACCGGAAATGAGCTCAACCGGACCGACGAATCACCCTAGGTCCCTGCGCATGCTTGGATGTGACTTCAACCGAAGGCACCGGGATAGAGACCGAGAGGCGCGACACTTTGGCCTGCTCTATCCGCTCGCCCGGGACGTGTGACCTGAATGGTCGGGATGCGAGTCCTGGGCGCGCTCGGAGGCCTCCCGCATGAGGGCCAACCATGTGCCGCGCGACCGGGCGCCTCGGCTGGAAGCGGGCTGAACCTACAAAAACGACAAAGAACTGCACGAGACTAGGGGTGCAAATGGGTAGGGTCGGGTCAAGTTATGAGTGACCCTGACTCAACCCGATTTCTTAGGTCCTAATTTTGGATATAGACCCGACCCGATAGAAGATCATATCGGGTCGGATCGGATAGGGTCCACCATTACAATTTTTGATCCAACAGGTCATTCGGGTTGGGTTGGGTCCACGTATAACCCAGACTCAACCAAAATAATTTGGATCCAGTTTGAATCCGGTTCGGGTCTGGGTCGAGTCTGGGTTGGGTCCGGTTTTTGTCAACTCATCCATGACTTTAGAACTTGTGTTTGCACCCCCACGGGCTGCAGCCTGCGGGCTTAAATAATTTTATAGATTCGGTTGGGTCGGGTCGGGTCGTAGGATTGAAAATTCCAAATTACCAAAATTTCAAATGGGTCGGGCCGGGTCTGAATTCAGTAAATCCAGACCCGACTCAAAAAAATGAAACATGTCTAATTTTAGGACCCAATCTGATCTCTCGGGTCTTCCAAAATAAGTCGGGTTGGGTCGGGTCACGGGTCAACTCGACCTATTTGCAGCCTTACACGAGACCATCCTAGAGCGGATAAAACTTTAACTGAAGTGGAAGGACGGAGCCTGTAATCTTTGCTTATTTGGTATGGCTTGTAGCGGGGATTTTAGACCGGAACAAATCGCAGGAAGTCCTAACTTATATTTGGGCTTACGCTGGTGGCAAAGGTTTAGGTTCAATTTTTGAATGGTGCATTTCTTAAAAAAATCTAGACTGGTTGCATGGCCCAAGAAACAAAATTATGGTGGGGTTTTGCTGTGGTGGTTACAAAGGTTTGGGTTCAGTTTTCAGATGGTGCATCTCCAAAAGAAAAAAAAAAAAATCAAGATTGGTTCCCGGGTTAGATTCTTGAATGCATGGTACATTTTCAAAAAAATAAAAATAAAAATAGACCTAGGTATTATACCGCATCCAGCTTTTCTTTTATTTTTATATGCTAGTATATCCTCATTTTTGGTTTAACGAGTGCAAGTACATTTATGGGTTTCAACTGGATGCTAAAATTTATATCTATATACAAGTAAATGAATATGCATGAATGTGAACAAGATATTAAACATAGGGAAATAAGAGCCAATACAAATTTGTGAGGAAGATATCATATATGCCGCTTTATATTTTAACAAACAAGCCTGCAATTTTCTTCAGTTATGCTTTTAAAACAAAAGATGATCTTACAAAAAATAATAAATAAATAATATTGTTCTAATCCACTTAACCATATGATATTTATGGTGGATGCTAATAACTTTGCTATGCTCCACGATTTAGTTGAAAAGTGCTAATTGTTAAGGTTGCAATTTAGAAAACTAAACATATTACGCCTACCTCTCAAACCTAGTTTCTTTCTACTATTAAAGGCCTATTTGGGAAATCTTGCAAAATTAGGCATCCTGCTGGATTTGTGGATTGTGCAACCTATTTAAGTGACTCGTATCAATCCAATACCTTCAACTCAAATCTGACAGGAGGAAAAATATTTTCTTCCTCTCTTTTTTTTTTTTTTTTTTTGGTGTAGTAGCATTTCACTGCATACGGCCGTGAGGACGCCCTGAACAGTCTCTTAGAAGATGCAGGTTGGGCGGGCCAACAAGCCCAATTTTTATAGGAATATCCAAACATACCTTACGTCTTTAATCAGATTGATTAATTAGAGATATGCCTAGGCCATGCTCATCCCTACCTGTGCCTCCGAAAATATCCCCATTTCTTTCCTCCACAATATTGACCTCAGCCATGGTGATTCAGCACCATGTACCTCCTCACTCCATGTTCATGGGGACAAATTATTCTCTAGGGCCTCTTCTGAAATAATCTCGTCCTGTTCCACTGTAGCATTGCCCTCTCACATCAATCCACATTCATGTGAGAGTAATGTTCCTGGAGAAAGCCGTGATACTTAGTTGGAAAGGGATGTGTGACCAATCTTCCATGAATCCATCTTCTAATCTAGTTCGGTTGCCTATAGATTTTAGTTTTGTATTAATGACTTGATATTAGAAAGAACAGTTGTTTTGGGCAGTGCATTGCTTCATGATGGGTAATAATGAGTTGCCATTCATCATTGTGGGGAGCAGCGATCTTTTGCGGTGCACCAGCACTTTGCATGTTTGGAAGGCAACATTTTTCCCATCTTAGAAATGGGTCGAGGGTGTAACTTTCATGCTGAAGGATTAGAATCAAACCATTGAATTATCCACTATCACTTTGAGATCTATGCAAGTGATGAATGATGTAGGTTGGAGTGCTTTGAGATTTATGCATTGAGTGATCCAACAGTAGATTTGCACGAAGGAAGGAGAATTCTTCTTTTGTGTAAAAGGTACATCCTTGACCCCTTGAAAATAGATGGCTATCACCCATCGTGTTGTTTGGAAAAATATGTAGAGTTCTCTACAATGCAAAACATGCATGCAGAGGATCTTGACTCCAGTAGCAGCAACTTGTGTTGTTGCCCCAGCCATAAATAAAAATATAACAATATTGTCTCTTATCCACCTTAAAAGTTTATTAGAGATATATGAGATTGAATAATCAAATATTTTTGGATACAAATTGTCATATTTGCATTCAATTTAATTTCTTTGACTTTTGCAAAAACAAATACATATGTTTGTCAAATGTTAGAATTATGTCCATATCCAATAGATTGGACAATGAAACATATTTGGACATATATTATTGTATTTGATCATCCACAATCACTTGAACAAAGTTTCAATTAGCATGGTCATTGGCAAAATTACCCCTATCCTTGGGGACTAGGATTCTAGGATTCTATTTCGTAAAGGTTTGTTCAATCTATGATGATTTGTCAAGTTCAAGAGCCAAGCCCAAGCTTGAGTTATCTTTTATTAAGTTAATCTTAGATAACTCAAACCTAACTCATCCCATTATGAAAAATCGTCATTCAAACCTATTTATTTCGAATGGGTTGGTTGTCCTAGAAAGAAATTGCCAATCTAAAGTTTGGGCTTGTTGATTTGTGTAGAGGCCGCATTCTTCTGCAATGGAAGGGTAGGACTGAAACATTAGGGAATCTTTCTATCTATAAAGCTAATTGTTGATAGGTCAAGGTCTTAGGAAGTGTGAGTAAAGTAGTTGTACCAACCTAGAACTTCATCAAAAAAAAAGTAGCCAGAAAGATTTTAAGAGATTCTATGTGACACTAGGATAGATTTCAGGTTGGGGACACAACTAGTTGGTGGAGTCCTTGATCATGGAGCACTTTGAAGATGTTGGTTAGTGAAGTATTTGGCAATAATGGTGCTCTCTTTGTAGCGAGACAATAATGCTACTATTTATCCCTTTCTAATTCCTTTAGTTTTTTTTTTTGTTGCATCTAGTTCCCTTCCCTTCTGATTTAAAATTCTAAGATTGTTTTCAAAATTCCATGCTTAGTTTAACTTTTTTCGTTGTATCTCTAGCTTTACTCTTTCGCTAGGTAGCTCTGAAAGCTTGCACTAGGCCCCTAGCTTGTATCAAATGTTTCTACTACACAACATATAAGGACTAAACATATGCCCATATAGGTACTCAGCCATTTAATCCCTAGCATCCTTGCCTGACTAACGTCCAATCTAATCACAAATAAACCACAAACACTATGATTTGCTTGTGGTTAACCTCAAAAAAGCTTGATTTGCAGTGTTCCTACACATGAATCATGGGCTAGGTCCATTCAGATACTATGTGTAGTGACCAAGGATTTTATCCAATAAAAGCTAGCTTGAAAATCATTACTAGGTTCTTTTATCCTATATAAGTATCCAAGATCTCTTAAATACATAAATAATGCGAGACTTAGCAAATGCCTGTATGGGATATACTGTGTGAAGACTCATATGACCATATGTTGAGTCTCATGTCAATTATGTAAAGGGGAGATTCTACATGAACAAGGCCAAGGATCCCAAATTGCAAAGCCCTTTTTTGGTGAAGTCTCAGGTTGTTATAAATAGTATTAGAGTTGATCTAGCCTATGGTCCATGTATGATTAGGGATCCTCAGCATGGTCCTTTTAGGATTGACTATAACCGATCATGGTATTTATATTTATGTTTGAGATTAAACCCTTAGCTTGGTGAGATGCTATGAAACCAGAGCATATGATGACCTGTACACGTATGTATAGTCCCATATGATAGACTTAGTTAGTTCTTTTTATCTTGATTATTATGTAATATATATTTCCATTAGTTTGAGCTAAAAATTCATATGTCATAATTGATTAGAGAGGAAGATTTTTTTGGGCACCCAGATTATTTTTTGTGACAAGACAATAGGCACAACAATGCCTAAAGAGATTTGTTAGTTGAAAAGATAGAATTACAGAGATAAGAAAAAAAGGGGGAGAAATAGAGGAGTAAAAGGAAAAAAAACAACAAGAACCACACATAAACTCCTTTACTTCTTAGCCTATTACATAATAATTTCCCATCTCATCTCTATACCTCCTTATTATCCTTTCTGAACATCTGTCAATTCCTTGCTAACCAAATTTGCCAACATGTAGCTATAATCAATGAAATCCAACTTTCCTCCATCGTCTTTGACGATCCCTCTTCTTCAACCAACCGTACTTAACCATTTCAGGTTTCCTTCTTACATTGAATAATCCCCAGAAGCGATTCTATAATACAGATGCAAAACTATATTGAGCAAAAGATAATATACAAGATTTACCATCTTGGTACTAGATCCCATATGAGTACCATCCTGATACAACGTTGGTACATCTGGTGCAGAGATCGGTTTACTATACTAACACTTGGTACGCCCTTTCGTACCGCATAATAGTTTGGTACCTGTACAGTATGGTATGATAAGCCTAATGTGGTAAGCTTGGCACGGTACGCTTGACACACATCGGTATTGACCGGTATAGCATACCATGATGCCATATTTATTCTCTCTATCCTTCATAGAATACACAATTAACATCCTATTGGCGCTCTTTTTGTCCCATCCGAATATATTACAAAACCCATTGGAACACCGGCTAGGTGTGGCAAAGAAGAGTGGAGATAACTAGAAAGATGATAATCAACTCAAGGATAGAAGGTAGTATGTGGCTAGGTGCATTGGCCTTCAAGAACTTCCATCACCTTCACATCACCATTCGAAAGAGATGGATAAGGGGTGTAGCATTGGGTGAGGGATGCAACGTTGAACTATAGTAAAAAAACTAAGTTATAGCTACTCCTAGGATAGAAACTACTAATAGAGTAAAACTAATATAAGATAAAATTCATTAAATTAGATGCCGAAGGATCTTTTACAAAGTACAATTTTTACTTATTTATATTAATAGATAATAATTGCACCCTTTGGTGGCTACCACTATGTCTGGCCTCCACTTCTAGTTGTTTTGATAGCTATCACCAGTGATTCTTCATTATGCATGTTTGTGAGCATGGCTGCTCTGCACCAATTATTAGATCCATAATCATGTCTTATTAATTATACTTACATTGGTCATCTTTTATTTCGGCCTACAATTTGGTCTTTTGAACTTTGAAAATATCTTGAAGACTGGTTCATTCAGCTCGGCCTACTCCTGCGAGCAATTTGACTTCAAATGCTTTTTATAGTGATTGGTCTATTGGCCTGCTCATCAACACTATAGTTGAACTCTATTTCTTCGATCTACACCACCAAAGGAAAGATTTCTTATGTCCGAACCCTTTCCATCTCAGCAGGGTCACATGATTTCTATTTATCCTTATTTCGTCTTACCTTGTCCATCAGGCACTTACTCATGGCTTCCAGCTAAGTTATCGAGATGGGATATAAACAATGCCCCACATCCCATCGGCCAATGATCAAGAGGTCGATGGGATGTTTGTTGTCATTGCTTGGTACTTCTAGAATTATAATCTCAATTTGCTACTTGATTATTGTTGCTTTTTTACTGAAATATCGTTTTGGTAATATGCTCAAATCTTTTCTATTCCTCAGAGCCTTATACTTCTATCATATCTCTCTTCGTGCAATACTCTTGTGCCGAAATGATCTGTATATCACTCAAAGGATCTTCTACATTTAGAGAGATCTGGATTTATCTTCCATAGGGATTTTGATTTATCTTCTGGTAAAACATGCTTCTGCTATATAGATAGGTCCTTCATTCTTCTCTTTAGTGCTCACATCTCATCTTCCTCCTAACTGTCTTTATGCCTTATAATCTCTTTTCACTTATTATGGTGAGTGAGATTGAGTATGGGCCGTGGCAACCCATTTGTTTTGATTGATCAACTTTAAATTGGTTTGCTAAATTGGAATACCATCACAAATTGGGGCATTATCGCAATTTGATTTTGTTGATGAATTGGATTACTTCCACCACCATCCACTACTAGAAAACACGCGTATAGTGACGGAGATTTCTATCACTATACCGTATTTCCGGTTACTAATATGGAATATGTGACTGGAGCTCTTGTCACTAAATTGGTTACAAAAATATGCGTCACTAAATTCTCAGTGACGACAGCGATTTCCGTCACTAAACTCCATGACAGAACCGCCGTCACTAAGCCGTTACAAATTCAAAAATTAAATATTTAAGAAATTACGTATTTTTCATCACTAACCAGTCCCTGAGTTAGTGATGAAGATAACTTGGTCACTGCTTTGTCACAGAATTCGATCACAAGTTTGGTCATTGATCTGTCACAATCTTCAGTGATAAATTTAGTCATCATAGACATGATCACAAATTTTATCACTAAATTTGTCATTAATCTCATCACTGACCTAGTGACAAGGTTACCGTCACTAATTTGTCACAACTCACTGGGCAAAATCAATTTTTAGTAGCCAAAATCCTGTCACTAAGTTTATGGCTGCTCGTCATAATACTTGGTAAACAATTTAGTAACCAAATTTGGTCACTAATCACATTCCAATAACCTAGTACATTTGGTACATTGATTGGTTCATAATAATAATAATAATAATAATAATAATAATAATAATAATAATAATATCAGTAATAGCAAAGGCACTTAACATTACGCAAAAGTCATTTAATATGTCATTCAAAATAGGCATCAACATGTCCTAAATCCATCAAAATCAAAGTCCAAAAGTATGTCATAGAGATCAACAGAGATTTCATTCCTCCTACGAATGCAAAGACCTATCATCTAAGGCAAAAGCAATCATAATGAAGCATGATCGGCAGAACCAGAATCACCATTACTCCCCTGATATGCATGCCTTGGTCCAAAGCCAATCTCTTCTCTCATCTTCTGAAGAACCTCGTCTTGCCATTTTTTCTTTTCGTGCTCAAGAATACCTAGAAGGTCTTCACGCATGTACAGCTCTGGAACTTGACTTGTAGAGGTGGAAGAGGATGATAATTGCCCAATAATTCCAGTAAGATCCTCTAGGCGACTAAAGCCATAGACATGACCATGAGAATTTCACACCATCTAATTAATAAAAGTCCCATCCCACCATTTCCCCTTCGAGCGGGTACCCAAGCAGCAATTGCAACATCACAGCACAACAGCCATTCAACCCCCTCCCTCCTTTCTCTCTTAGCCAACCAAATCCCTCCTCTCTCTTTCTCCCCACCCAAAACAAAACTACTGTCCCCAACTTCCCAAATTGCCTCTCTGCAGGCCAGGAAACTCTCCACCTCCCTTCCATCAAGGGGGAAGACTCGTAGCCTGAAAACAGGCAAGGAACCTCTCTCCCTCCCTCCCTCTCCTTCGCCTCCCCCTCCCTCCCTCTCTCTCTCCCTCTCCCTCATTGGATTACCTTGTCGCCTGCTGGGATCACCTCTCTCTCTACCTCATTGGATTACCTTGTCGCCTGCTGGGATCAAAGCATCCAAGAAAACCAGATATTCGGTTACATGGATTCAAAAGAAAAGAACGATGCTCAGATCTAGGACATTAAAAGAAAGAAAACATTTTGCGCTGGATGAAGCAAAAGTAGGTGAAGAAATGAAATAGGAATAGATTTAAACCTCCACAGAGAGATCAAACAGACAAAAAAAGAAAAACTTACAGGGATCGAGAGACGAGAAGAGGATCGCGGGAGGAAGCGGTGATCTTTCCTTCAGACAGGAGCGGAGAATATTAGGGCACGGGCAAAAGAGGCAATGGGTTTTCTTTTTTTTTTTTGCTGAAGGCAATGGGTTTTCTCGACTAGGATTTGGGCTATTGAAAGGATTTGGGTAGGGTGGTGGGTTTCATCTTGGATTCCCTCTTTTTACTTTTTTTTATTTATTTATAATTACTCAAAAATAATATTTTTAATATTTTTAGAATTAAATTAAATTTGGTGATGGAAGTTTCTTTTAATAATCCGTCACTGCCAAAAATAATCTTTTAAAAATTTATAAACACTTGGATTACAATTTTTGTGATGGCTGAATTTGTCACTGTTTGGTTGTAATTTTGGTTATAAGTTTTGTAACAGATACCTCGTCACTACGGTGGTCACTAAATTTTGGCGCCCACCCTACCCGCATATTCTGTAACCGGTCTGTCACTAATCTGTTACTAAGTTTACACCACGGTGACCGAATTTCTGTCTGTCACTAATCCGTCATAAATAGTGATTGATAACGGGCCGTCACTAGTTTTTCGTCACTATATGCTTGTTTTCTGGTAGTGATCTTGTTGTTTAGTTAAGGACTTTCAAATTAGCAAGTTCATACATTTCCAACTAACCTTCTACTATTATTGAGCCCTCATGGTTTTTGGGCTAGTTGGAGCAAATTCTTGCACATTTCCACTCTTATCAACCACGTCTGCACGTAAGCCCTAAGCACGCTGCACTTGCTTTACCTCTATTGCAATCGACGATGAAGTGTGATTGGTAGAACATTTAATCATCTTGAAGCTTCAACAAACCAACAATGATAAAAGATGTATTAGTTGTAGTCAGGAGTGAAGTGAACTCCTAGAGTATCGATTCAATCAGCGTTGTACTCATACTTGGAATAAGAGCTCTGGGACTCCATTTTAGAACCCGGGTTCTCCTAAAAATGATAGGCGGCGGTCATTGGTCTGACTGAAGCAACTTGATTCCCAGAGAGCTGATAGTAATAAAATATCATGATCTTCTAACTTTACATTTTCTTATATGCCTCTTTCAATATAAGCTTTCGATTAATGGCTCGAGCATCAGCATTTTTCAACATTCGGCCTAGCCCTTGATAGATCAAGTCGACGATCTTCAACATCGACTGGCCTAAAATTTCTAATATTGGCTAATCTAGAAAAGATGGATCGAGTCCTTTGAGGTAAAGATGACCAACATCTGCTAAGAAGTATGACTCTTGGAGAAGCTTGCGAACTAGCATCCAATATTCTCCAAAACAAAAAAGTAGAAGTGATTGAGTTATGAAAGGCCTACAATATAGAATCCATCATAGTAGAGTATTATTTGGGTACTAGGCTGAATTGACCTTTATATCGTGTTGCCTTCTGGCATATAGATTGTGCATCACATAGACAAACTTTGGAAGCATCCCTTGGTAAGGTTACCTCCCAGCCGTTATGATGTAAATGATTAGCACTATGAAGTCATTATCATTTTTTCCTTCACTCCTCCTGCGCAAATGATAAAGAATTATTGTTGGTGTGAACTTGCCAGCTTCACCAATGTTTTTTTGTAGTTTACTATGATTGACAATCTCAAATATCAACCAGGTATTGACCGATAGTATCCCTCGGTAGTTTGGTCTACTGCAACCTCGCTAGTGTAACTTTTGTGATGACTTATTCAGTGGATTCTGAGCGTTCTACTGAATTATCTTTGGCAATTATCTCTCAATGATCTGAAGCCTTCAATTTGGGTTCTTCATCTATCCTAGTACTTTCATATAGAATCGATTCATCCTTCACTAGAATGGAATCAAATTTCTCTTCCACAGGATATGCTGGAATGTACCGTGGTTGAACACATTGGCTTTCAATCCTAAACACAAGTTTTTCAACCCGTTCCGCTATCAAAGTTGAAGATGTTGCACACTGCTCCAAAAGTAGCCTTAGTGTAGCGGTTGCTTTCTCTGCAGCTGCTTCCTTGACTTCCCTTCGTAGTGGCATGATGATAATTAAGTAATTGTTCCATTGAAACTAGTGTAATGATGACTATGCAGTGTCCTACTGAGCATGCCATAAAGTAGAGGAGAGGTGCATGTGGGAGAAATAAATGGAAAAAGAGAGAAGTATGTGGATAGGGTGAAGAATTGGAGAGAGAGAGAGAGAGGCTACGATCAGGATACTATGTTGGGGGAGAGAGAAAGGAAGGAGAGGCCAACCTGGCAGAGAGAATATAATGGAAGAGAGGCAGGGGATTAGGGATACTATGTCCTTGTGGGGGAGAAGGAAAGAGGGAAAGAAAGTGTTGCTAGCTTAGCTAGAGTGCAGGGAAGGAGAAAAAGGAAATATTGCACTCATGAAGAGATAAGAAAGATGGAAAGAAGGAGAAGCGTGTGTCTTGTTGGCCTAGTTGGCAGGGGAGAATAAGAAAAAAAAGGAAAGAAGAGAGAACAGAAGCTAGCTCAACTGGGCTAGTTAGTATGCTATGAGGAGGAGGAGAGGGGATTGGCATGCTAGGAAGAAGAGAAGAAAAAGAAGGAGAAGAAAATGGAGAGAAGAATTCGAGGGAGCAACAAGCCTTAACCTACCATTTTTACATGAGAACTTTTTGCTACCTAACTTCATAAAAGTTAATGCAGATGAATTCTTCTTTTAGAATCATCCTTTTGCAAGTGCTTATTTTATTTTTTTCAACTAAAGCTCGAGTTCTTTATATAGGTGCTCAGATGCTTTTGGCCAAATGCTTTCTCCCTGCTGAATCTTGGGCCATGAGGGAGGTACTAGTTATTAATAATATTCTAGATTTTTTAAAATTGATTATTGAAAGTGATTCGCTCAACCTTGTTACTATATTCACGAAGGGTGAAAATATCCTTTAGATGAATAAGCCTTTAGTGTAGAATATTGCCTTTAATATATATCTCCAAAGGTAAATGGCATAGCAAATTGGCTGGATAGCTATGATCACACAAATACTTTAAATCATGGCCAGACAACTTTTTCTTTTGAATTGCTACAAATAATGTACAATGATAGCTTAAAGAGTGAGTCTTGGTGCAACAATAAACTTGCTCCATTATAACATGAATGTTATGAATCTAAAACATAGGAACAATCTTTTCTTACGTGGGATAAGATTCATATATTTTACCTTCTCCAAACTTTGCAATTATAGGGGCTTTTTATGTCTAGTATCCTGACCATTTTCCATAACTGCCAGTATTATATATATATATATATATATATATATATATATTATATATTGTTTCTGCACGCGAATTGGAACAGCAGGCCTCGAATACTGAGGAGGCAGCCAAAAAGTTATGCTACGCTGTATGTACTGCTGCTGCCCTATACTTATTCCTTGGCCTGCTTCCTTCCCCTTCCCGCCAATCCCCCTTCCATCCCCCTCTCACCCTTCACTGCCCAAACTCCAAGAGAATGTCGGCTTCCGGCAATGCTGAAGTCCACATTAACGCCTTCGCCGCCTTCCTCATCCGCCGCCACTCCTCCTATCTCCGTTCCATCCTCCTCTCCCCCGACTGCTCCCTTCACTACCCTCTCTTCATCGAGTAAAACGCATCCATATCTTCTCTCTCTCCCCTTCCCTGTCTCTCCCTCTAATTCTCTTTTGTTCTCTCCCAGCTTTGCGGAGCTACTGGACTACGATCCTCCCCTCGCCCACCTCCTCTTCTCTCGTCCCTCCGATCTCCTCCCCCTCTTCGATGAAGCCGCTTTCCGCGCCCAGGTTCGTTCTCCTCTCCTCTTCCATCCACCTCCTCTAAATTTCCCCTTCTCTCTGCCCCCATTTAATAATCGCATTTCTAGGGCGTCATTCTCGGTGCTTCCGAGGATCTGGAAGAAAGCGCCAGCCGGAAGGGCCTCGTCCATGTCCGGATCAACGTCTGCGGCTCCCCCTTGGAATGCCCGGGTGAGATCTTTATCTTTTTCGAATCTTCAAATTTGATGTTCCATTCTGATTTGGCAGATGGATATGTAATGGAAAAGATGGGTTTTTGGGGTTTTTAAATTTGTTCAGAGGCGTTCCCTAGCATCGGGAGGGTCAGGGTGAAGCACCGGGGGATTTTGCTCACTCTGAAGGGGACTGTCGTTAGGTCTGGGGCCATCAAGATGATAGAATTGGAGCGCTTGTATGAGTGCAGAAAGTGCAAGCACAGGCAAGAAATCGTGTAGTTCTTTCAATTTTGTTGCTGTCATTAATTTGATGAGTAGTTTGTACATATTTTTTGTTGGTTTTATCTCAGATTCGTGATTGAAATATGCTAGAGAGATTGAAAAGATATAATTTTGATGCCGTCATTAGTGGTAATCACTCATTCTTTAGAATGTTTCATGTACATTAGGAGTGACAAATTTGTGACCAAAAACATGATCTATGACTTGCATATCTAAATTTTGAACAGCTTTTATTGAGAAATGCAAAATTTTATTTCTACATTTTGTGAAACTTTTGAATTCCTCCAGCTAGGCTAGTGTCCCACCAGCGTTTATGCTAGGATATTGGTTGTTTGACATATGATAGCTGATTTCATAGAGTCCAATGAGCAGTTGACTCAATGACAACCCAACAATCGCCACTTTCTGCTAGTAGGACTCTACTGATTGGTTTACATGCCAGTTATGGTAGGATGACCTATGAGATCAAGAAGAGTTTTAGAGAGGGGAAAAGGCATAATCCACCTATTCTGGAGGAAAATCCATCCTGAGCTGTTGAAACAGAACCTATTGAACCTAATAAGCAGTCATATAGCTATCTTGTGCCACTAGGAATGAAGAAACTGCTAGGCCTCCATCATGTGATGACCTTTCTAAGATGTCCTTGTACAATGCTCCAGTGAAGATTTTTAATTTATGAATTACCACCTCTGGATAATCCTTTTTTACATGTAATTACTCAGCAGTGTCTTTTAGAAATTCACTTAGCTACCTTTACAAATATTAACATGTAACTTGAAATCGATAAAATAAATGTATTGCTATGTTGTATACTCTCTCAAGTTAACATTGTTTGTTGCCCGTAGACATATTCATTGTTAAAGGTGAATTATGATTCAATATTTGTTTAATTGAGTCCAGATGGTGCTTTCTTCGTTGAGTACATTAGTATAGAAGAAACAAGAGCATATGTGTTTATGTAATGGGGGAACTAAAAGAACTGGGAGAGCGTATGCTTAAGTTAGAATTGTTAACTTGCCTTATGGTTTTTAGAATATGACAGAAAAGAACAGTTATTATCATGAGAAATTTGGGCGTGCGATAGACCTGCCTTAAATTTCTTACAATATGGTTAGGTTTAGGAAGGATGCCTTCATATTCTGAAATTAAAGAAAAAAGGTTTGGTCTTTGCTGAATATCAGATTTCAGGTTCCTTATTTCTGTGCAGGAAATCACAGCTAGTGAAGATTTTAATTAATTCTAGTCAGAATTAAGAGCTGAGAGGGGAAGAACAAAGTGTAGTCTTAATTATCAAACTAGGATCCTTTAGCATTCCTAGGTATTCAACTATGGATTAAAGAAAAAATTTTCACTAAAGTATGCCGTTTCGGTACTGGTCTCATATCGGTGCCACTCTGTTACTGTGTTGGTACGTCCAGTACGGAGGCCGGTTCGGCATACCGAGTGTTAGTATGCCTACCATACCATGAACGGGTACCAAACAGGGATGGTACAATATTTTTTGTACCATCCGGATTGGTACGATATGGCGTACCATGATATTGGCTATTAGATCTGACTGAGTGCATGTTTAGATCAGGTTCTGGAATTCATAGATGGTTATTACAAAGAATAATCAATGAAGAGAAGTATTTGCAGCAGATTCAACAGAAAATAGACCTGATATTAGGTTCATACAGAGAAAGGCTTTGATTTAGATTATGCAGTAGTATAAGGAGCAGAAATATTAAAAAAAGAAGAGAGATTAAGTTGAGATAGGAGATGGAAAAGAGTAAATACATTAGGGGAAATGGACTGTCTGCCCCTTCATCATTCTTCTTTCTTCTTCTTAAAGAAGCACTGAGCATACATGGCCCCCTCAACCAGCCATCTCAAGCCCTTTTGTTGACTCATCTGACACCTTGTATGTTTTCTAGTCGGATCTCTCAACCACTCTTAACGACTAATAAACAGATTTTTTTGGGGTACCCAAAGCCCTTGTTCATTTAAGGCACTGCAATGTAAGTAACCATGCTAAGGTCATGGGAAAAGTAACAATATAAGAAAAGAGAGAAAACCCCAAACAATCTCTGACAGTTGATTTTGTTCAATCAGCACTTCAACTTTTAATTAAGTAAATAACTTCCTAAATGAGCAACTAATTTTTGAGTCCTCAGATTGGGATCAAGCAAAGCATGGATGATTGTTCTTGCGTGCTTTTTTCGGATAGACAGGGGCCCAAAACATCTCATTGTTTTACAGAATTTGCAATCTGAACCTCCATTACTTAAATAAAAGAATAGGGTTGTTCTTTTGGTATTTATGTTCTATGTGTTTTATATCATGCTATCATTGATTCTCACTGCTTTAAGTGTGTTTGTTTAAACCTCCAATAGAATTAGGAAAACATAGTTAGAATATTTTGAGTATTCATCGGTAGTGTTGCGTATCTCTTCAGACAGGCATGGGGATAATGTAAATTTGGAAGTGATTGGTGCTACCAAGATAGCAGATTCTTCAAATTTTAGCTGAATTTAAAAGATGGGTGATTGCAGTTACATCATAATAACATTGTATTAGCAAGCATAGGACAAATTTACCTCCTAACTTGCCTTTGGAACACAAACAAACATGCTACAAAGATGTTCTCCATTTTGCTTGTCAGGATGAAAATTTGGTCCATAGAATTGTTCTGTTAGAGTCCCTGCTTCACAAGATCACAGAGTAAAAATAGTGTACACTTGGTAAATATTTTCTGCTTCAGTTTAGTCCCTTTTATTCACAAAAAAGAAATCAAATGACTTAGGTCCCTGATTTCAAAACCTATTGTTGGAAACTTTTCAAGTACCTGTATCTTACGAGCATGCTGATGTCAAGGATACCAACATTGACAACAAGGATTGTAATCTTGGTTCTCTATTGTCTAACAAAGTTTGTTTGGCTTGGCATAAAAGTAGGTGCAGGGCATGCTGGTGCACACCTTGCTGCTTTTTTCTGCATGGCTTTTTGGGCCTAGCAGGTTTTCTTAGTTGTGTTTGGTAGAGTTCAAGAAATGACTGGCAAGAATGCTGTGCTTAAGCAACTATAAGGACTTGCAATTGTATCTAGTAGTCTAGGCATATTATTGTATACAAACTAGATTACTTCCATCAAGTTATTCTTGCATCTATTTTATGTTTTTAAACGTCATTTAAAGTATCCTGTTATCTATTGTGGAGTATTGGTGCAACTCATTAATTATTTTATCTTAGTGTTTTTTTTTGGTTTGGGGGCGGGAAGCAGAACTCTGGTTAAATGCAGCTTGATATTTCCTTGATATTTTAAAAGTTATCCTTCTCAGATTTTATTTATCTTCTATGAGCATTAAATAACAATTATTTTACTTTATAATTTTTAGGTTCAAAGTTTATCCGGAACTGGAAACTGGAAATAGTATAAGATTGCCTGCCTCTTGCCCATCTCGAGTATAGTCCTTTGCACTTCTTTGCTATATCACTTATTGCTATTTTTATTTTACTATTTCTTGTTTCCTTCCGTTTTACTATTGAATGATTTTGTGGCAATTCTTTTATGACCTGGTTTATTCATTGTCAGTTTTAAGTATGCACTTTACATGCAACCTTCCACCCATGTTATTGTTACATCATTATCATAAAGCTCCATCCTACTGATGCTGCAAGCAGCTGATGAGAATTTTGCTAGAACTTTTCTCATCAGGAGTCTAAATCTTGTGAGGGGACACATTTCCAATATGTAGAGGATAGTAAAGTATGCCACGATTACCAAGAGATCAAAATCCAAGAAAGCACACGGCTTCTGGGCATTGGATCTATACCTCGCTCGATTCAAATTGTTTTAATGGATGATCTGGTTGATGTTGTCAAAGCTGGAGGTATTACACCATGCAGACTTTCGTTTTTATTCTTTTTCAAGTAATAATTGCCCTCTCAGACATCTATGGCAACTCTATATTTGTAATAGCTGCTACATCCTATCTACAGTACTAGGTGCTTTTACTAGCTGATATTTATGTTTCCGCATATGATATGCGTATTTTCCATATGCAATTCCATGCGTTGGCTGTTCAAAGATACAATAGTAGTATTTAAGCTTGAATTTTTCTTTATGATTTCCTAGTTATCGTTCACAACTTACAAGCAAATAAATCATTCCAATCTTTTTCTTTTATTATTGGCCAATGTTTTATTTTCACCTTAATAAGGATTTTCTGTCCCATGATTCTCATCAATATAGAGTTGACTTTTGTTATTGACTTTTGTTATTGACTTTTGTTATCAAGTTATAATATATTGAAACTCTAAAAGTTTGAGAATTGTCTATTACCGTCTCTTACCTGAAACCATGCCCCCTCAGCAACACATGTGCACACATTCATACATACATGTTACATGATTCACTTTTCGGTTGGTGACTAATTCCTAATTTACATGTAATATCTAGATTTTCTTTTTGGGTTGTTAAGTTGACTTTATTCTTATGGAGTTAAATTTCTAACATGATTTTTTACTTTAATGATATTTATATAAATCAGGCCTATGTTTAATAGCTTGTCTACCTATCTTTAGTTGTTCGCCTGTCGAGTCAACTAACCTAGCTAGCCCAAACCCTTGACAGACTCAAGGGAACTAACATAGCTAGGCGATAAACCTATATAGGTGGACCAGTTTATCTTGCTAATAAAAAGATGCAATGAGAGTAAACCAAGGAAAAGGAAATGTCTTAGACTCAGACACGCGCGTGTGCACGCACACATAGAGAGGGATAGATAGAGAGTGGGAGGTTGGACAAGGTTTTTTTGGTTGTCATTGTCTTTCAAGTTTTTGGGTGTATGTTCGTCTTGAAACTCTCAACCTTGTAATAGTTTCCAAAAGCCTATGATCTCCTTTGTAGGTAATCCTTTCAAAAACCTAATTTTTCCTTTATAAGTAGCCTTTTTCAAGCATCTTGAACTTAAGTTTTGCTTTTGTTCTTAAAACTTGGATTGAAAGCTTTTCTCTAAATCCTAAACTTTAGGATTCTTTCCAAAGCCTAAGTTTTATTCTGGAATTTTGAGCTCAGTTTTAAAGTCAAGCTGAATGGTGAAATCTATGATTAGTTGCAAGGAATTTTGACTTATTCTTCTCTATAAATTTGCTGCCATGTTAGTTCCAGTTCATGTTTTGTTATCCGTTCAAAAATTTTGAATAACGAGTTCCTAAATGATATTTCTGAATTTGTGTTCATGTATTTACATGTGAAATGCTGGATCTCTTTGAAATCTGAACATATATTGTTATAATCATATATTACAATTGGACCCAAAGAATGTGGAATTGTCCTGAACCGCCCAATTCGGGGCATACCAAGTTGTGCCGGCGGCAAACTGAGATGGTTCCAGCATTGAAAAATTGGCAGGAGGGGGAGAGGGATAAGGAAAGAAAGAAAAAGAGAGAGAGAGGAGGGAGAGGAAGGGAGGGGGAGAGGGAGGGAGGGCTGCCGCCTGTCGGAGGTTGTTGGAGCTTCGCAGAGGGTCGGAGGAGGGGCTCCGCTATCTGGACCCCTGTTTCTTTCGAAACAGTAGTTCGTCGGGGCCCCATTTTTTGTTTTGAAAATTTAAGTAAAGTTGGAAACTCTCTTGCTGACTTCACTTAAAATTTTTAAAATAAAAAAAGGAGTCCAAATTTTAAGTGAAATTGACAAAGGGGGTTATTGACTTCACTTAAAATTTTTAAAATAAAAAAGGAGCCTCAATAGACCCCTGTTTCAAACAAAATAGGGATCCGGAGGGTGGAGCCCCTCCTCCAGCCTTTGCGGCCATCCGACGCCCTTTGGCACCCCTTCGACGCCCTTCAACGGCCTCCGAAGTTCTGAGAAACCCTCTCTCCCTCCCTTCTTTCCTCTCCCTCCCCCCTTTCTCTCTTTTTTCCTCTCTCTCGTTCCCCTTCTCCATCGCCCTCTCTGCTGTGTCAGTACGGGCCCAGTATGGAATGGCACAGGGGCGTACCAAACTATGCCGCTAGCCGATAGGTATGGGCTCCCGTACCGGCACGACAAACTTTGGTTGGGCCTCTAGCCGGGAGGCATATTTGGTCTTATTCAAATTGTGAATAAAGAGATATGTAGATGAGTAGATCTCTAAATAAGTGGCCTCTTCTGGTTAACTAGTGAGGATATAGCTACCTCATCCACACTAGGAGGATTTATGTGGCCTTAATAATTGTAGGCAAACCTTGTAACTTTGTAAGATTATTTAATCTATGGGAACATTAAAACTTTTTTGAATTTTAAAATGTGTCTTGTCATTCATATTACCTTATTATTTAGTTTGGATTTTAGAATGATAATTTGATTGACATGTTATGTTTTAGAAGTCATCTATTTTTCATGAAAATTTAAATTTTTTGAACATGGTAGGAGTTACTTGCCGAGCTGTGTAACTTCATCTATTATAAAATGATTAGTGAATGCTATAGTCCACCTTTCTAAAGAAAGAGGACTTAACATTCTAAAGTTGTTTTATAAGATCTAGCTAAGGTACGCCGTACTAGCTCAAATCGGGCGGTATGGAACATACCGTACTATATTAGTTCGGTATCGGTATCTGGTACAGATGACATACTGATACTTGGTATGCCAAAAAATTTGGTACTGTACTGTGCTAATACTATGCTAGTATGGTACTGGTACGGGATCTGGTACCGAGACGGAGAACCTTGGATCTAGCAATTGTTGAAGCAATACCAATACCACATTAGTGTGTTTTTTTTTTGTTGCTTGTGTTCTAGAGGTATAATATTTTATATAATAGGCTATTTTTATGGCTCTAAGTGGATTTTATCTAAAAGTTAGGCTCATATTATATTTTTAGTTATTCATCACGTGGTTTCTTTTAAGGATTGCTTTGATATTGATGTTATTTTTGATGAACTATGATGGTCACACCTTATATGTTTTTTTTTAAATATATGATGAGTTGGAAATGATTGTGGAGTTTGAAGCTTAGTTCTCTCATTTCAAATTCTGAGATGTGTATACAAAATCGATGTTCATTCATTCCTCATGTGCAATGATCCATTTGTGTTTAGTGCATAGTTTGCATTGCTGTTATCTCTATTCTTGCTGAATTTTGTTTAATTGCTAGTTTTATCATGATAAAGATAAATTTCGATCCTTTTGTCATAGTTAACATGATTCATTCTTACTTTAGATGATGTCATAGTTACGGGAGTTTTATCAGCAAAATGGTCCTCGGACTTAAAAGATGTGCGTTGTGACCTTGATCCTATTTTAATCGCTAACTATGTGAGGTAAATGGTAGTATTCTCATCATTGTTATATTTGAAAGAAAATTTCAATTTTGATTATTTTCACAACTTCACCAAGTTAACTAACTCAAGCAAAGAAGTTTTGTTCCTTTAACCATCATTTGTATTTTTTGACTTCAATCAGGATCTATTATATAAGATAATACTCCAATAGGAATGTCTTTCATTATCCTTAGAGGTTTCCTGAACCGGTATGAAGACTTGTATTGGTTAGGAACTCGGTTGGTACAGTATGGTATTGTACTATATTGCCACAATATGCTCGACTGTGTTGGTCGAGCACTGATACACCCCAAAACCTTTCTTATTCTTGTTCTTTTGTCGATTGAGAGCTCGACAAGTGGAGGCAGGGAGAGAAGAGTAGGGAGGGTGGCAAGGGCACGCGATGGTGGTGGCAGACGCGATGGAGCCGGTAGGCAGCAAATTAGAGGGAGATGCCATGGTTGAGGAGGTCCTTGAGGGGGCGATCGATGAGGGCAATCAGCTGGGGCAACTTGCATGGATAGTTGATGAGAGGTGATTGGCAATCAAGGTCTCAAAGGAGATTGACGAGAGAGAGAGAGAAGCAAGAGAGAGACGGGGAGAGAAAAGAGAGATTGAGATCGAGGGCTAGGAAGATGGGTGGCGTTTTATAACAATGGTTGGTTTGGCAAGTTAAATTGCATCAATATCATCCAAAACCGTGTAGAATCGGATGGTTCGGCCTGGTTTAAACCAAGTGGGCTTAGTTCACACCCTGATCTGTTTGATGGCCCGAACCATCCCAATTCTGGTCCAGTTTAGTACGGTATGAGGGGAGAATCAAGAGAGTATTCTCGCCGATTGTATTCTACCTTTATTCATTTTTCTTCTCAAGTTTACTATGCTTTCCCTTTATAAACAATATGAAATGGCAATAAAAGGGGAGTAATGGTGTAAACTCAGATGTAGATAAGTAACTAAGAGTTCTCTTGCCTTCAATATGAGTGGTGTGAGGCAATGAATCTTTCTCTAAATGAGTCCAAAAAAATTGGAATGACTGCAAGGTTCCTGTCTATAACTCTACCTTTCAACTTCTTCATCTCTCAACCTAAAGCCCAATATTTTAAATAGCAGTATCAAACCCCGTATCATTTTGCCATCAGAATGGTATAGTATTGTTTTTGGTAGCGATTCCAACCACATGCACCAAAATTGACATCTTTCAAAAATTGAAAGACCATTGGTATCAACTGGTATAGTGTCACTGATAAGCACCAATATGGATCGGTACATATTACAATGGCTGTTTTGGCATACCGGCATCCATCGCTGTGCCGGTTTCATGCCAGAACGGTACGGTACTAGCCGTATCATATGGTAAAGTTCTAGTAATTTTTGAAACAATGCTAAAACCACTGCCTTTTATATCCTAAAGTCTACAACCACATCCGTTTCAGCATACTGTCCAAATCTGTGACCACATTCAACCACCCTTCTGTGAATTTTGTTACTCCATGCCAGTCACCTCCAAATCCCTTTATCCATCATCCTAGAATAGACCCTTACAGTGCCATATTGCAATCAGCGAGAGAAATCTTAATTAGTCCCTAAACAAAAGAAAATTTCTGTCCTTCAACCAAAGACTGTTGGTACCTAAACTAGGCTAGCTGCGTGCAACATCAAGGACAAACCATAGCATGGTGTTGTGGATTGCAGCAAATCATCAATCCTCTCTTTGTTGTTCAATGGTAGTATTCTTCTGAACTAAGCCATTATGTATCTTCTCATGTGCTTGTTTACTTCTCCACAATGAATAATGCTGTTGGAAGTTTAATCTTGTTATTTGTTCCTTAAATCCATTGATTATTGCCTCTTCTCACCAAAACCTGAAACCAAAACCCTTATGTTCATGCTTATCAGCCAATCCTGGTATCCCTCTGTTCATTATCCTGCACCAATTGGCTTGCTTGACTTTGAAATTTGTTTCATAATGAAGCTCTTTGTTTAAAGCCTTCGTTCCTGTTAACAAAATTTGTTATTTATATTATATTCTATTAATTTCTGTTGGTTTGTTTTTGCTATAAAAAAATATATTCTGGCTTTATTTGCATTTCTAACTCATATTGTATTTGTTCTCAGAAGAACCAATGAGCTGAAGTCAGAGATTGACATTCCTGACGATGTTATCAAGAAATTTGAGCAGTTCTGGTCAGACTACAGAGATACTCCACTGAAGGGTACTTTCTGACCTGTCCATTATATGTTTTGTCAGTGCTGTGTTAGATATTACTTATAAATTATGTATTTCAAGTATCTACCAAGTGGCTAGTAAGAGCAATCATGTTGACCACTATCAGTACCTTCTTTTGCAGAACTATATGTATTTGAGGTTATTATTTTGTTCTTTATCTTTTTCTGAAGTTCATTATAATCATTTGTTGAACATGTCAAAATTATTTGTTGGGTATTTATTCAAAGTTTTACACCAACCCAACATTGAAAAGGAAGCTGCATTTTTAGAGAGTCCATTCTTCTTCTTCCCTAAATAACGAACATTTTCTTGTTTTCCTTCATTTATTTATAACAGAAAAGATAAATTCACTGTTTTATTCAGTGATCACTGTCTTTGATAATAGTCTTGTTATCCACTTATCCTTACAGTTCGTGTATAGTTCTTCAAACTATTTTTGAATATGGAATTTACAGGGAGAAATGCCATTCTGCAAGGAATTTGCCCTCAAATCTTTGGTCTCTTTACAGTGAAGCTTGCAGGTATGCAAAACTATACATGCAGCACTTCTGTTGCATCCTTGACTGCAGATATTAGAGTAATTTGTGTTCTAAATTGAAGCAGGTATTTCTCCCTCACTCTCTCTGCATGCTTGCTTGCTTACCTTTCTGCTCCATCATTTTCACTCTGATTAGATTAAAGAGGTGTAACCGGTATTTGTAATCATTTCTAATAAATCTTCAAATGTACAGTTGCTTTGACTCTGATTGGAGGTGTGCAACATGTTGATGCTTCTGGGACAAAGATTCGTGGAGAATCTCACCTGCTTCTTGTTGGTGACCCAGGTACTTCTAATAAATAACCATTGTGAAATCTGCATTCCGATGAAGGTTGACTGCTGCTTTGCTATTTGCACCAGAAGCAATTTTTAATCAATAACACTGCTAGAAAATCTGCACCGAGCTTCATATGTTCCCTTCTTTTGATTTTTTTTTTTTGGTCAATCTCTTATAACGTTGTATATTTTGTTGGAGAAGATCCAAGGAATCCAGATGAATGTGAAAAATTAATCGGGAAGACTTACACTAATAGTGGGGTTGGATCTTAATACAAACAAATGGTGGAAACTGGAAACGACTCATGAATTCCACAAGATTAGTTGGGATAAGTCTTGTTAGTAAGGTCCAAAGTGAACCTACTATGCTCGATTGTATTAGAGAATGATGTCAAATGCGAAAAACTGTGAGGGTAGTCTGTATTGGTACATCATGCAGCGATGAATTTGCACTTGTGTTTGGGCACTGACATGCATTATCTGAGACACTTTGTGGTCTATATTTTTTAGTGATGAAAAGTAAATTTTGTGGAGATGCTTAACCAAGATATTTTCTTTTTCACGTGTTCCTTTGTACCTTTTATCATGCTAGCATAGTATAAGAACCAATATCTTCAATATCACGAAAATTCTTAAAGCACAAAGCTACATCATCTACAATGTTCTTTATATTCCTGAGGTAGAAAAACAAATTACATTCAAAAACAAGAAACACGTAGGCAAATGCTCTCCAATCTGGCTAATAGCTTCTTAGTTCGAAATTGTGGTATATCAAATTAATATGGTCCAGTCGATTTTTCCTTGCTAAAAATATGAAATTCATTATTATTGAGAGTTTGAAACTTTGATATCTGTCCTACACTTAATTTTTTCCAATATGTTGTGTTGGTATGCATACATACATCTGTAGCATTGCTGTTTTCTAATTGAATTTGATGAAAGTTGGCATAAAACACAAATAGTATCACTGGTAGGCATATTTTATTAAAGCCTTCTCTAAAATTTTAGGTACCGGGAAGTCTCAGTTTTTGAAGTTCGCGGCCAAGTTGAGCAACAGATCTGTGATTACTACTGGGTTGGGGAGCACCAGTGCAGGCTTAACTGTCACTGCTGTCAAGGATGGCGGTATTTTTTTGGTTCTCTTTTATTCTTAAGTTGAAAATGAATGATCCAAAGTTTGGATTTATACTGTACATTTTCTTGATTTTTTTTTTAATTTTAAGTTTTATCATCTATTTAAGAGTATATTAGAATTAAAATATATATTTCCGTTGCATCGGGCCTTCAACTTAATCAAGCTACGAAGTTTCAAATTTCAACAGTATGTAGCATAGAAAAACTTTTGGCAATTTTAATTCTAAGCAAGGTCCGCCGAACCGATACCAAAATCCGTACCGGTCGGCGAACAGATCGATACGGTGCCGGTTCGGTACCATACCGACACATGGTACGCTTCATGTTTAATTAATTAGTAATTAATTTTTTTAACTTTTTCAATAATTTTAAGTCTAATTTGATTTTTTTTTATGTTTTTATGATTTCGGTTTAACCAAAATGATGTATCTTGTTGTTTTAAAATGATACAAAACATAAAATGATTAGTGAGATGTTGCATGCTATAAGAAGCAACATAAAATATTCTTAAATCAAGTAGTGAGGTAAAAAATATAAAATAATACAATCAATTATAAATATATATTTAAAGAACAACATACATGCTGATATTTAAAATTTCGTCGAATGGTGATACTTCTCGTAGATATTCAGATCATTAGCATAGTCAGGAGGTATCTTTTAGCTGATAAATTGGCCAATAAAACGGCTATGCAAGGCTAAAGTTCGCTGTACCAGTATCGAATCCTGTACCGGTGCCACATTAGCATAGTATTGGTACGGTGTGGTATGGAGTTTTTTTGGCGCCCTCAGTACGCCACCGGTACTGGTACTGTTATCGAACTGGTATGCTACGGTACTTCCGGTACCGTCTGGCTCGGTACGGTACGACATACCATGTGTAGGGCCCATCCGAATAAGCCGACAATAAAATTCGACCCGATTCATGTTTCGGGTTACGTAGGATGGTAACCACCGGAAGATGCCTCAGATGCACCATATCTATATCTGTATCCGTATTCGTATGGGTCATAGGTTGCCCGTAGCTGTGGGTAATAGGATCTAGTATACGATTCGGAACCTAATACGTCTATCGATCTTACTCCATGTGCAAGGTCATCTGCAACTGCATCGTATCCTCAGCTCAGATATTTCAAAAATTTAATTCAGTTTAGATCCATCTAGAATCCAATAATGGATGCTACATATATTTTTCTAGGCTCATGGGCATGCATCATAGGCTACTTATTTCTCAATTTTTTTCAAATTTAGATCTAGGCCATGGTCTCCTGAACCGACCGGTACTGGTCGGTTCAACCCGTAGCAGACCGGCACCGATAGGCACCAGTCCGGTACGAAGGAGAAAATCGATTCCGACTTAATCGGCTTGGTTCACACCGGTACATGCCCGTACTGGTGCGAACCGAGCGGTACGCACTAGTCTGGGGTGAGTTGAGATAGCGCGGTACGCACTGTGGCACTTTTGAAAGTGCCATAGCACCAAGCGTGGTTTGAATGGCACTTTCAAAAGTGCCACACGCTAGCTGAAAGGAGAGGGTAGGTACAGTAGTTTGAATGACACTTTTAAAAGTGCCACAGCGCTGGCTGAAAGGAGAGGACAGGCGCTGTAGCACTTTCGAAAGTGCCACAATGCCCAGCGTCGCTGGCACAATGCATGGGTTCGGCTATAAAAGCCGAATGATACATTAGGCAAAGGCAAAAACAAACTGAAAGGAAAGACAAAGATGAAGGAGGAAAAGAAGAGAAAGGCAAAGACAGGCGTGAAAAAAATTGAGGGTCAGAAAACATCGTTTTTCTTCAAGAAAAATCCAGCAAAAGCTAAATAAGGTAAGATTTCTTTTCCCTATATTCTTTTTTAATATTTCTTTTAAATTACTTAAAAAAATAAGTCAAAGAATGCCAGAAAAAGGAAATGATGCCCAATGTTTTTATTTCGTCTTGAATTTTTTATATGTTGTCGATATATAGACGATGTGAACGGTGACATTAACTTTTGTTTTTACAGAATATATATAATTTATATTTTAATAAAAGTTTAAAAATTAATTTTATTATTAATTTTTTTTAAAAATACCATACGTTGTACGTAATTCAAAAGTCATTTTGGAGGGAGAATTAATTTTTGGTAAATTAAAAATAATTAAAAAAGTAAAAAATAATTTAAAATTTTAGAAAAAATTAATATGGTCATAGGAATGGAGCCATCAAGGAGAGGGCAACCCCAAGAGCGTGATATTGGCTGGGAGCATAGGAAGATGCTCGATGAATGGCACCAGTTTTAGTGCAATTATTGCCACAAGTGCTTCAAGGAAGGAGGGATAACCAGGTTAACACAATACTTAGCCGGTAATTCTCGTGAGGTATCTGCGTGCCCGGAGTGTCCACCGAAGATCTGTCTGCTGATGAGGAAAAACCTCACTGAGATCAAAGCAGCCAAGGCGAGGGCTGCCAAGAAGAAAGCGAAGGTGGAACGCCAAGCCGTAGAGGTACCTTCTTATCACTTTATGGAGTCAGAGGAGGTCAAGGGTCCAGATGAGGAGGAGACACAGATCCAGGCTGTCATGCGGCCGAGCCTGGATGATCAGTGGCAGCAGGAGAAGGTGGCGAGGCATCGGACTCGATTTGGGCCCTCGTTTTACGATTCAGGCGCTGGTTCTGGTGGAAGCAGACAAGATTCGGAGTTTCAAAGGACAACCTTAGTCAGAAAGGGCAAGGGCAGAGGATGTAGCCGGATTGCATCTATCCTATAGCCAAAAGACTTTCGGAGGGATTCTACCAGGAGCGTCAATCCATGATGTAGATCTGCATGCCTTCCTCAAAGAGATTCGAAGCAGCAGAGGGTAGACACAATGTGAAAGGTGAAGAAGGATATGTGGCGAGCTATTGGATCCTGGTTCCACTTCAGCCATATTCCAGCGAATGCGGCAGACAAAACGTACTACAAGTCTGCCATTTCCGCCATACAGTCTGCCGGTCCCGATGTCGATTCTTCAGGCCCGAAGGACATCTACGGTGAGCTTCTTGACAACAATAAGGAGTTACAGGATTGCCTCTTATAAGAGCAAGTGGTCCACATATAGGCTTACTCTGATGTGTGATGGTTGGACTGGTCCGACAAGGTGGAGCATCATCAACTTTCTGACATACTATGATGTGAAGACCTTCTCCCACAAGTCAGTTGATGCTTCGAATCAGGTGCACAATGCCTCATACATCCTTAGACTTATAGAGGAGGTGATTAATCAGGTTGGAGAGGAGAATGTCATGCAGATCGTCACTGATAATGGGCCGCAATATAAGTTGGCCGGAGAGATCTTGATGGAGCAGCGACCACAAATTTTTTGGGGCCCATATGCTGCACATTGCATCGACCTCATCCTGATGGACATTGAAAAGCTCCGTAGGGTGCAACATATAGTGGAGATAGCCCAACGCATCACTAGGTATATTTATGGCCATACTTGGGTTCTTTCGTTGATAAGAAAGTATGCAGGGTGAGAGATTCTGAGACCAGGAATCACACGGTTTGCTACGAACTACATTGCACTTGATAGCCTTATCGAGAAGAAAGGAGCCATACGTCAGATGTTTGTCAGTCCCGAGTGGCATAAAAGTAGATATGCCCAGGCCGACACTGAAGGAAGCAGGATGGAAGACTTGGTGACGAGGCAATCATTCTGGCAGCGGGCCAATGCGATAGTCAAGGCTATCAAACCATTATATCAAGTGCTGTGGGTCGTGGATAGCGAGAAGTATCTCCAAATGGGGTTTCTGTATCACATGATGGAGAAGGTAAACGCTCAGATCATGGAGGCAGATCTAGCCCATGCCCATGAGTACATCGACATCATTGAGCAGCTGTCGAGAGCCCAAATGGGTAGGAAATTGCATCTAGCAGGTAAGCGATAATATTGATAATTATACTGATGGATCATTCAAGTTTGTCTGCTTTCAAACGTTTGACATAAGCTGACACCCCCAAATCCTAAGGTGAGAAAGTACCGGTTTCCATCCCGTCCACATCTCATGTGGTGTTTTATTCACAGATTTACTTGGAACCTTATTAAGTATATAACAGGCTAACTCAAGTGTATATCTCCAAAAGGATATGGGCAGATCAGCAAACCCCATCATGGATCGAACCATGTCTAACAGAGTTCGATTTCTTCTTTCTGACACACCATTATATTGCGGTGTACCAGGAGGAGTCCATTGGAAGAGAATTCCATTTTCTCCTAGATATGTCAAAAACTCACTGGAGAGATATTCACCTCTTTGATCCGATCGAAGAGTTTTAATACTTTTTCTATTTTGTTTTTCTACTTCATTGCGATATAATTTGAACATTTCAAATGATTCAGATTTATGTCTAATTAAATAGACATAACTATACCTAGAAAGATCTTCTATAAACGTAATGAAATATGAATACCCACCTCTAGCATTTGTGCTCATTGGTCCATATACATCAGAATGTACAAGGGTCAATAAGTCACTGTATCGTTCATCTTTTTCAGTAAAAGGTGATTTGGTTATCTTTCCAAGAAGACATGATTCATAGGTTGTCAATGATTCACAATCATTAACATTGAGGATTTCCTCTTTACTTAACCTGTTCATTCTGTTCTTGTTAATATGACCTAGCCTATGATGCCAAAGGTAGACATCCGTGATATTATCTATTCTAGGTCGCTTACTTGACTTGTACATTACATTAATAGGCTGTGACAATATATAAATTCCATTGCTTAAATGGCCATGCATTACAGTAACACCATTCATAATGATATCACAATAATCTCTTTTTATTGAAATCTCATAACCATTCATGGCCAAAAGGCCTACAGAAATTATGTTCAACAAAAAACTTGGACAAAAGTGATAGTCACTTAAGATAATTTCTTGAGAATTGAATACAAGTTTCAGACTTCCTAAAGCTAGAACTGTAACTGATCTTCTATCTCCAACGTTCAGGAATCTTTCGCTTTCTCCAAATCTCTCACTGACTTGCAGTCCCTGCAACGAATTGCAAATGTTAAAAGGACTACCGGTATCCAATACCCAAGTCGAATTATCACATATTGAGAAATTACAAGGTATTATCATATAAGTACCTTAATCGGCAATTGATTGCATCTTTCTTTTTTGCCGTTTGGGTCAAGGGAGGCAATGTATTGAGGATAGTTCCTCTTCCAATGTCCTTGCTTCTTGCAGAAGAAGCACTCTGCCTTACTTTGATCAGCCTTTATCTTCTTTGTCTGACTTGGCTTAGCATGTTGCACCTTTTTTTTTGATTCTTATTTTTCTTCTTCCCTTTCTTAAAGGTGCTACGACCCCTGGACGAACCTTCCACTAAATTTACCGACCCTTTTAGGAGTTGGTGATCCTTCTCAAAAGTTTGTAGTAAACCCAATAATTGGTGATAATTTACTACCAGTTTCGTCAGAAAGTTGGTGAGAAATGGGCGGTACGAACCAGGAAGAGAGTTCAGTATAGCATGTTTCCCCAATTGATTATGAAGGAAAAAATCGAGAGTGCTCAGGCGCTTGATCAACTCAATCATGCATAATACATGATCGGTCATCGATGCCCCATCCTTCGTCCGTGCGCTGAAAATAGCACAACTAGTCTTGTGCCTTTCAACGTCGTCGGGAGTGCCAAAAGATTCGTTTAACACTTGAACGATCTCTTCAGGCTGGGCATTCTCAAACCTACGACTGAACTCGTCGTTCATTACAGCAAGCATAATGCAGCGGACAGTGATACGGTCACTGAGCCACTTCTGATAAGTGTCTCTGACTGTACCCCGTGCATTAGCAGCTGGCTGCTCAGGTGCCGGATTCGTTATCACATAAAGGATCCATCCATGCTCTAGCACTATCTTAAGTTTTCTAAACCAGTTATTGAAATTGGGTCTAGTCAACTTGTCATTATCCAACAATGAACGAAGTGACAGACTAGTGGTCATTTCTGCATAAAAAGAAAATCGGCTATCAGTATATGAATTGACAATACCCTAAATACTTAGACTTTAGTCTAAAGATTCTTCCACTATTTTATACAAATTTGTAGCCTCTACCTCAAATTCGAAGAATTACACTTAAATCTTTAGTGAGCACTAGAACCCAATAGATCGCATATGGGCCCGAGTGTGGCTCGGCCAACCCATATGCACCTATTGGTAGGTTCTGAACCAATTGTTTCACCAAACAACTTTTAGTGATGATTTTGCCCCAGCCTTCCGGCAGGCGTGTGGCGCCTCCACCAAAAATTCTGGTTAGATCCAACCATTAACATGATAGGGTTCCGTGTAATCTACTAATAGATGACCAGCCCGAGTGTGGCTTGGCCCACCTGATCACCTATTGAAGGTACACTCGACTCATCATATATTGAATGACAATCCTAATGGTCAAATAATCACCAGGCGTGTGGTGCCTCCAATGATTATCTAGCCATTGGACCCATTATCATCCAACTTAATGGAAGGCTATGACCTAGTTATTTCTATAATTGTTTCATTTTAAGAACCTAACAATTTTAGAGGATTTGATTTAATTGAGAATAGATTAGAAGAACCGGTTAATTTATATCCTCCCACTGACTTCATCAAGTCAGATCAATAAGAACTAGATTCAATCCGGTTAAGGAGACACCTAAATCAGTCATACTGATTTTTCTTAAAGGCATGGGTCAACTCGAATCATTAAGTGATCCAATCAAAATGCGATTGATTATGTCAGCCAGGTAAGTGAGATCGATGGAAGAGATATGCCATTAACTCGACAAAAACCAATCAGTGCGAGTAGCTCTCAATTAAAAACCACCGGTCAAGCTGCCAAACTTACCTTAGACACCGACTGGTTAATCAATTTTGCTTTGATTACTCAAATGACTTGGGCTCAACCTCTGAGCCTCAATCAAGTTCCATCTTGGTCTAATCAAAGACATGGAATTAATCAATCTACAACTATTGCAAATTGAACTACAATTACCTTGACCTAATCTAGTTACTACTTAATTAGATTTGATCAATTAATTCTATTAGTCTTTGAATGATTCTAACCTTAGGTTTAATCCAGTCTTAAGAACTTGATTCAAGCTAACCCAAACCCCCAAAAGCTTATACAATTGTCGTTTAATTGAGTTACAATTCTAGATCTAGATTTTCATATCACTTAATTCTTAATTAAGTGTAAGCTTATGAAAGTTTAGATCTTTGCATAATCTTTTAATTACACCTTAATTATAAACTTTCAGTTCTTAAAATATTTTTCAGATCTGAGTTTGATAATTAATCATGTGTAGTTTACCTTTTAATTCATGTTTAAATCATTACGATTTATGTTCATACATCATATATATAAACTGTCATGAATTAATACAACTGTTGCATTTGTTTTCAGATCTGATAAGTCTTTTAAAATCATTGATTAAATGAATCATAAATTTTATTTAGATCTAATCTAAACAATTTTATGATTTCAGATTTATTCATGTTACATATCTTAACATAAACATTGCATCACATGCATTCAAATTTCAGATCTAGTTAATCATTCATAATTGGCAATTAAATCAATTATAAAAATACTTTAGATCTAATCTAAACATGTTCATGATTCCAGATTTAATTGCAATGATTTAAAACAGAAAAGATTAAACAAGTAACTTGGCTCTGATACCACTGAAAGCGAATCGATGACGCTAGTAGTGATAGCATGCTGAAATTTAAAACTTTTTCAAAATCAATGGCTGTACCTGGTCGGGTTGCCTATGTATCCCTTCACAAGGGGGATCAAGCCACACGTAGTTCTTTTAATTTTGAAAAATCGCAGCGAAAAAATCGTATTAAACATTTTAATTCTAGCATGCATAAGAAATCAAATTTCAAAGTACCACTACAAGTATTTATGATCAATATGCCGGGATCGTTTAAACGATTACGCTAAAATCATTGCACAATTAATTTCAGATCTAAAATGAGATTATTGAGCTCTAAACTCAATTAATTTAACACCCAACTAATCTTCGAATGCCCATCGAATAGGCTCTGAAGATTATTTTGTGAAGACCCCAAAAGAGATTTAACCCTCGGGGATTGGAACCTATAAGTGATACAACTTTGAATCTAGATTCATACGTTTATAAAATCTGAAAGTAATGTATCCGATGCTCGAGCTTCGTAGGCACACACTCGTCTGGCGTCTACGAGTAATCCACGCGAAGCTCCTGGAGTGATCCAATCCCACGGAAGTGCTAGCTTGCACAGGATCGTCATTTGCTGAACTTTGATCTTCCCAACGCTATCAACTTTTGATTCGTCTTCTTAGAAGAACTTGGAGGAATGGTTTATAGGGATTGAAGAGGACTTAGATCTGATCTAAAAGCTCTTTTCAGGGATCCCTATCAGCTATGGCGGATGGACTTAGAGGAGATGGAATGGGCGGGATAAAGGCTGAATTTCATTCAATGATTTCATGCATTTGGCGACTTGGAACTCTTCCTTTTTAAAGGCATGCCATCTGATCATTTGAATTCAAAATTCAAATAGAAATCTGGTATCTTGTTGGCGCATGTAGGGGATAGTTGCAACAAGATAGATCTTATCTTGTTTGAATTCAAAATCCAAACAATAATTGGGTCATGCGGGTGGGATAAGATCAAAATGGATGGTGATGATCTTCCATCATCATCTACCCATTCTCCCACATGTGCCACGATCCGAATCCCTTCAGATTTTATTGAAAAACCATTTCTGGATCGAATCCCGCAAGTTCAGCCCGTCCGCGAGCTCCAGAATTTCTGGTCGACTCCAAGTCGCCTCGAGTCGACTCCTTCCCCTTCGAGTCGACTCTAAAGTCGAGCTGAGTCGACCCCATAGCTTCACAGGTCGACCCCGGCTGAGACAACAAAGAACTTCTTCCCTTGATACGCCCAGTGAGTCGACCCCTTCAAAGCTCGAGTCGACCTCAAAAAAACTCGAGTCGACCCCACCTGAAAAAATAGAAGAGGTCGTGTCACGCCCCCGGCCCGAGATCGCGAGTCGGGGGTCCGCGCCAACCGCCGCACACCCGTAGGAAACTCTCCCCACGAGCATGCAAGGCATATAAACCAAACACTTCAATTATGTAATTCTAAAATAATTTAACTGAATAAATGCAATCTTATTCCATTGACTAACTCAAGTCATAAGGTCTCACAAGTCTAAATACGCAGTGGAATAATCATTTACCAACATGCAGAAACCTAGTTCTTAAAATAACAAAAGTCCACCAATCATAATAAATGTCCATAATAACAAATCAACTTAAATAACCCTAATCTAAGATAACTTGTGCCACAATCCTGCTAGTCGCTCTCCCAATTTGAATCCCCAATAGACTAGTTCTCGAAATCTGTAAAACAACAAGAGATGGTATAATGAGCTAGACAGCCCAGTAAGTAATGAACACTCTAGCTAGATAAATCAAACAATAATATGTGGAAAATAAATAAATATGCAGTTCCAAAGTATAAGTCAAATATTTCTTAAATTCATAAGATTCTTTTTGCGGTTTCAAGATTCTTTCACATATTCAATTCATCTTGTCGATCCTGGACTATGACCACATGTTCCCTGTGGCAGGGTCATCAACACCGACTAATCTTCTTGCGGTGAGTCCTTCAGGACAGTCAATTGCTAACGTATCTGCCCCCATTGGCGGGGTCCTCAACATAGCCAGGTCGATAGTTCAATTAGTTCTCTATTTCATATTTCAGTTATAAAAACATACAGTGTCAAAACCAAATATCGTTCATATCTTAACCTCTTTCAATTTATCAGATTCAACTCAACAGCCAGGGACTATGACCACATGTTCCCTGTGGCAGGGTCATATCACCGACTATTCTTCTTGCGGTACCAATGTATTAGCCCCCATTGGCAGGATCCTCAACATATCTCGACTATAAGTCTGAATCTATTTCAAGTCATTATCTTTTCTTACATTATGTTCAGTGTTTCAAGCCGAAAAATACAATGTCAGAGCAATTAAATACAATTCAAACCAGAAGCAAATATGTTCAATCAGAGTCATACAATATTCTAAAAATATATAATCCATGCATCAAATTCGTAATCACAAATAATTCGATTCGTAAAACAGATATTTAGTTTGCCGATAAATCTAGTAAAGAGGTTACATCACTTACCTTGCGAACGCGATCCACGACAAATCCAATTAATTCCGCAAATCCCTTCCAGAACCTAATATTCAAAAATCGTATTCATCTTTTAAAATTCATCACAATAAATATATATAAAGACTTAAATTTTTAATATCCTCCCATGGCTGGCCCTGCAGGAGTGCCTAGCACCCCGAGTTTGGGTTCATACCCGTAAACCATTCTCTTTCTTTATTATTATTAAATTATTTTCCTTTTCTTTTCTTTCCTTTTCTTTTCTTTTTCTTTTTTTTTCCTTCTTCTTTTCCCTTTTCTTTTTCCTTTTCTTTTTCTTCTTTCTTCTTTTCTCTCCCGACTCCCTTCTTCTCCTTCGGCGAAACAGGGATCCATGACCCCTGCCGCCGCCCCCTCTTCTTTCCTCCCGGTCGAACCCAAGGCGGCCGCGGTGGCCAGCCTTGGCAGTGGCAGCGGGTGGCGGAGCAAATCCGGCCACCCCCGGCAACTGGCGGCGGCGAACACGCCGACGGCTAGAGCAAACCGTTTTGGACCTAAATCCGGCGATCGGCCGGCTCCAACCCACCACACGTCATGGCCAAGCAGTGAAAGAAGAGGAGAGAAAGGCTAAGGATTCTTACCTCCGTCCCGACGTCCGGCGCCTCTCTTCTCCGGCGGCAAGGAAGAAGAAGACCACCCGGTGCCGTGGCTTCTCTCTCTCTCTCTCCCTCCCTCTCTCTCGGTGGCAACACGAAGAAGAACCCCCCTGCGTGCGGCGGCTCTCTCGTTCAGTGGGCTCAAAGGAGGAGAGGAAGGAGAAGGAAGCCCTAAAACAGGGCTCCTCCTTCTTCGGGATGGAGGATCCATCCCGTTGCCTCACGTGCGTTGCACGTGAGGTCAAGTATTGGGACTGGGCCGGTCAAGTGGACCGGGCCCAGTTCCAGGGTCTCACATTCCCCCCTCCTAAAAAAATTTCGTCCCCGAAATTTGCGTACCTGCAGTTTCAAAAAGTTGAGGGTATTTCTGCTTCATCTCATCTTCCAGTTCCCAGGTAGCTTCTCTTTCTGAATGATGGCTCCACTGCACCTTGATATAAGGTATAACACGGTGTCTCAAAACTTGATCTTTTCTGTCTACTATCCGCACTGGATGCTCCTTATATGATAGATCTTCTCTAACTTGTAAAGGCTCAAGCTTCGTGACATTACTTGGGTCTGATATATATTTCTTCAACATCGAGACATGGAAAACATCGTGTACACCAGCTAGAGAAGGCGGCAGGGCAAGTCTGTAAGCCACCTTACCAATTCTTTCTAAGATCTCGAATGGACCAACAAATCCGGGATTCAATTTTCCTCGAATACCGAATCTTGCAACTCCCTTTGTAGGTGATATTTTAAGAAATACATGGTCACCAACTTGAAATTCTAATAAAGCTTCATAAGGCGCCATCTGTATGCTACTCTGATAACTGTTATTATATGCAAATTCTATCAGAGGTAGATGCTCATCCCAAGAACCCCTCATATCTATGACGCAAGCTCTCAACATGTCCTCGAGTATCTGAATGGTCCTCTCAGACTGGCCATCGGTCTGAGGGTGAAAGGCAGTACTAAAACATAACTTTGTCCCCAAAGCCTTATGCAAGCTTTTCCAAAATTGTGATACAAATCTAGTATCTCGATCAGACACAATGGATACTGGAATACCGTGCAGTCTCACAATCTCTTTAATGTATAATTTAGCTAGCCTTTCCAGACCGAACCCAACTTTGATAGGTAAAAAGTGTGCCGATTTGGTTAGCCTATCCACTATCACCCACACGGCATCGTTAGAACTGGGAGTCTTTGGCAGTCCTGTTACAAAGTCCATGGAAATTTGTTCCCACTTCCATAGTGGAATGTCAAGAGGTTGAAGCGGCCCTGCTGGTCTTTGGTGTTCGGCCTTAACCTGCTGACATACTAGACATTGTGCCACGAATTGAGCAATTTCCCTTTTCATGTTGTTCCACCAATACAATTCCTTTAAATCTCTATACATCTTAGTTCCTCCCGGGTGCACTGTATATCCAGACTGATGAGCTTCTTTAAGAATTTCCTGTTTAATTTCCAAATCCCTAGGTACACAAATTCTATTCCGATACCTCAAAGATCCATCCTCATGTATCCCGAATTCAGATATATCTCCTGCTTCTACTGACTCTCGAATCTTCAATAACTGCTGATCATTACGCTGAGCTGTCTTGATCCTCTCTATGAGTGTCGGCTGAACCTGCATATAAGCCAATTGAGTCCCCGAGCCAAGTATTCGGATCTCTAATTCAAGTTTCCTCACATCTTCCAAAATATGTCGTTGGCTAGTAATCAAAGTGGCCATATTTACTATTGACTTTCTGCTTAAAGCATCTGCAACAACATTAGCTTTTCCAGGGTGATAATTAATCGTTAGATCATAGTCCTTCAACAATTCCAGCCATCTTCTTTGTCTCAAATTCAGTTCCTTCTGGGTAAATATATATTTCAAACTCTTGTGATCTGTAAACACCTCGCATCGTACCCCGTAAAGATGATGTCTCCAAATCTTGAGAGCAAAAATCACAGCTGCTAACTCCAAATCATGAGTAGGATAATTTTGCTCATAAGATTTTAATTGTCTAGAGGCATAGGCTACTACTTTACCGTGCTGCATCAAAACACAGCCGAGTCCCTTTTTTGAAGCATCACTATAAATTGTGAATCCATCATCACCTGTAGGTATAGTAAGAATAGGTGCTGTAACCAATCGCCTCTTTAATTCCTGAAAGCCTCGTTCACAATCTTCAGTCCATTCAAACTTAACTCCTTTTTGAGTTAAGCGAGTCAAGGGTATAGCTATAGAGGAAAATCCTTCCATAAATCGTCTGTAATAGCCTGCCATTCCTAGAAAGCTGCGAATCTCAGAAACATTAGTAGGCCTGTTCCATTGTACTACGACTTCCACTTTTGCTGGATCCACAGAAATCCCATCTCCGGATATGATATGCCCCAAAAACGATATCTCATTCAACCAAAACTCACACTTCTTTAATTTAGCATAGAGCTTCTCCCTCCTTAAGAGTTGAAGTACGCTTCGTAAATGTTCCTCATGTTCTTCTTTTCCTTTTGAATAAATTAAAATGTCATCAATGAACACCACCACAAATCGATCTAGAAAGGATTTAAATATTCTGGTCCATAAAAGCTGCTGGGGCATTCGTCAATCCAAAAGGCATCACCAAGAATTCATAATGTCCATAACAAGTTCTGAATGCAGTCTTGGGTACATCTTCCACTTTGATCTTTAGCTGATGATATCCTGTGCGGAGATCAATCTTAGAGAAAACATGTGCACCTTGCAACTGGTCAAATAAATCATCTATTCGAGGCAAAGGGTACTTGTTCTGTATAGTGACTTTATTCAATTCTCTATAGTCAATGCAGAGTCTCATGCTTCCATCTTTCTTTTTCACAAAGAGCACTGGAGCTCCCCAAGGTGACACACTAGGTCGTATAAAACCCTTGTCCAGTAAATCTTGCAACTGATCTTTCAATTCTTTTAATTCAGCTGGGCCATTCGATAAGGAGCTTTAGAAATCGGACCTGAACCGGGTACAAGATCAATAGTGAATTCAATTTCTCTGTCCGGTGGCAATCCTGATAACTCCTTGGAAAAGACGTCCGAAAATTCATTCACTATAGGAATATCCTCTATCTTTAGTTCATCTTGTTGTATATCAATTACTGAGGCCAGATAACATGTGCATCCTTTCCTTAACATTCGTCCAGCTTGCAAAGCCGAGATAATATGAGGAAAAGCAGTTTTCTGGTTCCCACAGAAACTGAATGCCGGTTCCCTTGGAATTTGGAAGTTTACCCTCTTGCCATGACAGTCTACTGAGGCATGATAGGTAGCAAGCCAATTCATCCCCAGAATGACATCAAAATCCCACATATCAAGTACAATCAGATCCACAGGTAACTCCCTATCTATTATTTCAATTTTATATGATTTGCATATAACATCAGTGCTCAACATACCGCCTACTGGTGTCTCCACATAGAACTTAGTGGTCATAGATTCACACAATATGTCATGTATTTTGACAAAGTTTGAGGATATGAATGAATGTGTGGCACCAGGATCAAATAAGACATAAGCATAAATATTGGATACAGGAATAGTACCTGTCACCCCTGCATTAGAAGCTTGTGCATACTGCTGTGTAAGTGCAAATACCCTTCCTTGAGTCTTTGGCCTCTGACTTCCTTCCATTGCCTGCGTAGATTTATTCTCGTTTCTTTGTGGGCAGTCTGCAATTTTATGACCTTTCTATCCGCAATGAAAATAAGAACCTGTAACCTAGGGACAATTTGCAAATTCATGATTACCGCCACATCTTGAACACTTCCCACTCTCATTTTTGAGATTTCTATCTTTATTTGGCTTCTAAGCTGGATTCTTGAAATTCTTGTTTCTCCCTTTAAATTCAGCAGGTCTGTTTCTTTTCTTTTGGTTTCTTTCCCTTTCAGCAAAAGCTTCGTTGACTTCCCTTTCAATGATTAAAGTTTTATTCACCACAGCTGCGTAGGTAGTCAACTCATAGGGTACCACTTGCTTCCTAATTTCAATATTCAATCCCATCTCAAACTTGTGCACTCAGTCTTGCTCATCCTCTACCAATTTCGGAACAAATTTGGCTAGTTCTGTGAATTTGGCTTCATATTCGGCCACTGTCATGCCCCTTTGCTTCAAATGGATAAATTCTTGTTCCTTCTGTGTCCTTACACTCCGAGGAAAATATTTATCATAGAATGCTTTTTGAAATTTATCCCAAGTGAGAGGTTCCCCATCATGCTCAAATTTATGCTCCAATATCTGCCACCAATTAAATGCTTCTCCCTGCAACATGTATGATGCAAGTAGAAGTTTTTTATCGTCCCGGCATCTTAAGACAGCAAATGCTTTTTCCATCTCTGTAAGCCAATTGTCTGCTTCCAAAGGTTCTGTAGTCCCCTGAAAAGCTGGATGAGCCAGCCTCTTAAATTCAGCTATGCTGCTACGATGTTCACACTGTTCCCCTCGTCCTTGCTGTGGCTGTGTCTGGAGCAACTGTGCTTGTTGTTGGAGCAACTGCTGTTGCACCTGCTGTTGCATTTGCATGAGGCCCACCATGGTCTGCATAACCTGGCTTAAGCCCGGTTCCTGTCCCGTTTGAGGGCTCATGACTCCCTCCTGCTGAGGGATACTCCCAACCCGTTGGGGTGTGCTGTCAGCATGCCGGTTCGGTGTCTCATCTGCAGCACTAATAGTAGTCTTTTTCGCCCGACGTTGAGGCATCCTGACCTATATGCATCAAATAACAGCAGACTCATAAAAAGAAAGCTCACCGAACTAAAATAAATTTTTTTTATAAGAATAATCATCACATTCTTTACACCTAACGTCCTAATGTCCCTAGTGTCTACCCACCTATACTCATATCGGGTATGATTCTTTGTCTTAGATTCTATCCAAGTCCGCTCTGATACCATAAAAGTTGTTACGCCCCCGGCCCGAGATCGCGAGCCAGGGGTCCGCGCCAACCGCCGCACACCCGTAGGAAACTCTCCCCACGAGCATGCAAGGCATCTAAACCAAACACCTCAATTATGTAATTCTAAAATAATTTAACTGAATAAATGCAATCTTATTCCATTGACTAACTCAAGTCATAAGGTCTCACAAGTCTAAATACGCAGCGGAATAATCATTTACCAACATGCAGAAACCTAGTTCTTAAAATAACAAAAGTCCACCAATCATAATAAATGTCCATAATAATAAATCAACTTAAATAACCCTAATCTAAGATAACTTGTGCCACAATCCTGCTAGTCGCTCTCCCAATTTGAATCCCCAATAGACTAGTTCTCGAAATCTGTAAAACAACAAGAGATGGTATAATGAGCTAGACAGCCCAGTAAGTAATGAACACTCTAGCTAGATAAATCAAGCAATAATATGTGGAAAATAAATAAATATGCAGTTCCAAAGTATAAGTCAAATATTTCTTAAATTCATAAGATTCTTTTCGCGGTTTCAAGATTCTTTCACATATTCAATTCATTTTGTCGATCCTGGACTATGACCACATGTTCCCTGTGGCAGGGTCATCAACACCGACTAATCTTCTTGCGGTGAGTCCTTCAGGACAGTCAATTGCCAACGTATCTGCCCCCATTGGCGGGGTTCTCAACATAGCCAGGTTGATAGTTCAATTAGTTCTCTATTTCATATTTCAGTTATAAAAACATACAGTGTCAAAACTAAATATCGTTCATATCTTAACCTCTTTCAATTTATCAGATTCAACTCAACAGCCAGGGACTATGACCACATGTTTCCTGTGGCAGGGTCATATCACCGACTATTCTTCTTGCGGTACCAACGTATTAGCCCCCATTGGCAGGGTCCTCAACATATCTCGACTGCAAGTCTGAATCTATTTCAAGTCATTATCTTTTCTTACATTATGTTCAGTGTTTCAAGCCGAAAAATACAATGTCAGAGCAATTAAATACAATTCAAACCAGAAGCAAATACGTTCAATCAGAGTCATACAATATTCTAAAAATATACATATAATTCATGCATCAAATTCGTAATCACAAATAATTCGATTCGTAAAACAGATATTTAGTTTGCCGATAAATCTAGTAAAGAGGTTACATCACTTACCTTGCGAACGCGATCCACGACAAATCCAATTAGTTCTGCAAATCCTTTCCAGAACCTAATATTCAAAAATCGTATTCATCTTTTAAAATTCATCACAATAAATATATATAAAGACTTAAATTTTTAATATCCTCCCATGGCTAGCCCTGCAGGAGTGCCTAGCACCCCGAGTTTGGGTTCATACCCGTAAACCATTCTCTTTCTTTATTATTATTAAATTATTTTCCTTTTCTTTTCTTTTTCTTTTTCTTTTTTTTTCCTTCTTCTTTTCCCTTTTCTTTTTCCTTCTTCTCTTTTTCTTCTTCTTTTCTCTCCCGACTCGCTTCTTCTCCTTCAACGAAACAGGGGATCCATGACCCCTGCCGCCGCCCCCTCTTCTTTCCTCCCGGTCGAACCCAAGGCGGCCGCGGTGGCCGGCCTTGTAATGTCCGGGCCCAGAACCTACTAGGCCCAATAAGAAATAGGCCCAGTTAAGGGTTTGGGCCCAAATTTCACTGTGGGCAGTGCTGTTATAATGTTTAAAAAAAAAAAAAGAAAAACGAAGGGATAAGACCGACAGGCAAGGGTGACCCTCACCCCTGCTGGCAGCCGATGCCGGCGCACCGGAGACAGGGGGGCGGCGGCGGCCAGTCCCGGAGAGGGGAGGAATGGAGCGGATGGGACCTCTCAGAGGGGGGTCTCATCCTCTAAACAAATTATTTAAGCCTCTGCCGGCAACCCCAAGTGACAGACCCCCTAGAATACTGAACGAGAGAGTGAGAGAGCCGAAGCCCTGGAGCCTAAGGCCAAGGAGCCCTGAAGCTCTGAGAAAGGGGGGACTACCAGGGAAGAAGACTCACCGCGTGCGGCCGCAAGCGTCGCCGGCGCCCTGGAAGCTAGGTAAGCCCCTTCCTCCCTATCTTCTAATTTATTCAAGATAACAAGAAAGAAACAAAGAGAGAAAGGAAGGGGAAGGAAGAAGACTCACCCGTGTGTGGCCGGCACGGGCATCGGCCTCAGGCGCGGCCGAGGGTGCCGCGGGCTCAGCCGGGGAAGCCGAGAGCTCGGCCGCGGGCGCCGCTGATCGCGGTTCGACCCCCTCTTCGTGAGGAGGAGACCGTCGTCCTCCCTTCGCCGGAGAAGGGGAAGGGAACGACGGAGGAGGAGAGGGCCGAGAGCTCGGCCGAAACGGCTAGGGCTTTCGGTCGGAACCAAGGAGAGAGAGGAGGAGAGGAAGCTCTGGGAAGAAGAGGGAACGGGGACTCACCGATTCGACGTAGCGTGCGGTGGCCACCGGCTTCGGCCGCGAGCGCCGCCGGCACGAGCCTCGGCCGCAGGCCGGCCGAGGATGCGGACGTCGAGCGTCGGCCGCGAGCGCGGCCGAGGGCGCCGCGGGCTTCGGCCGCGGGTGACGGCCGAGGGCACCGCCGGCCGTGGCATGACCCCAAGCTCGGCCTCTCCCAAGCCGCCGCCTCTTCTTCCTTGAGATGGGAAGGGGAGGAGGTTAGAGTGGAAAGAGGGTTCGGGAGAGCCTTCGAGAGAAGCTTCGGGAAGGAGAAGAAAAGAAGAAAAAGAAAAGAAAAAGGAGAAGAGAAGAAAAGGAAAGAAAGAAAAAAAAAAAAGAGAAAGAAAAAAAAAAGAAAGAAAAGAAAAGGAAAAGAAAAGGAAGAGAAAAGAAAAGAAAAAAAAAAGGGGAGAAGAAAAGAGACCCTTAACGGGTCCGACCTAACGAGACGGATCGGGGTTCGGGTCCGAAACCCGTTAAGCCCAATAATAAGAAATTGATTTAGCCAATTGAACCTGAACCCGAGCCTAATTAAATTGGGCTAAGTCTGGACAAGCCCAAACTGCAAATTGGGTCAAATCCGAACCGAATTAAGCCCAAATTGATTTGGGTCCGAACCCAATTTAATTGAGTTAGTTCCAGCAGATCCAATCTGGTTTTAAATCGAGCCCCAAAGGCTCTAAATTGGGTAAATTGGACTCGGGCTAGATCCTTGGATGGGATCCAAGCAAGTAAGTTCATAGTATGATGAACTAAGAAATTTTATAATAAATAAATGGGGAATAATGTAATCCCTATTATGTTGTTTTAGGTGATTAAGGATTTGTCACCTGGACTTGAGCAATTTGGAAAGCGAATTGATGTAAGTAATCTACCTTAATCTTATCGTAGATCTTGTATTACGTTTTATAAGATGAACCAGTGTTTTTCATACAATTTGAATTGTATACATGATTTGTGAAGAAAGTAAGTAACTTGTTTTAATCTTGTTGTGAATCATGTATGTAAGTAGCCTGCCCTAATCTTTATGGATCATACATGAAATTTAACATGTTATGCATGTACTGTAGGCTAAGAACGATATGTGTATCTGACATGCTCTAGTTACACAAGATATGATGATATATGCTTTATATTCCGTTATGCCTACAAAATACTGGGATTACATTACATGCTAAGATATGAGTTATGAAATATGAACATGGGTGGTACATGTCAGTCACATAATTCATAGTTGTGCACATATTATGTTTTCATAGCTCTTGTGATACATGCAAAATGAATTGAATTCCATATTATGATTTTTATTAGCATGAGTGTAAAGAATGATAATGATTTGCTCTAGCGGCATATTGCTTGTAAAGGGGTACCTAAGAACTCCTATTGCTACGGGCCGAATGCAACTGAGCCGGCCTTGCCAGTGGCCGATAATGACTGAGCCAGCCCCGCTAGTGGCCGACTAATAACTGAGCAGGCCCCGCCAGTGACCATTAATGAATTCGTCGTAGCATCTATGAGGTACTACCTATACGAAGCATTATTTACTCTTAAGAGCTACTGACCCAATGTAACTGAGCCGGCCTTGCCAGTGGCCGAGAATGACTGAGCCAGCCCCGCCAGTGGCCGCCTAATAACTGAGCCGGTCTCGCCAGTGGCCAAGAATGACTTCGCAGTAGCATTTAAGAGCACGACCACGGCATGCCGGGGGCACGGTTTCATATGCATACTTTATGAAAATGATATTTGAAGCATGATCATGAGGCTCATTTCAGAGCCTGGGTATATGAGGCGGGTGCTTCCAAATCCTGCAGATGCGTTTTTGGGGAGAAGCAAAATCGGTGAGGGGTGAAGGACGCTTGCGTGAAGCCCCGGAACCGGCCAACATCTGGCAGGGGAGCCCCGTGTTTCCCCCTCATGTGGGCCCGATAGTCACGTGCCCTGCGCAGGCGGGCCGTGACATTTATGAACGTGCTTCGCCAAAGCATACATTGTTTTACAACGGGTTTTTTTGAATATATCCTTATGAAAATTCTGTTTGACTGAAAATACTGCTTTGTTTTCGAAGCATACATATTTTGCCATGATAAATTGTGAGATAATACGCATGTCAGCTTCTCAAACCCTGATATATATGTTTAGCCTACTAGTCGATCCGGTAAGATTATGTATGATTACTTACTGAGCCGTGTAGCTCATATCCGTTCGTTTACTTTTTCTTTCAGATCCTTACCACTGATAGCTGCCAGAGACACGTTAGTTTGGTATCAGGGCTTCTTTCTTTTGGGGTAAAGCAAGTATACTTTTGTGTACATAAACTACATAGAAGCTCTGTATTTGGGTACTGACCAGCATGTTGTACTAAGAATGCTTTCATATGAAAAGATTTGGTTGGTTTGACTACCCTGTTACCCAGGTATGAGGCTGCGTGCTATTGTGGGCGGTAGTCGGCAATAGCACGGCCGTGTCACGGATCCGGATCCGGGGCGTGACATTCTCGTGGTATCAGAGCAATAGGTTAACCATGAGTAAAAATTTTAAGCTTTAATAAGGAAATGGGTAGTTAAGTCTCATTTAGTGAGATTCCGCATAACCGGAAAGGAAAGAAAAGATTTTATTGGTCGTATCATCGGTCAGTCACGAAAATTGCTTGACACAAATATTTTGATAGGTGATAATGAGCAACAAAAAGAAAGAAGCTAGGGCTAATACAAAGCCATTCTAGGGGCATGATTGTAATAGGTATGGTATTAGAGCTTAAGATTTAAGACTACTAAGGATTTTGGTGTTTTGAATCAGAATGCTAACGAGCCATGCCAAAATAAGAAAAAGCTATTTTGGAGATTTCTCGACGGAGTAATTTGTATTTTGGATTATGATTAAATTAGATTTTGACTGATGTTAAGTGGAGTACTAGCTATGGAATATTAAAGTACAGTGCGTATCAATATATATGTGATTTTGAAAGTTTAACTTGATACTGAGTATTGTGGATAATACTTCTAGTTTGAAGTTAATTATTTTGATAACAAGATAGGGTTTATTCATAAGTTGTTTAATGCTTGGACAAGGAAAGGTTTTATATTCTTCGGGGATGAAATTTGTATGACAATTATGCATGAAACTATTATATAGAAAGAAAGTATATTTGAGAATGAGATTTAAGAGTTTCTCCTTGTTTACTTGGAATGTGAAATATTAGATCTTTGCAAATTATAATGCAAGATTAATATTTTGATTGGAAGTCATTTAGTAAATTCTGAGAATAATTTTCAATGTTGAAGAATATTTGAGGCATGTTTATGCATTTTAAATTATATGATGTCATTTATCATTTTCCAACCTATTTATGATGCTTAAGATTTATGAAAGAAAAAGAATAATGATTTATGAACTCTCAGATTGCTATGTACGGCCCTCGCCAGCGGGTTATAATAGCTCGGCAGACGGCCCTCGCTAGCGGGTTATAATAGCTCAGCATACGGCCCTCGCCAGCGGGTTATAGTAGCTTGGTGTAGACCTTGCCAACGGAAAATAATTGTTGGTAAAGATTATGGCCCTCGCCAGCGGGTTATAGTAGCTCGGCATACGGCCCTCGCCAGCGGGTTATAGTAGCTTGGCTTAGACCCTGCCAACGGGGAATAATAGTTGGTAAAGATTATGGCCCTGTCACGGGTAATAATAGTGACCATAGCTGCACTATTATCTGAGAGCACGGATTTCAAAGCATGAATTATGACAAGTACGGATTTCAAAGCATGAATTATGATAAGTACGGATTTCAAAACATGAATAATGGCAAGAATTTTATATGATGCATATTCATATTTATGAACTTTCATTGCTTTATGACCTGATTTGTGTATATCATCAATTTTGATCTTAGATCTGGAATATGTTGATATAAACCTCCGTCCTCCTAAAATTGAAGCTTGAATTTCTTTAATTAATATCAATCCTTATTTGATTGAAAGAAATTGAGGTGGTCAATCGACTTTGATGAATATCCACCAAGGATGGATTAGAATTGTTATGATCTAATCTTGTGATAGATCGGTTAATCAAGAGAAGTTGATATTTTGATAAAGAAACTTGATCTTCTTATTCAGAATTGAGATGTAGATTTTTATGTATAAGAGAAAAGTTTGATTTAGATCACCTACCAAAAGAATCAAATCTGAAAATGTTAGACCTTATTCTTTTGATAAAATCTAATGATGAAACCGTATCGATGAATAGAATTATCGAAAAATGTGAATTAGAATTCTACTGGAGAAAAGTATTGTTGATTCTCTGAATAACCTGGAGATAGCTATATAATTTCACTAGTGAGTTTTATTATTGTTGGCAATTCTTGGGAGATTTTGAACATCTTAAATTTAGTATTAACGGATTGATGGTGCTTTGGATGGGCTTAGACCTGGAATGTTCCTTACTCCTAGCTATGACATTTTCGATCTACCTATTTGAAAGGGGTTTGAAGTTTTGCTAGGATAAAGGTTGATCATTAAATTGTAGTTAAAGTTAAGAGAAGCAAGAGGATTATAGATTATAAAAAGTATTTGATGCTAATGCTCTCACCTATTTCTGTTAAGCCGATTACGATCCTTGTGTGGACTTAATCGAAAGCAATTAATTTCTTGGGCCAAGGATTATAGCATTTAAAATCTAAGGTGGGAAGATTAGTCTTCTTTTGGAAGAGATCAAAGGAACTCCTATATCATAGATGGAAGGGATTAAGTTTGAAATGCCATGACTTTGTATGTCGTAATTCTTTATGTCGAAATCTTGGGAGTAGGTACTCTGAGAGAAAGACTAACTGAGATCTCGAGGATGACTCAATGGTTGACTACTTAAAAAAAAAAAAAAAAAAAAAAACCAGAACCTAAAGTATGTTTAATTTCGAGGACGAAATTTATTTTAAGGGGGGTAGGATGTAATGTCCGGGCCCAGAACCTACTAGGCCCAATAAGAAATAGGCCCAGTTAAGGGTTTGGGCCCAAATTTCACTGTGGGCAGTGCTGTTATAATGTTTAAAAAAAAAAAAAAAAAACGAAGGGATAAGACCGACAGGTAAGGGTGACCCTCACCCCTGCTGGCAGCCGATGCCGGCGCACCGGAGACAGGGGGGCGGCGGCGGCCAGTCCCGGAGAGGGGAGGAATGGAGCGGATGGGACCTCTCAGAGGGGGGTCTCATCCTCTAAACAAATTATTTAAGCCTCTGCCGGCAACCCCAAGTGACAGACCCCCTAGAATACTGAACGAGAGAGTGAGAGAGCCGAAGCCCTGGAGCCTAAGGCCAAGGAGCCCTGAAGCTCTGAGAAAGGGGGGATTACCAGGGAAGAAGACTCACCGCGTGCGGCCGCAAGCGTCGCCGGCGCCCTGGAAGCTAGGTAAGCCCCTTCCTCCCTATCTTCTAATTTATTCAAGATAACAAAGAAAGAAACAAAGAGAGAAAGGAAGGGGAAGGAAGAAGACTCACCCGTGTGTGGCCGGCACGGGCATCGGCCTCAGGCGCGGCCGAGGGTGCCGCGGGCTCAGCCGGGGAAGCCGAGAGCTCGGCCGCGGGCGCCGCTGATCGCGGTTCAACCCCCTCTTCGTGAGGAGGAGACCGTCGTCCTCCCTTCGCCGGAGAAGGGGAAGGGAACGACGGAGGAGAGGGCCGAGAGCTCGGCCGAAACGGCTAGGGCTTTCGGTCGGAACCAAGGAGAGAGAGGAGGAGAGGAAGCTCTGGGAAGAAGAGGGAACGGGGACTCACCGATTCGACGTAGCGTGCGGTGGCCACCGGCTTCGGCCGCGAGCGCCGCCGGCACGAGCCTCGGCCGCAGGCCGGCCGAGGATGCGGACGTCGAGCGTCGGCCGCGAGCGCGGCCGAGGGCGCCGCGGGCTTCGGCCGCGGGTGACGGCCGAGGGCACCGCCGGCCGTGGCATGACCCCAAGCTCGGCCTCTCCCAAGCCGCCGCCTCTTCTTCCTTGAGATGGGAAGGGGAGGAGGTTAGAGTGGAAAGAGGGTTCGGGAGAGCCTTCGAGAGAAGCTTCGGGAAGGAGAAGAAAAGAAGAAAAAGAAAAGAAAAAGGAGAAGAGAAGAAAAGGAAAGAAAGAAAAAAAAAAAAAGAGAAAGAAAAAAAAAAAGAAAGAAAAGAAAAGGAAAAGAAAAGGAAGAGAAAAGAAAAGAAAAAAAAAAGGGGAGAAGAAAAGAGACCCTTAACGGGTCCGACCTAACGAGACGGATCGGGGTTCGGGTCCAAAACCCGTTAAGCCCAATAATAAGAAATTGATTTAGCCAATTGAACCTAAACCCGAGCCTAATTAAATTGGGCTAAGTCTGGACGAGCCCAAACTGCAAATTGGGTCAAATCCGAACCGAATTAAGCCCAAATTGATTTAGGTCCGAACCCAATTAAATTGAGTTAGTTCCAGCAGACCCAATCTGGTTTTAAATCGAGCCCCAAAGGCTCTAAATTGGGTAAATTGGACTCGGGCTAGATCCTTGGATGGGATCCAAGCAAGTTCATAGTATGATGAACTAAGAAATTTTATAATAAATAAATGGGGAATAATGTAATCCCTATTATGTTGTTTTAGGTGATTAAGGATTTGTCACCTGGACTTGAGCAATTTGGAAAGCGAATTGATGTAAGTAATCTACCTTAATCTTATCGTAGATCTTGTATTACGTTTTATAAGATGAACCAGTGTTTTTCATACAATTTGAATTGTATACATGATTTGTGAAGAAAGTAAGTAACTTGTTTTAATCTTGTTGTGAATCATGTATGTAAGTAGCCTGCCCTAATCTTTATGGATCATACATGAAATTTAACATGTTATGCATGTACTGTAGGCTAAGAACGATATGTGTATCTGACATGCTCTAGTTACACAAGATATGATGATATATGCTTTATATTCCGTTATGCCTACAAAATACTGGGATTACATTACATGCTAAGATATGAGTTATGAAATATGAACATGGGTGGTACATGTCAGTCACATAATTCATAGTTGTGCACATATTATGTTTTCATAGCTCTTGTGATACATGCAAAATGAATTGAATTCCATATTATGATTTTTATTAGCATGAGTGTAAAGAATGATAATGATTTGCTCTAGCGGCATATTGCTTGTAAAGGGGTACCTAAGAACTCCTATTGCTACGGGCCAAATGCAACTGAGCCGGCCTTGCCAGTGGCCGATAATGACTGAGCCAGCCCCGCCAGTGGCCGACTAATAACTGAGCAAGCCCCGCCAGTGACCATTAATGAATTCGCCGTAGCATCTATGAGGTACTACCTATACGAAGCATTATTTACTCTTAAGAGCTACTGACCCAATGTAACTGAGCCGGCCTTGCCAGTGGCCGAGAATGACTGAGCCAGCCCCGCCAGTGGCCGCCTAATAACTGAGCCGGTCTCGCCAGTGGCCAAGAATGACTTCGCAGTAGCATTTAAGAGCACGACCACGGCATGCCGGGGGCACGGTTTCATATGCATACTTTATGAAAATGATATTTGAAGCATGATCATGAGGCTCATTTCAGAGCCTGGGTATATGAGGCGGGTGCTTCCAAATCCTGCAGATGCGTTTTTGGGGAGAAGCAAAATCGGTGAGGGGTGAAGGACGCTTGCGTGAAGCCCCGGAACCGGCCAACATCTGGCAGGGGAGCCCCGTGTTTCCCCCTCATGTGGGCCCGATAGTCACGTGCCCTGCGCAGGCGGGCCGTGACATTTATGAACGTGCTTCGCCAAAGCATACATTGTTTTACAACGGGTTTTTTTGAATATATCCTTATGAAAATTCTGTTTGACTGAAAATACTGCTTTGTTTTCGAAGCATACATATTTTGCCATGATAAATTGTGAGATAATACGCATGTCAGCTTCTCAAACCCTGATATATATGTTTAGCCTACTAGTCGATCCGGTAAGATTATGTATGATTACTTACTGAGCCGTGTAGCTCATATCCGTTCGTTTACTTTTTCTTTCAGATCCTTACCACTGATAGCTGCCAGAGACACGTTAGTTTGGTATCAGGGCTTCTTTCTTTTGGGGTAAAGCAAGTATACTTTTGTGTACATAAACTACATAGAAGCTCTGTATTTGGGTACTGACCAGCATGTTGTACTAAGAATGCTTTCATATGAAAAGATTTGGTTGGTTTGACTACCCTGTTACCCAGGTATGAGGCTGCGTGCTATTGTGGGCGGTAGTCGGCAATAGCACGGCCGTGTCACGGATCCGGATCCGGGGCGTGACAGGCCTTGGCAGCGGCAGCGGGTGGCGGAGCAAATCCGGCCACCCTCGGCGACTGGCGGCGGCGAACACGCCGACGGCTAGAGCAAGCCGTTTTGGACCCAAATCCGGCGATCGGCCGGCTCCAACCCACCACACGTCATGGCCAAGCAGTGAAAGAAGAGGAGAGAAAGGCTAAGGATTCTTACCTCCGTCCCGACGTCCGGCGCCTCTCTTCTCTGGCGGCAAGGAAGAAGAAGACCACCCGATGCCGTGGCTTCTCTCTCTCTCTCTCCCTCCCTCCCTCTCTCTCGGTGGCAACACGAAGAAGAACCCCCCCTGCGTGCGGCGGCTCTCTCGTTCGGTGGGCTCAAAGGAGGAGAGGAAGGAGAAGGAAGCCCTAAAACAGGGCTCCTCCTTCTTCGGGATGGAGGATCCATCCCGTTGCCTCACGTGCGTTGCACGTGAGGTCAAGTATTGGGACTGGGCCGATCAAGTGGACCGGGCCCAGTTCCAGGGTCTCACAGGTCGTCTTTTGGATTCTCTGCTCGAGTCGACCCTAGTCAGGCTCGAGTCGACCCTAGCTCGAGTCGACCCCAATCAAGGTCAAAATTCTGATTGATTTCAAAATTGAATCCAATTCAATTTGGCTCATCCTTAGTCCATTTACTCAATCAAATTGAGTTTATTAGTAATCTAATTACTAATTAATCCTTCAATAATTACTTTAATTGTTTTGTAGGATAATTTGCTAATCGAATTGACCAAATTATTCCTGAATGATTTTGAATCATCCATCAGCCATCTTGATCAATCAGGAAACTATTATGCGTGTGACCTCATAGGTTCGAATCTAAGCCGGTAGTACAGGAACGATTTTCTGCACTAATGGATGTGACCATCTAGCAATGGTACCCGACGTCCGGATAGGCTGAATATATGCGAAGCAAATATTCTGAAATTCTGGACTATGGTTACTGTATAATTCATCTCTTTGACTTCTAATGCTAGGATGACCTCAGTGCTCTGTCAACTCTCTAATCAGTAGATGCACTATGTGATCAACTTTAGAAATCTTGTGACTCATCACAAGGATGGCCAAGGTTTTGCTCAAGGTTCGCCGTACCGGTACCGAACCCCGTACCGGTGCCGCACTAGTATAGGCGTACCGAGTGTCGGTACGGTACCGTACGCTCGGTACCGACCGTACCGACATTGGTGTACCGATACCGGTACCCATCGGTACGGGTACGGTACGCTCGGTACCGACCGGTACAGCGAACCTTACTTTTGCTAAATTGAACACAAAGCATTATTTCCTGTTTTCAGAAGGGGTCAATTCCATCTTGACTTACGCACTGATTTCGCAAATACTTGATTGCACCCAGTAACCTTCTGTTCCAGAATTAGAAATTCTGCTAGTCCGGTTTCAAAGTACAGTGAGTTGTTTGCTAGTCACTGTGGTGATCTCAGGTCTGAGGGATACTTATACTCATATCCATTTGGAACTTCTCTTAACAGTAGAGCGTTCCGGAATTGGTCACGTTCAGTGAAATGTACTCCTACACTTCACCTGTGTGATATATCAGTGTCTCCACACTCCTTGGTTAAGAGGACAACCAACGTATATGTCTCACAACGACCTAATCTCGACAATGCTGTCGTCCTATTAACAACTTATCATTTGGTCGTGAACAGGTATAAGGAATTGAAGATAAATCCTCCTTTATCATAAAATAAGTCCTAAGGACTTCATCATATAAGAGTTCATTTAAAGATGAAATGATGAATAATGCCAAATAATACTTTATTAATTTGTCAATTCATTTTATAAAATTCAATCATCAACACGCTGACGATTGACATTTAGGATACAATTTCCAACACAATAGAGTCAAGATTGGGAAAAGCAAATCAGAACAATTTCCAAGTTGAAAACTTCTTGTTTTTAATGCCAAAATATGACTAACAAGAGGTCACACTCCTAGTCCATAAACTAAAGAATGATTGCCATCCTAAATTATTACCGCCAAACTTGACTAGGCTTAAGCAAAATAATTATAAAAAGGTCAGAATACCACTTGATTAAGGGAAGAATCGTGATGAAGTTACCACTGACTTTTTAACCACTATAGAAGTAAAAATAATATTATATTTGGCACTGCTATGATAAATTTTTAAGGTGCAATCAGGAATGGTAGACTGTGGATCTATTTAGTCCCTAAGCTAAGCAACGTAACCATGATTATCCATTGAGCTGGACTTGGATGTCATAAAATTGGAGCAATCTACACTATGGCAAAGAACTTGTAAGATTCCCCCCTTCCCCTTTTTTAAAGCAAAAAAAAAAAGAACTTGTAAGATGCTTATGGTTACATAGCCTCAAACGATGTTTTAAAAGAGGGTTGCAGTATGCAGGTGAAGGGGCCGCATAGTGCCTACATTATATGGATGCATATTTAGTATTTTTAAATATTTTAAAAAAAGAAAATATGTTAAACACAATAACAGAAACACTTTTTAATTTTTATAGATAAGAGCAATATTAGTTAGTTATAATATCTAATAATTACTGATTTATTACTTACTACTTAATATAATAATTATAGCAGAATTAATACATGCATATTATTAATATACATGATTTAGTTTTGCCTGAAACTAATATCTAACCTAAAGGTTTGCTTGAACCCACCCCATGCCATGGGCTTGCATAAGCGTAGGCCACGTGTGGTTGTCATGCTAAAAGAGCTGCATGCAATCACACAATGATAAGTAGGTCACAAATGCTGCTGCAAAATACTAATCTTGCCATATATGCCTTTGTAGAGTGTGAAGTGAACCATCTGTTTAGTCCATTTGCAGCCTGACTGTAATGGTGGCTCCATATGGGGAATGAGATGTGGTGAAGGGACCACATATGCTTATGCCACTGCATATGTGGCTTTCATGCACTGCATTGCAAGACGCTGCTCTCAAATATCGATAGTAAGGTGCAAAGAATGATTAAAAGCATATCTGATATGGAAGACTATACAAATGCCTTTACTTTTTTAAATCCTTTTCACCTACTGTACAACTTCTCCTGTAGCTATGTTAGCCTCCTATAGAGAGTAGATGTGAAGAATGCTTGTTTACTTGAGGATTTCATAGAGGAAGTAAGTCAAGCATCAGCTAGGATTTATTTTTATCAGGGGGATATTAAAGTTTCGCAATTGAATAAAATTAATTTATTTCTGAAAAAAAAAGAAATCAATTTACATATTTAAAAATAATCATCTAGCGTTTGTTTTGAGAAATCTCCAAAATAGTCATCTGGCTTGGAAATATCATCAACCCTATGACTAGGATATTTCCTATGTTATTCAGAGTTTCAGACCTTGTGACATAGCTTGGCATACCCTTGTCACCACCATAGGCATTATTACAGGATATGTAATTTGGGGAAATCAATCTTGGAGAGATAAGGAAGCTAAACGGAAGGACCGCAGGATGATGGTTAGAATCCTGTGAGGCAAATGGAGATTAGAGGCCAGAGAAGGGTGATGGAGGTGTAGAGATAGTGGGTGTCTCACGATGAAAGAAGAAAAGAGGGAAATGTAGTTAGTACTTTTAGTGATTTAACCATTTGATTCATATGGTTTGTTTCAAAAAGGTGGTTCTGATGGATCATCATGATCCCATTAGTCAAGTTTGTTTTGGACTAATTTGATTAATTTACTGTTCTTTTAGTTTATAAACTCATTTTAATCCTTTATTAAAGAGTGATTGTTGGGCATCTTTACTAACAAGTAGTGTAGTTATAGTGGAATTCCCCTCATGCAGACCAGAAGTGCACCTGGACAGTAAACTTTTGACGACCAACATAGTGTACATAAACCTTAAAAACACTTAACCAGGATCAGCACATAAAATATTTGGACATGAGAACATGTCTATCATGTCCATATCAGGTCAGCTTTTCAATGCTTTTTTTATTGGTTCAATTGAAGCCTGAATGGTGAACTTATGGTGAAGCGTTGTGAAGGCAATGAAGATTTGCAGGGTTGTCCCCATTAAAGCCCGTTAATAGGCATTTATTTTTTTTGATAGCTAAATATCTACCTTTACTTGCATCCATGGAATGCCGTACCGGTCCGGTCCTAGACCGGTACCGGAACCACTAAAAAACCGGTATTTTCCGTTTTTTAGCCGAACCGGCCGGTACGCACCGGTTCGGAGCCCGTACCGGCCGGTACCGGCCTCGTACCGGTGCGAACCGGCCGGTTCGCACCGGTACGATTTTTTTTTTATAGAACCACAGCGCCTCGCGCTGTGGTTTTTGAAACCACCGCGTACTGGCCGGTACGTACCGGACCGGACCGGTACCGTACCGGTCCGGCCGGCCACTGGTACGCTGACCGGTACCGGTACGGCGGACCTTGCTTGCATCTAATGCCAACATAACGCTGTACCATTTGCTACAGTTCTATCTAATAGGCATTCGTGCCATGATGTCATCTTTTTAATTGTCATTATTATAATTGATATTTAATGAAAGATGCATTTTATATCCTTTCTTTCTATTACTAAAGTTTAGTTCATTTAGGTGCTCTCTTTGTTCATGTGATATTTCATTTCATGATGTCTTACCCCATAGTCCATATGATCATCAACAGGGGAATGGATGCTAGAGGCTGGGGCCCTTGTTTTAGCTGATGGTGGACTTTGTTGTATAGATGAATTTGATAGGTTTGAGACTTTTTTCCCTCACATCGCACAATGCCATGATTTTCTTAATATAAATGCAATTCTTCAATTCGAATTGCTTATTTGTTCTAGGTGAAGATAGTAACACCAGCTGCTTAATATACATACATACATACATACATACATACATATGATTACTAGATTAGATCATGTAGTACACTATATGTATGTTGGAATTACTTGGGTCAAATTTTTGGGAAACAGCAATACCAGGATTTTAGCCTAGAACCTTGGATTTGAACCTAGATCCACATGGGGAGATGCAACCATTGAGCTATAGACCATCTTCCAATGTTAAGTTTTTAAATAAAACATTATCAATTTACTGTCATTAGGACCATTATATATATATTTCTAGAAGAACCAGAAAAATGAAGATAACTTCTAGAAAAGTTGGAAGAAAAATAACAGAAGAAACAAAGAAAACAGAAACATATTAAAATTCCAACGATAATATGTTAGAAAGGGATCAAAATCGTATTGTAAAAGTGGAAGGAATCGAGGGATCGGGGTCTTAAGTGAAAGATTGTTTTATTTTTGGTTTTTTTTTTCATATCAGTCCCTGAAATCATCCATATTTGCTTATTAATCCCTGTCATTTTCATATTTTGTATAAAATCCTTGTAGAATTCTCCATTTGTACAAATTGATACTTTTGCTAGTCTTAATTGGCCGAACCCTAGTTAAGATTACCAGGGTTATAGAAGGATAAAATGTCCTTGTCTTAATGGAGAATGAGGTTGGACTTGCCACTTCTTGCCTGTGACTTGGTTGCTAGGGGCCCAACGGTGGAGGGCACAGTAAGGGGTCAGTTAAGTTTGAGGCTAAGGGAAAAAATATCTAGAAGTTATGAATTAACATCGTCCAGAAAACAAAAGTAGAATATTCTGTTTTCACCTAGTTAACTTGAGGAATGTATAAGCAAGAAGTTAAAAATTTCAAGGTTTAAAATACAGAAATGGAAAAGATAGGGATTAATACACAAGTATGATGATTTCAACACCTAATCTGCAAAAAACCCTTTATTTTATCCTTGAGGCATCTTTGTTCTTTCACTAGACGAGAAAAATGAGTTCTAGAGGAGAAAATACAAGTTTCAAGGAAGTGTAGGAGAAAACAAATGGATGGATGATCTCAAGTGAATCTTTTTTACATATATGGATTTTGCCAGGTCTTTTGATTGTGGTTTAACTACTTAATTTAGATTGAATGGATATCGAATGGTTCATATGCAAGAATTTCCCTGCATATGAATGACAGATATAAAGAGCTTCAAAGGAGTTAGAAGGGATGGTGTAAGAGGACACACAAGACAAACATTTAGGAACTTGTGTTGTTATAACAAGAGAGTGATCGCTGTTGAACCATGTAAAGACGGGGGCGGGGGGGGGGGGGGGGGGGGGGGGGGGGGGGGATTCATGTGCTTGTTTTTGGGCTCTAAATACATATTAGTGTATAAAAGTGGTGATAGATGGTCATAGATGGTGCTTTTGGTGGGTGGCAATTGACTTATATGGAAACGTTAGGAGATTGTAGCTATCTAGTAGTGATTAAAGCAAGTGACGACGTATGCAACTCTTTGGTGGCTTTGGTATTATTGTTATTGGACATAATATGGCTGTTATTTTGTTTTTGAGAAAAATATTAATTTTTTGAGGAAAATATGTGGTTATTTTGTTATTTTATAAATTAAGGACATGCCAGAACCTAGAAAGTTTTGTTTTCTTTGATTCAATTTATGAAAAATTGATTTATATGGATGTTTTCTAAGACAATTATGTTTTGATTCATGAACTTTTCCTTTGTTTTGTTTTATTCTTTTTAATGATGTAGTTTGTTTTTTCTTCTTGTGTGTTTGGGCTTTATATGAATCAAAACTAGTAAAGATTCAAAACTTAGTTTCTTCTTATGTGGCTTTCTAAAGATACTGAATCTTACATGTGGTGATGTAGCTATCTTGGTATACCTGGTCTCCATGCTTGGTTAATGTTGTTGGCTTGGGCTGAAGCCCACTCATATGCTGGTCTTGGGCTGAGCCATTTAATGATGTTACATTTTAATTTTTGTTGTTAAATTTAATATGAGTTTCTTCGCTAACAGTTGCATCCATTAAGAGAAAAGATTTCTCTTTTGCGGAACTGGCCTGAGAGAAACAATGTCTTTTCCATTGAGGTATCCTTTAGGTCTTTCCTTAAGGGTTGTCTTCGCACCCTGACTCTACAAAAGGGGATGTGATCTGATTTTTGGGGTATCTGATTGGTCCATCCTAGGTCACTAGGAACACTAATAGAGAGCATCCAATGATCATAATATAGGCTCCCAAACTCCAATTTTTCTGTCTTTTTTGCATTCAAATTCTCTTAAAAGCAATTTGCTTGTGCCTTTGCTACCTATGTAGGTGCACATTGAGCACTTGTTGGTGCAAGTCTCATTGTGCCTTGGGTCATGACCTATCACATCACTTGCATGTGAGGAGGAGGTTACTATAATAGTGGTTACACACCTTACCCTTGGGCCAACTAAGTTTTCTGAAAAATATTTCAAATTTTGAATTTGCAAATTCTAGGCATGGTTTTTTCTCTAAACTCGCTTGACAGATTATATGCAAGCATGGTATGTTGTACTGTACCGAACCGGATGGTATGGGGCGTCCCATACTGGTTCGTTACCGGTATATGGTTCGGGGACCGTACTGACACTTGGTACGTCGAACCGGCTCTGTACCATACTATATCGACACAATGATAGCATGACACCAGTACTGAGATGGGGTATCTTGTACACAAGTGCCAAAATCTACAGTAGGCCATCAACTATGCTTTAATGGTGGTGGCGAGATGTAAAGGTGGATAATTTGGTGCAGTTTTATGCTTCTAAAATTGACCATCAATGAAATAAATTGTATCCATGTGGGGGTTCTTTGAACTTAAAAAGTTACTAGAATGGTTGAGTTTCAACACTATATGTGAAAATTCCTATAACCTATCGGTAATTTACAAAAATGTCAGCTTGCTATAGTTGGAAGCATCATGGTCTTAGGCTTGTATGAACATAAGAAAAATGCAATTTCTTTGTTATGGTCACATTTGAATTTGCCCTTTAGATTGGCAACGGCTTTTCCAAGAGTTCTTGTGGCTGTAATTAGGAATTGAGTCTCCTTGGTGGGGATCAAGGATTTATAATTGCGGTACATATCTATATTGGTCACTGGCTGGTACTATGTATCATCGTACAAGGTCACCATAGGCGGTATGGGCCTGGTTCAAACGAGCAAACAAATAATAAAAAAGGGTGTATCGAGTGGTTCAGGCAGTGTGGTCTCAGTATGGGGTGATGTGATGTAGTCTAGTGCTATACAGTTTGGTATGAGGCTGGTATGCAATCTAGGGGTTGTTTAACTTCTACCTTGCACCGATCCCTAGCCAATACTGAACAGAGTGGCTGGTACAGGCAGTACCCCAGCCCTTACTGGTGATTACTATTAAAACAGGAGAACACTGATACAGGATTAGCAGGTTGTAAGGCTTAAACTGTTCTAGAAAAGGAAACTTGTATAAAAGAAGAATATCTTTTCCCTATCTTTAATTTATTCATAGTTCAGAAAAATGTGGGAGAACTTATCCAGAAGTGGGGGCTTACATGGAAGCCTTTCTTGCATGCTTGTGCATGCAGTCCTCAGGTATAATCTTGAGAAATGAATTGTTATTTAAGATCCTCCTTGGACTTGGATTTTGCTAGAAACTGCATTCTCAAGGTAGTGATTAGTCACAGGATTGTTATAGTATGTTTTTAAGATGTCTACTTTGTAATATGCTGGATCTATGATGATTTTATTGCTTCATTCTTCTTCATGTATGAGCTTTGATATGAGGTTTGAGCTGACAATTTTGTTGGTCTGAATAGCATGCGACAGCATGACAGGGCAACCATACATGAGGCGATGGAGCAACAAACAATAAGTGTTGCCAAGGTATTTTGTACCACCATGTCTTTTCATATTTATCACCAAATGAATTGTTTTGTCTTTACATCATCATCTATATATGAATATGAAATATTTAATTATAATACATTAATACGTTTGTGAAACACTGTTGAATTGTTGCTTGATCTTGCTTTCATAAAAAGTGATTTTCATTTAGACACATTGTTTGTAACAGGGAACACAATATCCTCTTCAAACTTAACATTGTGGTGCGTAAGAAACCACCGATATTCCACATAATAAACCTGTTTGGCTAGGTTGGTCTTATTTAGCAAAAACACTACCTTGAATATCCATAGCTTTCTGGTTCATGCATAAAGACTAAAGAGACTTGTAAAAGAAGATGGTTTAGTTTGCAACTTCCAGTTTTAGAAACTAGATTGTTTTAAACAGTAAGAGCTGACTATATGATGATGAATTTGAAGCACAAATAACTTACTGATTAAGGCTGCATTTGGACATCTTAAATTTCAAGAAAATGACCTTATCATATTCCTTCAGTTTTTCTAGATTCTGATATTTGAGATTTTTTAGGTGTTTAGTTGTTTTTAAAAGGCGAAATTCAAGAAAGGGGAGTTGCCATGTGATAGGGAGGGGAGAAAACATGAACTTGAGGAATTATCTGTATTTCATTGTGCTACAAACACCAGGTTATCCAGAATCATGACTAGCACTTTCCAAAAAAAACAAAATATCATGATTTCTTAGTGTATCCAAACACACTGTAAGGATGCATTTTGGTTTATCAAAAAATTTGTTTTTTTTGTGATTGTGAAATTACGATTCATAATTAATTAATTATAGAATCTGTGTTTTTGGTTGTGTGGTGGAAATTCATAAAATTCCCAAAATCATTGAATTGGAATTTTTTACTTTCAGTAAAATATCTAAAGTTTATAATTTTTTCCTCCCTATCCTTTTATTAATTTGCAGTTTATAATTTTATATGCTTCCCATTTCATCAATCTAATACGTTGGAACAAGAAAATCTCAATATCTGAAAGCTATAAATTTTGAATCAAGAAAAAAAAAAACAGAATCATGATTTTGAAAATAGAAATTAGAAACCTCCGAAAGAAGATTAAGTTAAAAAAAAAACACAATTTGTGGTTGGCAATATTTTGAGAAGATGCATTGATGCAGCGGTGCAATAAATTGAGATGGGTGGAATAGCTTAAATCGGTAAATTTTCAGTTGGCTATATCCTGTCACTAGAAAAACACTCATATAATGCATCATGGTATCATGCATAAGTATACATAGAACATTCCATGCAATCCATTGGCGATATATTCCCATCTTCAAACTGCTGGCAAATTATAGAATGATTTCACTGATTATATACCCAAAATTCTCAGCAATTTAATGGTTCAGAAAAGGTGCTGATAGGAGTGACAAGTAAATCTGATGTGCTTCATTTTGCTCTAGTTATCACAGAAAAGAGTGGGATTTCCAAGGCAACATAGCCACATGACCTTCATGGCAATGTGAGGCGCCAAGTAGTCTCAATCTTCTTGCTATAGTGAGAGTCTATTTTGGTTTTGCACTTTAAGGAGATTAATGAATCTCCTTTACTTATCCCAACTTAAACGACCCAAGATAAACTAAAACTTACCTCTCTCCATGCATTTCTATAAGCCACCCAACATACTCTATCATTTAACTATGGATGTTTACTATTTTTGGCCTTAACCTGACAAGAATGAGATGACTGACGAGTTCTAAAACATGCTCCTGTGTTAGCGTGATCCCTCTTCATTGTTTAAGGTAATAATTGCTCCTCGTGTATGGCCAGACAATATCAAGTTATCAACTACAATAATCAGATGAGTGCAATATCAGACAACACTCACAGAATGTAACCAAACTGAGGTTGATTGAATTTGGGTCCGATTAATTATCACCTGAAATTAATTTCAAGCCACTATTCGAGGATCAAGCTTAGTTTATTTGTTATTTAATTGAGCATAATTTCAAGTATGTACATGGGCCTATCTCAATGAGCTTGATAACCTGTCATCAAATTGGAATTAGGACCGAAACCGAATCAGATACCAGTATATCCATATCCATATTTATTTTGTTTAACGAATGCAAATACGAATGCGAATATTAGTCGGATGCAAAAATTTATATCCATATTTGTTTTAAACAGATCATATACAAATTGGATACGGAAAGTATGGATATAAATATGGATATAAATGGATAATTAAACTTTATGATCGTAGAATCAAATATATTACTAAATGGATGGTAAATCAAGTTAATAGTATGTTAATGTGGTCATATATTTTTATTAAAAATTCATTAGTGCTAGATAAAATTAAATAGGTTTACACATAGAATCGGATATTCAGATACGAACAAGAAAGTTGTCTATCCATATCTATATTCATTTTTCTTTGATGGATATATATACAGTTACAGATATTAGTCGGATGCTCAAATTTCTATCCATATTTGGATAGATTTGGATATGAAAATGGATCTAACCGGGTATTATCCGGTCAACTTTCACCCCTAATTGAAATCAACCAAGCCTGGCCCAAGCATGGTTCAAGCTTACATTAATATTTAACTTATTTCTAAATGTCACAAGTCACAACCAAGCCTTAATCATTAACCATGAATTTAGAAAAAATAAACCATCAATATTTATACGAGCATGTTATCACTCGAGGAAGTAGAATTATTTAAATAAACCATCAATTAAAAGCTCTATAAATCATGATTCCATGAACCATTGGTATAGAAAAAGAATATTTATAACTTGCACATCAGCTGATGAAACATAACAATAGAAAAACAAAATATATTGCTCAAACTAACCGTACCTACCGATATTGTAAGGCATGTTATGGGGATAGAGACATGAGTAGATAAGTTCTAAATTTCTTGACGAACATTTATGAATGGGTTATTTGTAGATGTAACCAAATATAAGGATCCTGACTAGATTCTCCCCTGCCATTCTTGAATCCCAGTTAGGAAATAATTATTACAAGTTTACAACCTTTGAAATATCAAATGGTCGTGTAATTCTGTGCCAGCAAATAAAAAAATACAAATAATGAGTTCTTGCCTTTTCATGTTTACACCATAAATCCTCTTTCATGATTTCCTCTCCTACCTCTTTCTTCCCAGTTTTCTTTGATCTTTCCTTTTCTCCTTCAACCTAAATCAAAGAGCCAATTATCATGGTTACTATCTTTATCAATATCATGCATTTTTTATCATGCATCTATAAAGATAATGATATCATGCATTTTTAATCTTCTTTTACTTTTCCTTTTAATGAATGAGATTTCTTACTTAAAAGGATTGTGACCTTTAGATTGACAATTGTTTATGCTTCAGGCTGGCCTCGTGACAACTTTGAGTACCAGGACCATTGTTTTTGGTGCAACTAATCCAAAAGGACAATATGATCCTACTCAATGTATTTCATTCATCTGAAGAATTCCCACTACTGTTATTCTGCAATCAATTGTGAAGTGTGTTATCTCTGATCAACTATGAAGTGTGTTATATTTAATTGTTAACTGCAATTACCTAAAATTGTTAGATGGATCATTGTTGGAACTTGTTGCACCAATGCTAACAAACAAACACTAGACCTTTTATTTTCTCCATTTTTGGCCCTATATATCCACATTAATACCTAGATAACCCAGCTATTACTCCACCATATAAAAATGGACGTTTCTGTGAATAAGAGAATTTTTGAAGCATCCAAGTTTCTGAGTCCACCTTGTTCTTCCACTGGCTAGCACTACCGCATTTTTTTTTGCCTTTTTTGTTATTCCTCCTGGCTGTGGAGGTGTTACACATTTTGCCTTACCACCACTGTGAAAGATCACTTTTTTGGGAAAAAGAAACTAAACCACCTCTATCATGGCTACTTGTAGGAAAATAAATAAAACAAAAGTAAATAAGAGTCCTGCATTAGTTTTTTCTATTCTTTTTGTTAATGTTCAACATAAAATATAAGACATTGTTTTCTCAAAATTTACTTATGTATATTTTTGTAGAAAATCATCCTTGTAACCAAATGGTGACACCTACTTAAAGAATTCAACAACAACAAAATTCTAATTTCAGGACATACTTTCTTAATTGAAATGCTTATATTGCAAAAAAAAATTCAATACATTATTAAATGTTTCAATACTTATCTTCTGTTGTAACTTCAGCTTTATCTGTCAATACAACTCTATCTGGACCATTGTTGAGCAGATTTGATATAGTCCTTGTCCTCTTGGATACAAAAAATCCTGAATGGGATGCCATTGTTTCATCTCATATTTTAGCCGAGGTAAATATTCATCCTTATTTATCCATAACTTTGTATGTTAGTGCCATGCTACCAAAACAAAAATGTGTGATTCTTTATTCATCCCAAATACATTTTCTGCATTAACTTGGACATGAAGCATTTGGTTGATGTTTAAATCCCACTTATTCTGAATTGCTTAGAAAGGAGAATCTGGAAAAAAGAAAAGAGGTGAAGACTTTGACAATGTCTGGTCAGTACCAATGCTGAGGAGGTAAGGTCCTAACCGACTCTTCACATTTCTATATATCCCTTGCAGGTTCTTAATGTGATGACTAGAGAGCATTTTCATCCATCTATGTGGTTAATGGACTTTACTGGCAAGAATAGTTAGTTCACTTTCTAGTATTTGAAGTGTATTGGTGAAATGGATAGGAAGTTTAGGTTTTAATATGGGACTAATGCTTCAAATTATGCTCTTTTTTTGTAAAAAATGTTTACCAAGAGTTATCCAATAGATCTCCATATCGAGAGTTTGTAACATGCCAACTTTGGCCCACAAAGTCCAGTACAGCCTTCAAGCACTCAGATCTGCTCAAATAGTTCCACAAGCATGATGGTGTATGCTGCACTCACAAAGGACTGCAACAGCACTCCACAGCCCTTAGTTCATGTGTGTAGTCAAATGTATCTAATTTGGATAATTATAGAGAAATCGGTTACTTACGGCACAAATATTAATAGTCCAGTTGCTCTAAAGTGATATGCACTTTCACATTAATCTATATTTTGAACATTTCTGCAAATTGATTGTTATCAATGTTCGAATCATAGGATCTGTTTTTCCCAATGGCAGCAATACTCGACATTTTGAACTTTCTTGATCAGCACTTGTATATGCAGAATTCTTGGCCGAAGCTGTAGACAGCAGTTATCACCGTGTAATTTCAGTCTTCATGTTCTGTTGATTCTTGTGATCTCTAATTGGATTGCCAGACAAAAACTGGTGATGTAGCTTTAATATGACTAGGATAAAAAGAAATGTTAATTGATGACTTTGGTATATGGTTTTAGATGAGGATAATATCCAGTCGGATGCCCTGGTGCTGTGACTGAATTTCAGTAATTTCTCCAGTTAACTGGGAAAATTTCCTTCTGGCTTCTCAAGGATTCTTCTGCAGGTATATCCACTATGTAAAGCAATGTTTTACACCAGTGCTTACAAAGGAGTCAGAAAGTGTTATTTCAAGTTATTATCAACTTCAGAGAAGATCAGCAACACATAACGCAGGTTAGATGACACACCTCTTCCAAGATATATATTGCAATGGCTCACACTTGAGACTTGTTATGCAGCTAGGACCACTGTGCGCATGCTTGAAAGTTTGATACGATTAGCCCAAGGTACGTCATAAATTCCTGGGACTCATGCATCTAGTCTCTAGTGTTTCTAATCTATGGATATTGAACTTCTGTCTATCATAGCACATGCAAGGCTCATGTTCAGGAATGTGGTCACCCGGCTTGATGCCATTGCTGCCATCTTATGCATTGAATCATCAATGACAACATCCGCCATTGTGGACAGTGTTGGGAATGCTTTACACTCCAACTTTGCTGATAACCCTGATCAAGAATGTATCCTCTCAAATGATTCATATATAGTTGTGGTTTAGTGCTGTTAGTATTTACATGCATATGAGTAATCTGATCATAGTACCATGGTTTATTGCCTTTAAGAATAGAATATGTTCTATATCTTTGGCACCATCAAGATATCCCTGCATGCAGCTCCTATATTGTATGAGTGATTTTCTTTGGTTCTGAATAGAAGTTGTGTTTCTTTTAGCATTATCCATGCCTGGTTATTAGCTATGCCCAACTAGTAGTTGGATCCCACCATCTTAGCTTCAAATTGTACTATTTAAATAAATTCTGCCCACTATATATCTATTTCTTGTTTTCGTTTGTTGCAAACTTCTGAATGTTTCTTAACATGCCATAGATGCCAAGCAAGAGAAGACGATCCTTGAGAAGCTTCAAGTGATAGATGAGTTCCTATGAAACCTGTAGAAACATGGCAGAGTTGAATTACATATGTGCAATTATCTATGGGTGTGCTACTCAAGTGCATATCACCAATGAGAAGGATTATTTTGATGCATGGAAGTTGTTGACATCATTTTTTTACTTTGGTGGCAGCAGCTAGACCTGTATGATAATAAAAGAAGAAATGGGCGCTTGATTTTCAACTCGACTGCTTTTGTATGGACTAACAGGTGCAGGATTTTGGGTCAATGACCTTAAGTGATATGAACTGATACACTGAATTATGTAGCTTGTGTTTATGTTAGGTGGCTGTCACCTTCATCTGAAATTAGAGTCCTTCCTACCATCCCCATTAATGTGGTTAGAGGAATCATATATATTTCACAATCGCATTCAATGCAATGTACAACATTATAAGCATACAATTTTATCTCAATCAAGATTTTTGATTAAGATTGAATTGATATATCACGTTGCCCGTTGACTTGCCTCAAGGGCAATGAGTGCATTAATGAAGAATGGATGCAGAGCCTCCGTTGAAAGCTACATAATTTTGCTGACTGATTGCCTGTGATGGTATATACCATGGGAGATAATAAAATGGATGGTAAAGGCTTGTGTGACTAAAATTGATTCTTAAATGTCAATGGATCTTAAGAATGTGATGAAATGACAAAGGAAAGTGGAACTCTCTTTTTTTTTGTGCATGAGCGTGCGGCAATACTGCATGTCAATGTATTTCTTCTTAGGCTTTTTTTTCCCCCAGGCATGCGGTTTCTTGTGTCACCAATTATTCGTCCTCTCTGTATTTCTTGAACCCATCAGGCTTTCTCTTGCAATTTTTCTTGTTTTGGTTACGAAGGGCTACAAAAGGCATCCACTGTATAAATGATTTACATTTTACACCATGCTAATTGAATGATAACAAGGGTAAGTTCAAGATGGCCTGCATGGATTATGTCTGCAGTCACAGATGTGCTCCCTCCTGCAAACTTCATGCTACCTGTTTTCTAAGAAATAACCTACGATCTTCCTTTTACAGTACAGGTAAAAAAATAGTGACATGGTCAAGGACAAGATCATCAAGTATCTGTTGCTCGCACAAAAATTCATCACTTTGAGATGGTTGCTGAACCAAATGCAGAATTCAAATACCCATAAACCAGCTTTCTGGTGTCCAAATATCTGGGTGCCAACCAACTAACATGGTGATAATTGTTGGCCAGGCGCATCAGAATTTTATGAGAAATATTATGAAATGCTGGTGGGCTAAGGATTATCGGAACTGGTAGAAAGAGTTCTTTCAGCCTACATGCAGCACACCAAATTCCATGAGTCACAACAGTACTCTCTTCTCTCTTCCCTCATGGCAGAAGCAAATTTTCTGTATGACTGGACAAGCAACAGTTAGGAAGTGTTTTGCCAGTCATGCAGCTTATGGCTTCATTCTCCATGGGGAGATTATTTTTAAATAGAAACAAGGTTTTCCGCTATCACAGTAAATAATCCAGAACTTGTAATTCATGAGGATTGTTAATAGTCATCACAAATTAGCCATTCTTTGTGAGAAGAATCTATATTTTCACAAATAACTGGCCACAGTAAAATAGTTTCCCTGTAGTAGAATCAGATCATACATTGTTTATATCAGCAAGGGCTTCTACGTGTAGTATTATTCTCAAGTACATTGAATATAAATTAGAATTTTCTTTTCACGTAATCTGCCCAATTCACTTCTTACACATCTTTCTAGAGAATCCATTCTCTATTCTCCACCAACAATCTGTCTTTCCCTATGTTCTCTTCTTGTAGAATCGAAATGGTCCTGCACTAATTATAAATTTCAATGGACCCTAAAGATTAGAGAAAGGTTTCACATGACCTCCAGATAATTTATAGCCACATATATCTGCTTTCATATATGCATTTCACATGTCCAAAACTAGTCACATATAAACTGCAAAAAAAAAAAAGGGAAAAAGATTGTCCTGTCTTCTCTCTTCACATCCCAGCTCATTACCGAGAATCCTCGGCTAGGTTTTTTTTTCAGAGCTCTCTTCTTTCTTGCATGTATGAGCCAAATTCTGCCATGCCTATCTAATTAATGTAATCTGACACCTCTAAAATAAAATAAAAGCAACGACCCATGGCTTCTGCCGTGGAGGCGTTCAGGGGTCCAAAGGCATCGTTGAAGGATATTCTGCAATGAAAGAGGCCAGTATGGGCGTCCAAAGCGACACACATACTGTGTGAAGCTATTCAAGCTGCGGATTGGACGGCGGCCAAAGCATTAAGACACCAGCTCCCACCTAATTTGGGAAGAATACTTGCTGCCATGTTTACAGACGCCCAATTTTTCCTTCCTGAATGCTGTGTTTATGTCTCCATTTCCTCCTTTCTTGCATTAAAAAAAATAAAAAGAAAGAAAGAAAAAAAAGCTCGCCATCGCTTTCTCGCCACCCTTTCACTCGTCGCTATCCGTTGGCCAGCTTCCTTCTCGTTAAGTCTCTGTTTTTTTTTTTCTTCTTTTTTTTAGGGTAAAACTCCGTAAGTCTCTTTACGACGAGGGTGGTGGTCTTTGTGAGGGGGCCCACACCCTTCGTCTGGAGCTACGACGGACACCTCTCGAGGAGATGGGGTCCACCAAGAAACCACGGGCATTTAAAAGTCCGCAGCCCGTGGAAAAGCGGCTTTCCGCTGGGGCTTCAAGCCACGAGGTTCGGTTCTCCGGGTGGGCCCGCCTGTCACCTTTTCTCTCTCTAACGCGGTCCACTTTTTTATTCTTTCTTCTCTCTAGAATAATTTATGTGCTTAAAGAAATGTTAGGGTGGGGTCCAGTTGATAGAAGAGGTCGAGGACCACTGCCGTAGTGGGCTGTTGCTTTCTTTTGGTGCGTGTTTTCGGGACCAAGGTTGGTACCGTCACGAGCTTGATAAGTGGCTTTAGATAGGCAGCAGGGCAGGGAGTAGTCAATGGGATTCCTCTAGGCGACAAATATATCCATAAAAGATTTCAATTAATGTTTAATATTTCTAAATAATTTGTTTTTATAATTGTTCTTCGGTTGGATTTCGTTTTGATATCAGAGAAACTTCTGCACCATTAACCAGCCATTTGGCACAAGAAAATTGATGGTTTGTGCAACAAACTCTATCATACCATTTGCTCTCCATCCCTTATGTTATTTCAGGAGAACTGTTGAAGTAACAGATAAAAGTTTCATAGATGACATGAAACTTTTCCATTCCTCCCTTCTTTCTCTCTCTCTCTCTCTCTCTCTCTCTCTCTCTCTCTCTCTCTCTCTCTCTCTCTCTCTATATATATATATATATATATATATATATATGTGTGTGTGTGTGTGTGTATTACATGTTTATGTATATGAATATATCAAGAGCTAGATGTAACTAATAGCTACAATGAGAGTATTATACATCTGCTTTCGAGATTTTGATATTATTATAATACTTCTATTAGGCTGCATTTGATCCTCCTCATAAAATATGAGCTGAATCAGTTAACTTTGTTTTATTATCCTTATAAAATAAGGCTAACCAAATTAAGTAGGTTTTTTTTTTTTTGGAGAGGGGGGTGAGGGGGATTGATCAAATAAAATTAATTCATGCATTGGCCTGTTAAACAAATAATCCACTCTTAGTCACCAGATAATTCCTAGAAACCAAACACGCCCTTAGTTTAACATGAAAGTCATGATCCATAGAATTAATTTTTATTGTTGTTATCTTACTTTATGGTCTCTATCTTAGACCACAAGTTTCAAAGGTCACAGAGGATCCGAACTCACAGGAGCGGCTCTCGCTCTCTCTCTCCCCCCCTCTCTCACATTCACAACCATAAGAAATAAGAATCGTTCTCTCTCAGTTGGCTTTCAGAGGCCATAAATGCAATGACAAACTGCAAGATGACAGCTAAATGGATGCAAATCATGGGAGTTTGGTCCACCTGGAGTGGGCCCATGAGGACAAACTTGAAAGCAGCTCGAGGAATTCCACCATTGTTGGAGATGTTGTGAACAGAAGCTGGCCCCGTAGGCAGTCTGAATCCTTTCAGGTTCACGTTCGAGCTCAAGAGATCCAGCGCAAATCATTCATCGTGCAATAGCTGTACTACAAGATAAATGATTTGATAAGGCAGGAACATACGTACTTTCCACCATTTCCGAACGCTTGCTGTTATACACTGATAGCATGGGATTGAGCTGGACCTCTCCAATAACCTTGCATAATTTAATCAATACAAAGTACCAGCATATGTCGTTTTTCCTTTTGATTTTTTGTTTGGCCTTTTCGTTTTCCAACTTATTTATATCCTCCATCACAAAAGCCTACCAAGTAAGGCTAGCCAAGTAGTCACGCAGCTGCCTTTTTAGTGGGCAATGTATTGAGGCGCACCTTGTCGAGATAATAGCAGTGGACAACTCTGACCAATCTTTTCGGAGTGAAAGGGGCCAAGGTGCTCTAAATATGACCTAAAAATTCGTCGTCATCCTGATAAGGAGCAACAGGGAGATGACATATTAGTTGGCCGAAATTTTTGACTCAAAATCCTCAGTTACAGTAGGACTATCGAGTGTCTCCATTGGTCCTCAGTCTGCAGCAATTTCTGCTTTATATATGTCTGATCGTGTCTTTGCTCCTTCAAACTTTCAGTCACGTTAGTCATCGTCCAACCGTGCAGAGAGAATAAAATGGAGGAGGAAGAGGAAGATAAAATCTTTAAATTATTTTTAATATTAAGAAAGTGAATCAAAATTAATAAGAGAATATTAATCATATTTGGACTAGTACAGCAACATGCTTCCTCAAACTCTAAATAGTATGATCACTACAGAGTAAATGGGCTATCTCAACATTTATATGCCGACTCTAGGTAGAAGTATCAGTAATTTTAGCTCCAGCGCCAAAATATACCGACACTTTTAAATAGCGTCAGCGGTCATGATATTATTACGATGCTAGATAGCCTCGTCGGAGGCCAAACGAAAAAGAATGTGATAAGACGATGCTTAAAAGCATCGTCGGAGTCCAAATACCCCAACGATGCTTTCTCTAAAGCGTCGTCGGAGTCTAAATGAACTCTCCCCTCTTCTTCGCTTTCTCTAAAGCATCGTCGGAATCTAAATGAACCACCTGCCCGTAGCCCCGCGACGCTTTCTCTAAAGTGTCGTCCGAGACCCATTTTTTTCCGCTCCCACCCACATAAATCCCCAGCCCCCTCCCGATTCCTAACCCCTCTCGATTCCTAGAGCAAAGAGAGATGGAGAACTTGTGGAGGCGACAAGCTTCTTCACGGCGAAGGGGCAAAAAGACTCGCCTCGAGATGGATTCGCGGCGACAAGCTTCTTCTGCTACGGGAATCGAGGGCCATAGGTGTCTGGATGATGAAGCATGAGGAGTCGTCCATCTGGGCGGCTGGTGGGTCTTCTTTTGGATTTTTTCCATTCGAAACCCTAAATTCGATATCATCGAGCTCGGTCTTCCAAAACCTAACTCTTTCTCCCATTCGAAACCCTATAATTCGATTTTTTTTCTTGCTTTTTTCGCTCTCCAATTTGTTCTTCTGGACTCTTGATTCAAATCCTCATGGTGGGTTTCCAGGGTTTTTCTAGGGTTCCGATGCCCTAACGCTTCAAGGGAGTTCGGAGCGTCGGCGATCTCGAGCCTGGAGGAATGATGTCCGCGCAGAAAGGGCTAGAGGACCAGCTTCAGGAGGTTGGGAACCGGCTCGCCTTTCCTCCGTTCGCTATCGATGAACTCCTCCATCTTCTTGATGCAAGCCCTAGTATCGTCTTCCGTTAACTTTCTACTTCACTATCTTTTTTCTTGATTTGTTTTTTAAGCCTTTGTCGTGTGATTTACCTGACTAGTATGTTGCCGATTTTTAGGATTTCAGAATGCATAGGGTTCCCCCTTGTGTGGAATTACTATATGTTTATCTTTTTAAGACTTCTCCGTCCGTTGTTGAGGTGTGTAGTATCTTTTTATCTTGTGATTAACTTGATGTTTCTTCTTATAATTTCTCCAATAGTTTGAAAGGAATGGAAAGCATGGATAGTGATTCGGAATGGAGGCCTCCTCCCCCGCCTCTTCCTCTTCTTTTTCCTCGTCTTCGGACGATTAGGGACCACCCCAGGAAGCCATCCTCAAGGCCTCTAGGGTTAGGGTTTCTAAATAATTTTTTTTTCAAAAATAATAATTATGCCGACACTTATAAGCGTCAGCCTATCTTCGGTTTTCGCCGACGCTTATAAATATCGGCGGACTCCAAAACGGGCCGACGCTTATAAGCATCGGCATAGCTTTCCACCCCCACCTACATTATGTTTTTGCGACGCTTTTGGAGGCGTCGACGCTAAAATTATTGATGCTTATAAGCGTCGGTAGAGGTTCTAAAAAGCGTCGGGATAGCCCATTTTTTCTGTAGTGGATAGAAGCTAACTTGAGTTCAGAGACTAAGTCTCGAAAATATTTGGATGGATATGCCTTAGTGAAGATATCTACTATTTGGTCGCTAAAGGAAATAGAGCGAAGATGTAAGGTATCATAGCAAATGTATTGGCAGACAAAGTGACAATCAGCTTCAATATCTTTAGTATACTCATCAAGAACATCATTATGAGCAATCTAAATGGTACTTTGATTATCATAATAAAAAATGGTAATACCATGATGAGTGACTCCCATATCATTCGAGCTAAATAAGTTCATCAGTAGTATCAGCAACAGCCTGTATCCGGCCTTAGTCCTGGATTTGGAAACAACAATCTGCTTCTTACTACATCAAAAAATAAGAGAGCGCCTAAAGATAAATAATAGCTTGTAGTAAAGTGTACGTCAGTAGGATCACTAGCCCAATCAGCATAAGAACAAGCACTCAGGCATAGCAAGGAATTTGTAATAAAATTTAAACTACGAAACAAAGGACCCTTGACATAACATAAAATTAACAAAATAGCAATATAATAAATAGATTTAGGAACTGCCATAAATTGACTAATCATATGAATGACATAAGCTATATCAGGCAAGTACCAACTAATTACTTGCTGTAATGGGCAGCATCTAAAAGAGAAGTTCCATTCGTAGGTGTTAATATGGCATGAATCTCAAATGATGCAGAAGTAATCTTGTTATTTGTTAATCCAGCTCTAGAGATGAGTTCAGATGCATACTATCGATAGGTATGGGTATATCAAAAGACAATAGCTTTAAGGTCCCTATTTTTTAAAACAAGAGACACGATAAAGCTATAATGGGCAAATCAAGAAAAACGTGAAGATCCGTAAACAATTGTGTTAGAATCAAAGTCCTTGTTTGAGAGGATGTAAGAATCACGTCCTTTTTTTTTATGGTTGATACCAAAGGGAGGGGTATGCAGACTCTGCCTTAGGAATCCACAAAGATGAGCGCCTTAGAGAAAGTGAACATGAAAAAAGGATTGAGAAGGTCTTGAAACTGTAGAGAAGATAAAAGAGACTGCTGGTGATGGTACAGCTGCAAATGTGGAGGAGAAGAACATCTCAAGATTTGATGATCAAACCCTTCCTTGTCTAGATGATCGAACCAAATTACACAAATTAGATGTGAGAAGAACAAAGAAGGCAAGGGTGTGGTACAGCGGATCTAAGAGATAGCATACTCGAACTCAGCTGCTTTCTAAGCGATAAAGTTCAGGCTAGAAAGTTTGACCAAACTCGTCCACATGAGCATGGCTCAATCTCAATTAGTCTGAAGGTGTTGGTCCACACAACTAGCATTTAATATTTAGAAAAATCATAAGAATTAATTGTTCAACTTAGCCTATTTAACCTAATTAAATATTTTTAAGCATCACCATGCATCCCTTACCCTAAAACCTTGGTTTTCAAGGGCCATCCTAGCCTTAGGGTTCCTCTACTTACTTCCCAACTTAATTTATGCTAACTCACAAATTGAAAGGATGATAATTCTATTTTCGACAACAATTGAAAGCCTAAGTAGATACCAAGGTCCCAAGCTAACTTTCCTATGAATTACTCTCCTAGACACCTCCATTCACCATTAAAATTAGGGTAAATTATGAGAGAAGTTAGGGAGTGAGATATAATGAGGAATGGAGAGGAAAAATTATTCAAATAAAGAAAGAATGAGGATGTAAGAAAGGTATAGGAAGAAGGAGGAAAAGGAAGTAGGTTGGATGTAAGAAAGTTCAAACTTGAGTGGTGGTGAGTAGCAACTGCATTTTTTCCAAATTTCACTCTTTGAATCAATAGTAATTTGATTTTCCACCATTGCATAAAAATCCCATGCTGCTGCAAATAAAGAAGGAAAGGAGAAGTTGATCCATTCATTAAATTAGAATCTCACTGTCCATGCAGTTCACATTCCATACACAAAGGGCACAATGCCTTATAGTATTACCGCTTGTAATGAGTTTTAATTTATTCATGAGCCCAAGCTCGACTTGACAAGTGAATTATTTTTAGAGTTATAGTTAACTCTTGGTCATTGAGCAATTTGTTAAAGCACTGAAAAAATTTGGGTAAGCTGCTCAAGTGACAAACTTAATAGCCCAATTTTAATTAAAGATTAACATCAAAGACATTGTAATCCAACAATAAACTAATCTAATAGCTTAATTAAAGCCCAGAATGAAATTTCCCATTTCATAATTAACTTCCTTAATTATCGAAAACAAGTTCTTATTAACGGAGCATATAGTGATACATGCTTATATGTTTGGACATTATTTTGAAAACCAGTTATTTTTAAATATTAGAGAAATTTGTTGTCAAACATTTCCAAACAAAGTTTCAAATCATTAGTGCAAATGTGTTTTCGAAAAATGCAACTTATTCGTTGCACTTGATGGAATATGTTTCTGGAGTAGTTCTCTATGCATTCATTTATTACTAGTTAAAAAAATAGATAAATATGCTACAAGCAATGTCCATTTTTTAGGATAAAAGGTTCTCACATAAGAGTAGCTAAGAGTGCTCAGAGCTGAGCTTTTCAAGGTCTCTATTACATTGTTTATCAGATTGAGACCCTACAGCAATTACTATTGGGCATTTTGATAAAATTTTTGCGAGGATAAAACAATGGCTGCAAATCTATATAAGCTCCCCCCCCCCCCCCCCCCCCCCCCACACACACACACAAAACAAAAAAGAAAAAGAAAAGAAAGGAAATAAAAAGAAAAAAGTTTATAATTAAGGCCGTTCTTGGTCATTAAAATAACAATAAAATCTGTGTTACTTGATAGTATCACAATTTACAGGTTATTTCATTATTTCTTGTTACTTTGTTGAAAATGTAAAATAAGATTTTGTATTTTAATTGTTATACAAGTACAATCATATAATGTACCATTGAAAAGAAAAAGAAGAATAGATCATACACTAGTTGCTAATCTTAGTGCCTGTTATACTTTTGTATAACATAATAGGGAACTTCATAATTGCTGCAGTAGCATTTAAATTTTTGTACCAGTGGTTATTATTTTAAGAAAACTCAGGTTAAAAGAAAAATTGGTTTTATCATTTGCAACTTTGATATGCTTTTTCTTCACGAGAATGGAACATTTCTTTTTTACCGCTAGAAATGTCCATGGCCTTATTATCTTGTTATATTCCTCTACTCCCTGGATCCTCTATTCAAAAAGAATTATGCAATGCACTATCAAAAGTTATGCAAATATTATTGATGATTTCAGTAAATTTTCTTATAAAATTATTAATCCATACTTTAGAATCGTTATTGTTAAAATTTGCATAAGTGAGTTTCGAAACTTAAACAATTTTTGTTATAAATTTATGCAAATGTAGCTATCGCAGCATGTCAGGACTCAAGATCATTCCCACTTCATGGCAAAAAAGTACCCCATTCTAATGAAACATTATATAGTACTTGCAAATTAACGAACTATATCTTTAGACAAAATCCCTTTATTTTGAACCATATATCAATATTCACTTTGAGAGAGATTTGGCATCAGCTAGCCTAATCATTTTACCATATAGCCTAATGAAACATCAGCCTCTTCCACATGATAAACTGAATTGATTAGAGGCTCAAGTCCTCCATAAAGTTTCCTAGTAGCTAGTGGACAGTGGATTCTAATACATCACCATTTCAACAGTGCCCGGGGGGCAGGAAAAAGAGTCGAGTCGATCAGGCTCAACGATTGGGAGAAGCAAAACTAGTAGCTGGTGGACAATGGATTCTAATACATCACCATTTCAACAATGCTAAGCAAATAACTGGAGTAAAAATTCATCCTCAGCCATTTCTTGCTCAATTTTTAGACATCGTTCACAATAATTTTCCAAGCTTCGACGCGATCATGTTTACGCTCATTTTTTCACAAAGATCAGACCACCTCTACCACAACAAGTGTGGAGAGGTAGATTTATTCTCAAGTTGTATGGTAATTTTTTTGATAGTAGTTATACAATTCTTCTGTATGATATTGCTAATGATTAATGAGGGGCTAAAATGGCCCATAATTAGTAGTTAGTCACTTAGTTTATTTATTTATTTATTCATACTGTGTGTACGGGATGGGAATAAAGGCACTAGTGGTATCGTAGCAGTTAATTTGGCCTAGCTTTTCAATGCCCTGGCCCTACAAATGGAGACAGGTACCAAACCATGATATGTTAAAAAGAGGGAAAAGAAAGAAGAGCTTTACACGTTTGATAGCTAATAACCATGCAAAGGAAATACCCCATTTATAGAATCCTCCCGAAAATAGACTTTGGAAATGACAAAAATGCTTCTAGAAAGATTCCTAAACCGGGAAAAGTTACCTCATTTCCTGTACATTACTTAGCCACTCCCTCCCCTTTCTTTATTCTTATTTTTTTCCCCTTTAAAAATGAGAAAGTTCCATCAGTTTACTTTGGCTGCTTTTGGTTGGAGAATAAAAAAACATTGGAGTAGTAGAAGTTATGCGTGTAAATATAATTACTTCACAAATTATACTTATGCTTTTTTAGCTAGAAATTCGAATGCCTATCTAGCATTACTAAATATACTGTCTGATTGTAGCATGAGGAAAAAATTGCCATTTAGCTATTCAGCTATTCTATAATTACAAATAATGTTCGCTAGGAGATGCTTTGCTCGAAGTTTTACTAAACATGTTTATGAAAACTAAATGAATGTGTTTTAATAAAGGTCATTTGTTTTTTTGCGAAAAACTTATTTTGCCCAAATGAACAACTCATAAAATCTAAATCAATTTTACAAAAAATAACTCTCTAAATTTTCTATAATACTTGTTTTACAAAGAATCACATTTTATAACTAACTATTTTAGAAAAATTCATGGATTGCTAAATAGCTTCTGGATACGGCTCCAGTCTCTTAAGTTGCTATCGTTCCTTGTCCTCAAAAAATGTTGCTAGCATTCCAATGTTCAATAACTCGCGCATCTTGAATTCGTATTTTGGATTTGGAGGATTTTGAGATTACAATTGGAATTCTTTATGCTAGAAATAGTTGTTGTAAGACTCTGCTTGGTTATATTACAACCATGTCTAACATGCCATAAAATACAATAATTTAGAGATAAGAAGAAAAGCTCACTCCACAGGATTTCTATCATGTACATTGATACACAAACGTATTCAAAAGTGGAATAATCATAAGCTCCCAATCTGATCACTCTGACCCAATGTATAATTCATTTGCCTTTTATGAGTTACGTTATTGCATTCACTTAAAATCTTGATAATCTAAACATCTTGATCACTATGATAGAATGAGGCCCCTCCTAAATTTGAGATCGATATCTTTTGAACACTCGTTGGACAAACAGAGACGCAATTTTATAAAATCTCAACTTGTAATTAAAATCATAAAACATCTTCAATAGATCAAATAACATAACACCTTTTTAAAATATATCCATTTTTACACCCTAAGGTTTCAAGGAAAAAAGGGTCACGCCATTGAAGCTAATACATTGCTTAAAATGTGCTCTATTGTGAAGTTAATGGACTTAAGTCTGATGGTCAGCACACATAACGATGCTCTAGTGCATGGGCCGTTTCCGGATTCAAATGCATGGGAAGAATAACATTGTTCTATTATATTGTATAATAATTCTTAAAATCATATAGACAAATCAAAGTGGTTACAAATGTATGAAGACACAAATGCATTCATCTATTGAGCAGATATTTTCCTATGTATGTTATTAACAAGAAGTGGAGGATAGGAAAAGCTTTAAAGAGCAAACCAACCAACCAATGGAAGCAACTGGACAAACAAGTCACTAGCTGCAAGAAACAATCCAAAAACTCCTTATTTTAAGGAAGGAATCATGGGACAGCTCAGATTATTCGTTAGCTAATCCTTCATGGCCAATGCTAGGTTTGTATCATGCAAAAATTTTCGCACCATAAATAATAAGGATCTTTAAACAAAAAACAATGTTTACCAACAAAAAAATAAGAAAGATTCCCCATAACATGCACGATGCAAAAAATACTAAGAAGACTTTTTTCCAATTCCCCAAGTTCTAAAAAGATTGCATCCATGGCAGATATGAGATGGCGATGTGAAATGAGAAACTATGTTATTGATGAGTCTTTCTGTGAAACTCTATGTGGATATGTTAGATCCATCCTCCACCTTCTCAAACCAATTGCCCTATATATCTACATGGTTTATTTGTGTTTCCCTGTAGTATGCTTGTGAGAATCCATATAGCCATGTACTTAGTCCCACATATCAGCTATGTATTGGGTAAATCGTGGATATTTATGTTGAATCAAGAAAGGGAAATAATATCTTCTGACTAGCTTTTTGGATGAATGTCTTGGATTTTGATAATTAGTATCAAAGCAGTTCTGGCCTATAATTCATGTGGACTAAAAGATACTGCGGCACAAGCTTATTTGGGTTGGTCATGGGTTGATCGTAATATTCATGATTAGATTATGGTAATTGTGAATGGATTTGAATGGATCTAGATCCTTAATAAGTCTGGAGAGGAAGTCATAGCTTAAATAGAGAGAGCATATGGAAATTCGTACAAGCATATATTTAGTCCCATATCGATATGTATTGGATAGATTTTGAGTACTTATACAGAGCCAAGAAACCCAAATAACATTTTTTGCTTAACTTTTTTAGATAAGGTTCTGATTTGTGACAATGATATCATGCATGCTGCTAAGACCAACAAGACTTGAGCCCGATGGTTTGGTTGATGCCATTCTTTTAAATCTTGCTATTGCAAAATGTTCCAAGTTCAAACCTTAAATTATATTCCTGAGAAAAAAATACAACAAACTTTGTTGTGCACAAGGCACCATCGACTTTGGGAGTTTTACTAAGCAAATGATGTAAACAAGGCAGTTGGGAAACCTATATGATGAAATTAAGTGCATTACATCTCGCTCTAGTCAAAAAGTTTTGCACAGCCTACCATAGCTAGTATAATTAGTTGAACTTTACCAAACTTTGGGAAGTCTACCAGATACGTAACTAGGGTGAACAATCTTATTATTTTTTTTTTAATTTTACCCCATTTTTAATTTTTATAGCTTTGTAAGACTCATCCATAAAGGTGGCCAACGGTTTAGTTTAACTTAAATTTTTGATTAATTAATGGAATTTTATTTGTGAAGTTTTCTTTTATTTCTTGTTTCTTATACATCTTTTCTACATTTATCTTCACATAAAAATTATATTGATTTAGGTAAACCTTGAATTTGTCCATAGTAAAAACTAAAAAGAGAACTTTGAATTCTAAGTCTTGTCGATTATTTTTGGCATTCTATCTGTTGCCTTGCGTGCATGGTTGGATGAAAATAACAGTTGCTAATAATGGTTGCTTGTAAGGCTGGTCTTTGCCTCACAATATCTTCTAATATTAATTCCTTTGGTTGGTGTTTTGTGAAAATTACAGCTTATAGATGCATTGTGTATAAAATGTGAAGTATCTAATGATTTCAGTATTATTAACTGTATTAGGATACTCAAAGAAATGCTGCTTTTGTTTCAGTACATTCTTTCAGTTTCTACTTATGTGGAAAGCTTGGTAACCAATGATCTACCCTCAGCTGTGTCTTCCACATGCTGAATTTGATCTGAAAATAAAGCTACATTTCTCAAGTATTTTCTCAAAAAATAAGAGCAAAACAAAGATTAAAACAGCAAAGAGTACCCCAGGTCCCCAACTCATGACTTTAGCTAAAACAAAGATGGTGAATTGGGACAAAGGCATCCCTATGGACAGAGTTGACTCAATATTGGCATGCAAAGTGCCAAGGTGATCTTAAAATGGATTCTATCTTTCAAGATATTGAAACAAGCATAGTGATTGGGGATTCCCATTGATCATCTCATGCCAATAAAGGAATGCACTATATATAATTTTTGTGAAAGACTTGTTGAGAATAATATTTGTGATCAAGACATCAGACTTGCAATAAGACAAGAACTCTCTAACCTACTACTCATCCATGCACCGAAGGACGGCTAATGTGATAGCTTGAGTTCCCACAAAGTCAGTGGCTCAATTGAGTTAGTCCTAGGGGCATTGAATTGGGGCATGCAACAAATCACAGTCAAAATAGAAGTGTAAAAATTCCACGTGATTAGACAAACATGGCATCTTAGAGCCGTTCGCATTCAATGTTTGTTTCACTTGATTAATTTGAACTAATATATCTCCAAATGATACTTTTAATACTGTTCTATTGGGGGTGGAGTCCCCCCCGCTACTTGTTTAACCAAAATGCCTTCTCTCCTTCCTAAACTTTTTTTTTTGTTCTCAAAGTTAAGTGAAACCACATTTCGGATTGCGCGAGAAAAAAGCATCAACATAACTAGTTCCATAGAGCGGAAAAGAAAGAAAAGACAAAACTTTTAGAAAAAGTAGAGAATGCATGCCATCTCCCTCGCAAGACCAGGGATAATACCAGGCTTACCACACTCTAAAGCGCTAGGGTTTTTAATTACTGAAAATTAAATCGAACCATCAATATATCCATGAATTACTATTTTATTTATTATATAAGTTATGAATAAGTAATTCAATATATTTATAAATCCTCCATGGTTCTATCTCAAGATTAAATGACATCCCAGCTCGCGGTATCGGTCCCCACTAAGATTTCCATTTCCATCATGCTCGTACATCCAAACAAATATGGTTGTGGTTGTCAAAGAAGAATCTCTTAAAGAATTCTGTAAATTAGAAAAGAAATCGATGGGTCTCTTTCAATTAGGAAAAAAGTAAAGCAGAAGAAGAAGAAGATCGGTAGAAACTTCCAAGGAGTTCATTAAAGAAAGAATAACAGCCATGTAAGTTTTTTTTTAACCCATGTTTGTAATTATTCCGACCGTTGTGCTGAGTACCAAACATAACTAAAGCCATGTTAAGGCCATGTGGCTGACATGAGATGAGATTCTAAAGGGAAAGAAACCATTTCTAAGATATATATATATATATATATATATATATATATATATATATATATATATATATATATATATATATATATATATATATATATATATATATATATATATATATATATTTTACATCGGCTGTTCACACTAATCTTATATAAGTACTATCGTACAAGTTTAGAAAAAAAATATACTTTAGAGATATAAACAGATACACAGTAGGCACAGAAAATCACTTCAAAATATGAGCAAGCAGCAAAGGGGCAATCCAATCATCCCTTCTAAAATTTTAACCATCATATACATCTTTAATTATAACTGCTTTCAATTGTTTACTTGTACGTGGCAAAGAGACTGTGGGCCCCAACAAGAGCACAGGACCGAAGGTGGACGAGGGGCTGACCAGGTTCGGTGTCATTAAATAAATAGTATGGTTGCTTTTTCACTGGGGTGACGAAGTTTAGTAATTTGCTCTCACTGGAGAAGTCGGTGTTAAAGGTGACAAGAATGATGAATCGAGACCGCATCGTAGTTGCAATCTAAATTCTAAGCTCGTTATGGGGCCCCAGCTGCTTTCAAGAAGGGATGAACGGTGTGGTCCATTTGAATACATTAGAAGATGATATCAGATCTCCATCAATACATAATAAACACAAACAAGTGGTGAACTCTCTGGTCTCTAGAAGACACTGTCCCTCGTATGACTGTGATATTGAACCAAAAGCCCATTCACCACATTTCTCAGTAGAGAGTTACCATGTAGAGGTAATCTACGACAGAGATTTGCACCCATTATTAATTCCAGAGCTTGGGAAGGAATTAGAAAAGCTGTTAAGCTCTTTTATGAATTAAAGGTGATTCACTTACGGTAATAAATTGGCTTAATGGGCATGGACAAGTGTTCATGGGCACCTAAGGCACGTCAAAGGGATGAGGGAGCCTCTTGTTTCTTTCGCTGCAACTCATTTTCTTAGGGAGGCCAATATGGCATGGGACCTCCTTGAGGCTAACTCATGGTTTCCCCTGTATACTAACCTGTTGTTGCTACTGCTGCTACTTCTATTCATTGCCTTATTTGTGATGAGGGTACTCTTCACCTTGTTGTACCTAAAAAACAAAAATATATTGCCTGCAATAATGGTTTTTTATAACTAAGATAAAATCTGGTTAAAATTTGGGTGAGGGCATGACTTAAACCCAAGTTGGTACAACTCCCTTGTGACAATGCCAGTTTGCACCCTCAACCCATAAATCACAATTCCTTTTTTTTTTGGGTGTGTGTGGTAATAGCAGACCCTTCAGCCACAACAGTTTTTTCCTCCATAGTAATGGTAGATGTTTTCTTGTTCTCTCTATTTTGAATTTAACTTGAACCTCTTTCTAATTGTTTCTTCCATAGATATAGCAGATGCGTTAAGTCTCACTCTATCTATCTATCTATCTATCTATCTAGTATCTATCTCTATTTTGAATTTGAAATCTTTCTCCAGCAAGGGAACGAAACTTTTATGGATGCGTAACATATCCAACAATGTACTCTGAAAGGATGTAAGATATAAGTGTAAGTTTGATTTTCCTGTTGCAATTTGAAACATAATTTAGGATCAAAATGTCAATTTTTTAAACAACTCAAAGCCTTCTTTTATCAGCGTCAAAATGGCTAGTTTCCTATAAATTGATCAGCTTAAAATCCAATTTTTACGCTCTTCTTGCGCCGTTTCCATAGTGGAAAAATCCGTCAGCCATGCACATTTCCATTATAAACTCATTCCTCCAACAAGTTTGGCTCAAACACTCAATTCCATGTTACACTGGCTTCATCTTCCAATAAATCTACCCCCTCCAATTCTCAAAATGCACCAAGTATAGAGTAGAAACATATAAGCACACTGGTCAATCTTCAAGCAAACTCAGCCCCTTAAAATCTCAAATGCACAAATAGGTACAAGTACACTAGCCAATCTTAATTGTACCATTTAATTGGATCAACTAGGGACCCTCTCTAGTACTTCAAGATTGAACCTAATTAGACATCCAACTCTCGATCACCAGCAATTATTCATACACTGCAAACTAGCTGATAATTGAGCAAGACAAGGACTGAGAAATTGTACCTCTCCAGTTCAAACATCACAGGTTAAAAGAGGATACGGACTCCTCTCGTGACACCTACTGAAGAGATTTATAGTTCATTGGGAATGCCCTGGTACAACACAGCTGTGATTAAGAACGGTACTACATGGACAGGTCTTCAGCTGTGAATCTGTGATTCAAGAGTTTGGCTCTTTTTTTTTTTTTTTTTTTTTTGCTAAAAAAAGGAGCAGGGGGGAGGAAGGGACAAGCCCAACCCCGCGTAGCAGCCCCCACTGGGCCCCCCACCCCGCCAGGAGAATGTTCGATGCGGGCAAACCGGGTCGTGTGTTGGGCACGCCGACCTATTTTACTTATACCCTCCCCACCCGTGAGCCGGCTTGGTTATCCGACCCGACCCTCCGTGTGAGTACGTCACACCTGGCACCACCCAGGCTATCAGCCGACCAGTAGCACTTCCAGACCCCGTGTCCAGGCGTGGAGCATTCGGTCCCCAAATTTAATCGATGCCCGCGCGTTTCGAACCTGTAACCATTTGGTTGGAAGTAAACGCTCCGTTCCAACTGAGCTACCATCTTGGTGGCAAGAGTTTGGCTCTTCTCCTGTGCCAGCTTGAGCTTGTATGAGCTCAATCACCACCGTGCACTGGCGAATTCTACGCGACATGATGCGGCATCAAACGGGACAAAGCTCGCACAAACTTCTAACCATTAGGGTGACCCCAACGGTCCTTTCTTCATAATATTATATCACGACAAAAGAAGAAAAGGAAATGGCAACGTCACGCATACCAGAACCACGTGAACCCTCCACCTCTCCCACCCATGAAGCAAAAAAAATACCATCTCATCATTATAATATTATTTCGCCAATCACCCAATATTCTACTCCATATTTTTTTAAATTCATTTTACTAAAATATTAAAAGGATTCTTTATTTGAGATAAAAAGAGATCAAGCTTTCTCACTCTCTCTCTCTTTCCTCCTCACCTTCCCGTCCTTTTTCGTCTCTCTTCCTTTGCAACCCGGAAAAAGGCTTTTGTACATCATCACAGAGCACCCCATCCCAAAAGCTACATACATTTCCAATTTTACAAAAATTTTAAAGACCTCCCCCTACCTTCTTCTTCCAATACTATTATTATTGTCTTCCTCCTCCGCCGCCATCCTTCGTTTAGGGCCAGTGCTCGGGGTAGTACCAATTGAGAGTGGCTGCATGGTCATCTGAGAAGAAACTAGAGCATGGCTCCTCGCCACCGAGAAATCCGCCGTCTTCCATCTTTAGCAGCTGGTGTTGAAAGAAGAATCCGCCCTTTGGTTGCCTCGAGTCGGAATTCAGCAATGATGGCGGCGAGCACGGGAAGGATGGGGAGTTCTCGAATCCGAGCGAGGACATCCCGCGATCATGCGGGCTATTCTCGTCGTTCAGGACGTCGTTGAGGACTGCGCTCGAGTCGCTGTCCGACGACCCGTCCTTGCACACCGGCGCCGGTGGCTCCTCCGAGGCCTTGTTCTCGGATTCCGACACCACCGGCTCCTCTTTGACCGAGGACAGGCTCAGACTTTCGTCCTCTCCTAACTTCTCCTTCAGCACCTTGATCTGCATGCAATTCATGGTCACCCAAAAATTTCAGAATTTTGTCCTTTTCAATTCGGCGTACCTGTTTGCACAACAAGATTTTCGCTACTGACCTCAACGAGGAGGGCCTCCTTGTCGCGATGGAGGGCGTCGAAGTCGGCGCGGAGGGCATCGTAGCTGGCCTTGAGGGCCGCGTAGTCGCGCTCCAGCTGCTTGGTCTTCCACCGGGCCCGCCGGTTTTGGAACCAGACGGCGACTTGCCGGGGCTGGAGGCCGAGCTCCTGGGCCAGCCTCACCTTTCTCTCCGGCTCCAATTTGTTCTCCAACTCGAAATTCTTCTCCAAAGCCCTCACTTGATCCACGCTCAGGCGGCGCTTCTTCTCGCCGCCGCCGCCGCCGCCGCCCTGCATGCCGGAGCACAGATCCTCGTCGCCGCACTCCTCCTCGTCCAGCCCGTCCATCATGGGCTGGAATCCCCTTCCATACATCCCCCCCTTCTCTTCTCCTAGATCGTTCCAAAACATCCAAACAATCTTTTAAATCTAAATTTTAAATTGTTTCATATAACTTCGAACTTGAGCAAAAGATGCAAGCAACAAATCGTAATGTACCGGTCGGGCGGATGGGCATAAGAGAGTCTGAGCTGCTGAGCCGCTTCATGGCTGTTGACGTGGTCGACGGTCAACGCACTTAATACCAACACTAGATCTGGGATCTGGCTGTGCAAGAGGTTGTCTGATGGAATAATAGAGATGGTGCGAGAATTGAAAGGTTTCACACACACTTCCTCTCTTCTGGAGATGTGTTGTTGCTTGTGTTTTCGGAGGAGGCGGGGAGGAGAGATTCGACACAGCGGCCAGGGGAGCAGCTGCGTGTGGGTGAGTGAGAGACTGCAAGAGATGGAGGAGTAGGAGTCGGAGTGTCCTTCTTCCCCATCTCCTCTCCTTCAGAGCCCATCACCTTAGACGCATCCCACCGAGTGAATCCCCACAAGTCCTCGTAGCCCAAGAAGAATAGTAGGGAGGAGGGGAGGGAGGGAGGGGGCGGAGAACTGAGAGCTCGGGGGGTGGGGGATTCCCGGAGAATATAAATAAAAAGCTCATGGGTTGGGGTTGGGTTGAGAGGCAACCCCGGTTAAGAGGAAATGAAATGAGAAATGAAATGAAATTCGGCGCAAATGCAGCTTATTTTATTTGTATATATTATTATGAGATCGTATGTTTTTATATTGCTGTTATATATTATCTGGTTGTGGACGGTGGGAAAAAGAGGAGATATTTTGATGAAAAGGAGGAGTCCGCATCACCGTGCTTTGATGACACCCTCGTTGCGCCTCCCTTCTTGAATGGCTGGTTGCTCCGCTCTGCCGTGTGGAGGATATACACCACATGCTGGAGCGTGCACAATATCTAGTTTTGCTTTGTTAAGTTTTGTTTTCACCTGCCTTCTTTTGTCATTCCTATGCATTTAGCTTAAGGTAAATAAATTATAAAAAAAAACTATGCTAGAGGCTTTAATTTGTAATCTAATTTTATGTAGATATTAATTTCACTATGCATAGTAGACCATAGAGTTTTTCTGGCATACAACAGTGCAAAGGGGGACGCACCTATAGATCGATTATGATGGCTTTGTCAGATCCAAGATGTGGTCCACAACTCACAATTTCACTGCTCCAATTTGTAGCCAATTTTTTTTAATTTCTTTTTGTAATGCGGTTTGTTCTTTGAACATAGCTAGATTAGCGCCATGCGGAAGCGGGTGCTTTAATTTTTGCATAGCTCTGCATTATTCTATCGAGCAATTGGTGGGTACGCGAGCAATGGATGACCGGAGTAGAAAAACCGTAAGAAGATCCTCCTGTAGTGAGGACCATTTATCTTCTAAGCATGTAGATAAGTACCAGCCGTGGTCGAATGTGGTGCAAGGACACCCAAGGCAAGCCATCTGGACTAATCTTCCATGAGGAGCTTGAGAATTATCAACATTATTTTATGGAGGTCCTAGAGTTGCCGAAGGAGAGGATGGAGGCATCGAGGCAAGCATGGAAGTCGACGGCTGTGATTGCTCGAAGCTTTGGCTGAAGAGTATTAGCCGATTGAGTTGAGGGATCTCAAACCAAGAGGCAAGCTAGAGTACGACGTGAAATCCTTCTCCATAGTAGAGGACCAAAACTGCTCAAGCTAGGGATCCTCATTAGGGGATGCTCTAAGGTATTTTGGCAAGCAATCGTGTATGAAAACATCCGGGCCTTTTGTTACCAGTGTGGCAGGATAGGCCACAAGAATGAAGAGTGCAAGTTCCCTATGCCCTTGCGGCGACGGCGAACAACAAGCTGAGGAATGATTCACCATCTCCTATAGTAGTGGAGACATGCATCAGCAAGGAGACCCCCTTTCCGACAGAGGCAGAGCATCAAGGCCTTGAGTGGTGACCGGTGTTTGTCCCCTAGCATGTCACGGCAAAAATCTGACAATCGAGATTTCAAAAGTAGTGTTGCAATTGAGGAAGGAGACCAAGTCAACCTCGAGGTCGAGTTCATCCGAAACTAGCCCAAGTTCACTTCAGACTGGCCAAGCTCACTAAGGTTCCCACTAGATTCGAACAGCTGGCAGAAACTAACTAAGGTCGTGCTCATCGATCCCTAAAGAAGGCCTATGTGGTTAATGATTCGCGATAGAAAGGTGATGGGGTGGGGTAACTCGGCACAGGAACTGAGTTGAGCCTATAACCACGACTTGAAGCAGGCCGAGCCCAAGATAGTGACAAAGTGGACCAGGCAGCATAGACGTGGAGAAGGTGGATTCGAGCTCAGGCTTGGTCCAGCTCAAATAGGCTAGAAGCCCACCTTCTCCATAGAAAAAGGCCGCCCTAGATGGGGTCGACTCGCCTATGGCCTAGAGAGGGGTGCAGACCTCATTGACTAGCTCTCGCATGCTGGAGGAAGATGGAGCCCCTCACCAACAAGCTCCTTCAACCCCGACCTTGAAGGCAGATCCTATGGTGGTTGGTGTCCTTGGTGACTCGACAGAGGTCAGTCAGGCAACAGTAGTTGATTCGACTCTTAGCCATAATATGATGGGATTCGGCCGCCAGAGGAAGCCACCCGCTCGGAGGCTGCCGCGACCAATGTTGGGACAAGCGGACCGGCAACTACCGGTGGGGTTGTAGGGAGGGAGGCAGGGTTGCTAGTTGATCGGGCTGGGGAGGGAGGCGAAATGGTTTGAAGGATCAAATTGTCCTTGGTCAGGGGATCCGTGGATCTGGATGTTTTGGAGGAGCAGATAGGAAATTTTGCATTAGGCCAACAATCGTCGGAGGCCAGGACTATGTTGGTGGCATGCTTCAACCTACCGCCTCCCTCCTAGTAATGAAGTTCAGGTTTTGAAAGTGTAGGCACACTAGAAAGCCCACTTTCATTGGCTCCCTCAGGAGGTTATTATAGTTACACAACTCGGATATGTGTGTCTTATTTGAGACACGTCTATCTAATGGGAGCCTTCTGCGTGTCCCTCGGCAATTTCCACCCTCTTGGAGATTTTATGTCGTAGTATCCCGAAGTTTGTTTGGGGTATTGTAGTGATGTGGAGTTGGTCTTTGCCATATTTTATGTCTTTTACAACTGTAATCAATAAGTTGTTATGGTGATTTCTAACTACAATGGGGACTCTTGGCTTTTGTCTACTGTGTATGCAAGCATGGACTATAGGGAGCATCGCACTTTGTGGAGTGATGTGGGTAGTCTAATTCAACAGAGTATTTCTTCTCTGGTGGCAGGTGACTTTAATTGTATTGATGGGCCTCATGATAAATAGGCAAAATCTTCTCAGGCAAGATTGAGGTTTGAGAATTCTAGAAGTTCATTTCGGCTAATGGCCTTGTTGATCTTGGTTCTTCCAGGCCTAGATTCACTTAGTACAATAACTGTCTAGGATAATTAAGAATTGAGAGGATTGACATGCCTTTCACCATGGTGGGGGGATCCAATGGTTTCTAGACTCCCATGTGTGCCATTTGCCTATCATTGCATCAGATCATTGCTGATCCTAATCAGTACTGATTCTTTCACTCCATATAACTATCTCTTCTATTTCGAGAACATCTAGCTATCTTATCCGCAATATTGGGATATTATGCAAGGTGCTTAGAGGAATGTGGTGCAGAAAGATGCTATGTATCGTGTCTTCTATAAACTGGAGTTAACCAATCGCCGACTTCAGAGGTAGAACAAAGAGAAGATGGTTAATATCTTCAAGAGATTGGAGGAGGCTGAAACTTTATTGCCTATCTCCAGTCCAAGGAGGAGCAATGTGGTGGGCTATCTCTGGAGGAGCTGTCTGAGCTCAAAATGAAGCTATCCACGCACCATTATTTACTACGTCAATAAGAGGTTCTATGGTGACAAAAGTCTAAGGTGCAGTGGATTAAGGAGAGGGAATGGAATGTCAAATTCATAAATCGGTAGATGATTATCAGTATGTAGAGAAAAAAGATCTAGCGCCTAAGGGACAGTAGCGGTTAAATGATTGATAATGCTGACGTTATCAGTTGGGAGATTTTGTCATTCTACAGACAGAGGTGAACTGCATAGCTTGGGGAAAGTGGGCTTTCTTCCATACTGATGCTTTCTGAAAAGGTCTCAAAGTCTTGAGAATGCTGCTTTTACCAGTCTGGTTTCGTCCAAGAAAGTCCAAGATACTATTTTATCCCTGGTAGACGACAAAGCTCCAGGTTCCAATGGCTTCTCCCCTTTCTTCTTTAGGAGGTATTGCACTATTATCCATCATCAGTTGGTAGCAGCTATCTAATAGTTCTTTTACATGGCCTCAATGCTTAGAGCTTGGAAGAGGACCTTTACCACTCTAATTTTGAAGAAAAAGAATGCCTTTGAGCTCAGCCATTACAAACCCATCAGTTGTGTACCATTTTGTACAAGGTCATAGCAAAAATTATGGTGACCAGATTAAAGATGGTCCTTCCTCGCCTTGTTAGCCTTGAACAGGAGACATTCGTTCATAGCCCCAACAACTCTAATGTTCTTATCGCTTAGGAGTTCATGCATGATCTTCAGAGGGCCCCATGTTGCCGCAGCCTAATGGCAATCAAGCTCGATATGAAGAGAGCCTATGATAGTATGAGATAGAATTTTATAATTCATTTCTTAAAAAGTTTTGGATTTCATGAGGTGTGGATTAGATAGATTCTTAGTTGTGTGCGAACTCCCTCCTTTGCTATCTTGATAAATGGCATACTGACAGACTTCTTCAACTCCAAGGTTGGGCTTTGATATGGTTGTCCCCTCTCAACTGATCTCTTTATTATTTGTGCTGACGCTTTATCTAGAGCACTCTAGGTTATTTTCCTGACTCAAGTCCTCGAGGCCTACAGATCAGATCCTACCTCTTACTTGATCTGTGCTCCTTGTTCAGGCCACGACATAGAATGCACTTTCTGTCTTGAGAATTATGGAGACCTACTGTGCTGCATCAGGGCAAAAAGTGAATTTGTCCAAATTTGTTGTCCACTTTAGCTTGAAAATCAAGCCTCAGCTTAGAAACATCTCAAAGAAGCCTTGGAGTCAGAGAGCAGGATGGAATTTGGAGTTATCTTAGTGTGCTCATTACAGAAAGGCAGTTATGGAAGATGGAGTGTAGCACTATCGAGCAAAGTAGTTGTCAATGGCTTGAGGGGCAAAGTTAGTCTGGTGAGATCTGTCCTCAGTTCTGTTTCAATCTATCTTCTAACCAACACCATTTTGCCAAAAGCCCTGTTGCTGATGCTAGAGCATATGTTTAGAAATTTCCTATGGGACACTTAGGATGGTATGGGAAGAGTGCACCCAGTAGCCTAGGATGCGGTATGTCAACCACTATGTAGCAGTGGCTTAGGTATCCAATCATTGTTGATGAGAAAAGAGGCTCTAGTGGCCAGGCACGCTATTGAAAACTTGCTTGAGCTGGATAGTTTCTAGATCTCTGTGATGAGGGCTAAGTATGGCCTGTGGACCATAGCAACAAACCTCCAAGTTGGCTGGCACTCCTCTTTCACTTGGTGAGAGATATGCGCCCATGCTTTGGTGGTGTTGTCCAATATTAGATGGTATTTCGAAGACAGGTAGTCGGTAGACGTGATGAATGATATCTAGGTATTTGAATTGCCGCTGAGGATGTTGCCTAGTATGGTCAACCTAGATAGTGTTGATGGCCTAAAGGTTTGTGATATGTTCCTTCAAAAGTTAGAATGTTGCTGCTGTCCTGCACACCTTTAGGGAGCAGCTCGTTGAGAGGGTTCTTTCTATGCCTATCCCCAAGCATGAGATTTTTGACAGAAGGATCTGGAGATCAACATGTAGGTTGAAGGTGAAAGCCAAGGACTTTCGTGACTTGTTCAGAGTTGAGCCCATGCAATTGATTGATGGAGGTTGGATCTAGAAGCTCCGCATTCACCCCCATGTTGCCCTTTTTTATGAAAGATCATGCGGGATTGTCTCCTAATTAGGAGTGTTTTGTGTGGAAGAGGGCTCTTGCTTGTGATGGCTAACCTGATGAGGAGTCCAAGGCGCATATATTATTTTGTTGTCCGAGGTTGGCTCAGGTATGGAGGCTCGTCAGGACCACCTTTCGAGCTTTATTTAGTCTACAATCCCTGTTGAACCTTTTCTTGCCTTTATGAATGGAACCATGAGAGACCAGCTACCATTCTATAGGGCATTAGTACCACATACATTGCCTACCATATTTGGCATGATAGGTGATGGGGGGCGAAATAGATGGTCCTGCCCACAATAAAAGGGCCACCCCCAATTTCGGCCCAATAGACACCAACACCAGCTAAACGGAACTTCAGTCCGGCCTAGAACCAGCCCAACTTCGGACTCCTTCGAAAGCTCCTAGGACCTCGAATATTCGCCGACTCGTCCGACCAAGTTCGGGGCGCCTTCTACGATCGCCGACTCGCCCCGACCAAGCTTGGGTCGCTTTCCGTATTCGCCGACTCGTTCCGACCAAGCTCGGGGCACCTCCTGTATTTGCTAACTCACCTCAATCGAGTTCGGAGCGCCCTCTCCAATGATACGCCCGATCCTTGAGCTCGGGGCGCTCTACCAAGCACACCTCGAAATCTAAGATGTTAGGCTAACCTCAACACTTGTCAGGTCGTCCTCAAGAAATGCATGATGCGACCTCTCAATGAGCTCGGCCCTGCCAACGGCCGCACCCATATGCATGCCTATGCCCTCCTACGTGGCCGTACATAGCGACGCCACCACGCCATGCTTTGCTTGCTGGCCCACGATAGTCAAGGACAACACCGTGCTACTCCGGTCATACCCTGCTGCGACTGTGAGCGCCTTACTGTTTTTAAGAACGGACGACACCGCATGCCACCAGCAAGCTCTAGCTGCGTGCCATCCGACTTAGAGCCATCCTCTCTCATGATAAGGACAGGTAATACCTCCGCTACCTGGACCTCTCCACAGGGATTATAAATAGCCCCGTTAGGTAACACCTAAGAAACTTTTTTGGCTGGACCAACTAAATACCATCCTAACTTGATCGTCGGAGGGCCCTCACTGGAAACACCGGTGAAGCTTTGTGTAGGTATGCCGCCGCGCAGGAGGCAGCTCCCGTCCTTTTCTCCCACACTCCGGCAGCTTCCTCTACTCCCCCGGCGTGGTCACCCTCATGCCAGATTTGAACCACAACAATAGGAATGCCCGGGTATTTTAGAACAAAAGGTAGCATTCAAGATTTGTTGTGGACAAAGCCTTGCTTCAAGCGGCAGAGATCATTCAATTCCCCTCCATTGGAGAACATGTGATAGCAAAGAATATCTGGGACTCCTGTTGTGCTCTTATAGCCACCCAAATGATGTTTATTTCTTAGGAGACTCCATCCTCGAGCTTTCTTAAGATAAACTTTGATGGTAGTGTGACTAATTGTGCGAGTAGTGAAGGAGCAAAGTTTATGACCAAGTTTCCTGACTCTAGACTTGTAGTGGCAAGTGGCAGCCTTATCTATGATGTCTTTACTCTTAGAGATGAGTTGAGGGTAACTTGGGAGGGCATCATCTGTGCGAGGCTCATCCTAGGAGCAAACCTCATTCACCCCAAAGAGGACTCAGCTACGATGACCGGATGAGTTTGGAGCTAGTCTAAGGCTCGTAGTAGGCATCCGCTACTGCAGAACATTCGCAGACTAGCGAGAGATTATGTCACGTTTCTATTATCATGTATATTAGGAGACAAATGGGGCAACTGATTGGGTCGCTTTCTATCTGGCACAGCATTCTAACAACATTTTATGGGCTAACTACAATATTATCCCTCTTCCCTTCCATCATGTTTCATTTTTTGATCTTCTTAGATGTACTCATACTAGTTTTATATGATTTATCTGCCTTATAAAAAAAAAACATAGCTAGATTTTGGTAGAACAGCCACATTCTAAAACTAAATTGAGAGGAGGATTCATTATAATGACAAGGAATACAAATGATGGGAATGCATGATCTCTTGCTGAGATTACTTTCTTTTCAGATTATTCCATTGGATGCTAATGAAGTGAACATCTTGGCTTGCTAAGAAATAGAAGTTTTTCAAATATAAAAATCAACAAGAATCAAAATCCCACCAAAATTAAGGAATTTAAAATAAGAATTTATGGAGAAACCTGTGAGCATGAGCATCTCCATTTCAGTCCATCTTGAACATCGTAAAAAAGGGTGAAGCTACCAAGTCCTTATGGAGGCTTTTGAAGTCCATATTTTCTTGAAATACTTGCTCCCTAAATCAATATTTTGCGTATTCCGAATACATCAACGTCTTATCTTCAAGATGCATCATGTGAAAGAAATGATGTCTAGTAAAAATTTGTTTTTCTTTAGTGTAAATTTTATTCTCCTTATCAAATTATTGCATTCCTCTACACTTGTTGTTTCAGTACTTACAAGAAGAAAACAAACATCTCAATATCCTGAATACTACTTTGAGCAAAGGCTGCTCACCTAAAGTCACTGATATTTAAGTGATGTCTTAATTGATGGTTTCTTATAACAAGTTATTTTTAGATGTAGATATCAGATGTTTCCTTGTGGACAAACATCAATAGTTAACACAAATAGAAGTTCACTAATTAACAAATTAAGAATAGTGGAAAGGGTTTATGAGATCATTTGTTGCATCTCAACTAACACTGTTCAAGGATGCAACTTGGCTGGACCCCTTTAGATAAGATCCTCCGAAAGAGACAATGAGCATGATATAATTTCCTTTATAGGTAGCTTCCATCCGCAGGATATAAACATCTAAAGACGACTTTATAAAATCATGAGTATGTTATAGAGTTGCAGGCCTCTCATATGAGTTATAAAACTTAAGATAGTTCTGCATGATATTTCTCAAAATTAAACATACAGTTAATATAAATACTAAGTGGCTTGCACATGCCATGCTTCTTAGGGTAAATGATGACCCTCCTAAATAAGGACACTTGTTAAAGAACCACTTTGTAGAAAACTTCATCATTCCTTATGTTGGATGAAGTAAATGTGCTCTCTATACAAATAATCAAACAAACAAACAAATAAATAAATGAGCTATCTTAATACATAGTTTTTCGCATACAGTTATGCTTATCCATGCATACATAGTAATACATATTTTGCATGTGGTTATTTGTACCAAAAACTAAAGATAAAATGGACATGATCAACATCAAGGGGCAGGAATAGAACTTCTACTAAATAGGGATTAAACTTAGAATGGAAATGAATGCAAAGTTGGATCTCAATTACCCCTAAATCATACTCACTCCCCTTACTTAAGAAGAAATTATGTGATGCAATACATATCAATCTGTGAAATAGAGGAGGAGGAGGAGGAGGAGGAGGAGAAAGAGGGTTAATAGCATTAATTTTTGCAAGAAATTCTTGTAGGGTAGCTAGATGAGATGGTTTCCCCAAAATCATGTTTACAACCGTCAGTATTGTGATTTGTGTAAGTCTTAAATCTGTTGATTTTTAAGTCTCATTATAAATGCATTACTCTTTTTTGATTCATAACATACAAATGAAAGACATGAGCACTATTAAAAGATACAACTGGATTACAAATTCATATTGTCCGTTTCTTTTCAATCAATTATGTATATATCCCATGCATGATGTTGGTTTCTATAACTCAACGAAATGACAAGAGCTGCTAACTCCAACCAAAATATATTTATTTAAAAGGCAATATCTTTATTTAAAAAGCAATATCTTAGTTTAATTTTAATGAAAAATCTCTTTAATATACCTTCAGAGTTACATGGGAGTGACATAACAATTACTGAAGTTAAAATAGTTCAAATCACCATAAATAATTACAATTTTGTGCAAATATGACAATACAAAAAGTCCTTTTGAATGTACAAAATATTTTTTGGTACAGGTAAAAAATAATTCAAATAACTGATTTTAACACGATTAAGCTCTTGCTTAATAGTAAATTTTATTAACTTGTTATTGATTAATATATTAGCCAATGAGAAATTACCATATGGCTGTGTATGCCACCAATCATCGAGGTATCTTGTTAGTAAAAGTCCTTTTGAATCTTAAAAAATAATTCAAATGAGTGATTTTAACACGATCAAGCTCTTGCTTAATAGTAAATTTTATTAACTTATTATTGATTAGTATATTAACTAATGAGAAATTATCACATAGCTGTGCACGCCACTAATCATCGAGAAATTTTGTTATAAGTTCCATTCATCATGCGTTTAGTGGTTGGCCTATAGTAATACGTCTCTGTAATTGGTGCAGTACATGTTATAATTTTTAGCTAGCAAGATTAACCTTATTTGGAGGTGACCTTAACCCCAGAACCTGGGATCCAGTACGAGGGCGTTTGTTTGCCACCGTGTGGTCCGAGCTTCTAGAAGAACAGCAAGACTTAGAGAGAGATGGAAAGCTGTGATTGGTTGGAGGATAACGTTTAAAAAAAACAGCAAAACAAATTAGTATGGAGAGGAGACCGTTGGTGGAGCCGATCTTTTGTCTTCTTATTCAATTAATCGCCGAGAAGATTCGGAGTGGTGTCAGCGGATCGCCGTTCTAAAAAGGAACAGGGCGGCGAGTCGAGTGCGCCGGGATCGTGAAAAAAATGTACTTAAAACATTATAAAAGCGGATTAAGCACTAATGTAATCCCCATCACACAGCATTTCCATTTTCCAACTCACCATTGATTAATTAATAAGATATGCATGGTGGGTGTCTAATGTCAATCTAGCTAGCATCTAATTTTGATCTAATGGCAGAAGAACATGACACATTACGACATTTTTTGGGCAATTTCGGTCTGAAAGTTTGCATGAGTTGGCTTCATTGTTTAATTCTTTCAGAGAAACTAGCAATATATATAGTACCAATTTTCTTTCTTTGTAGTCTGTCTGCTATTTGAAGATCTTTAATGATCTTTTTTGTTATAATAGTCAGTACATGTTGGGTCTGTAGGTGGAAAAACAAGTATGAGTTATAAACTAATCCGCTTACCCAGGGCCGGCCCGAGCCTTAGGCGACTGAGGCGGTCGCCTAAGGCCCCGGGAGGCTGACCAAAAGAAAGCAAAGGCCCCATATAAACGGGATCAGGAGCTGGCTACGAATCTTCCCCCCTCCATCGGTGGAGAGTTTACTGGCCTGCAGAGGGGCAATTTGGAAGTTGGGGACAGTAGTTTTGTTTTTTTTTTTTTGGGGGGGGGGGGGGGAGGGGGGGAGGGAGAGGGAGAGAGAGAGAGAGGAGGGATTTGGTTGGCTTGATAGACGCCTGAAGCCACTCTTACCTTTCATCCCTTCTCTTTTTTGGTTTTGGTCTTGGTTTTCCTTCCCTCACATTACTCCTGATCCAGCTGGGCCATCCGGAAGAAAGATAGGGGGATTGGAGATGGACGTCTTGGAGGGTGGAGATTCTTTTAGTTTTCTCCTCTCGGTTTCTTCTCCCCTCTTGGGTGGTAGAGAGAGAAAAGGAGGGAGGGGGTTGAATGGCTGTTGTGCCGTGATGTTGCAGTTGCTGCTTGGGTACTCACTTGAAGGGGAGACGGTGGGATGTGGGATGAGACTTTTATTAATTTGATGGAGTGAATTTCCCATAATAACCCTACTTTCTGAGGTTTCTTTATGGACAAATTCTTTTCTTTACCTTGACCATGAAGTGCCATGAGATGACATTTTCCTATCCGGCTCTTGCTTGACATGGTAAACAGTATTGCCAAGTATTATCTCAGTTATTTAATCAGTTTCATGGCCCTTCATTTAGAATAATTACTTTTATGTGCTCCCATTCAAGAATTATATTAAATTGAAAAGGCTTCTTGTCTATTTTTGTTAGATTCATGGTTGAAATAGTGTACTTGATAGCTATCTATTTTCATATATTTTTTTAAGTATTTTATATTTATTAAAAAAAATATTATTAAAAAAAAGGCCTCATTCATTGGATTCGCCTTAGGCCCCAGAATGTATTGAGCCGCCCCTGCGCTTACCTCCTTAAATGTTGAAGCTTTTGTGTAATTTAGCCTTTGAGAAACCAAATGAAGTTTGTGTCCAAGCTTTTGCATGAAAATTGTTCTAGAACTTGGATATCAAGTTATTACAATATAGATATCCATGGTTCTTCATTTGCTGCACTTACTTATTTGGATTTAAGTAGTAGTATATTTCTTAAAAGAAGAAATCTGTAATAAAGAAGAAAAAGTACGGATGCACCTATGTAAAAAAAATTTAAAAATTAATCCCTCTTAAAGGTTAATGAATACTTTGAGAGGATATTTGGTTAAACATTTCCCTAATTCTCCCTAGCAAAAATAAAACTGAGAAAAAGCTATTACAAGGACAACTGTATTTTGTAAATATATGCACTGTATTTGGCAAGAAAGGCCATCTGCAGGGATGTCAACTGGTTGGGCTTTGGGTCAGGCATAAATTTTTCCAATTGTTCAGACTAGACCATCTGTTGCGAAACAATAAATCAAACCATTAGTTGGCCCCTTGATGACTGAATTAGTTGCATCTTTCGCACCAAAGAATGGTTGATCTTTTTTCGCAGCATCGACCATTGGATCGCATCGTACATAAATCTCAAAGCACTCCGAGCTTCTTGGGTCATCCACTTGCAAAGATCTCGAAGAGTCGCATGATCCAAAGATGGTTACGTGCAAAGGAAGATGAATACAACCCCTGTCATTGCTTATTTATCAGCCAATCACAAAATTTAAGATAGAAGAGTCGTACTTTATTCTTAAGATATCAGCAGTCTTCCTAAAATTGAGCAACCAAAGAGCTTGCCAGCCATAAATTATGGCATTTTTTTTGTCTCACCTAATATTTCCTCTGCACTCCCTTCTTGAGACATGCATGCATGCATCCTTTACCTGAAGTGATGCCGATAAATGGAGTCGTTTCAAGCACAACATTAATTTTATGGAAGGTATTCATGGGTATGACCGTAGACCAGCATTCTTTGGTTGTTCTACTAGTTGTGTTCTTCTTTCCTTGAATATGGTGCGAAGCCAGAGCGGAAGTAGTAGACGGGAAGGAAATGACTTCTTTGGAATGGGAAGGGAGGAGGAAGTTGGGTGGTGAGACTTGCCAAGGCCAAAGAGGAATTCTTGTGGGTTGGAAGCTGCCATGGAAAAGAAAAAAAAGTGGTTCCAACTTCCGAGACCCACTCTCCTTTGTCCAAATTGACAAGAGAGGTACTCCTTGTGGTCCATATGAAAGGGCTCGAAGAATAAAAAAATGATGCTTTTAGTAGGGGAACACCAACCAATGTCATGTGTCCATGTCACATGGTGGTAGGGTTGGAACAAAAGCTCTGATAGAGTAACGTTACACACGCCATCTTGGGCCAACATGTATACATGCATTAAAATGATTTTATTTTGTTTTCTCCTCACGGTTGGGTCAAGCCTTGTTAGTAAATTAGATTCTAGAGCATGTATAATGACATGACATCTCATCCAAATAAACTGATCTATAAGATGTTAGTTATATTTCTTGATTTTGTATAAATACTTAAGATGTACTTGGTATATAGCCGATATGAAATTAAATACAAGTTCTCATGGATCCTTAGATGTTCCCCCAGTTTAAGTTCGAGTATTCTTATCAAGTGAAGAATCCAAACTCATTCATATCCAATCATAAATACAACAAATTTAATTACAAACACTACGATCAATTTGTGGTCAGCCCAAAAAAAAAAGTTTGTACTGCAGTTTTCTCTAGTTTACATGAGCCATAAACTAGATCTGCTCTGATTCCATTTATAAGATTTAGCTGTTCACTCAAAAAAAACTAGCTAAGAAAGTGTTATTTGGATTTCTTGATCCTATATGAATATGCAAGATTTACCAATTGCATAGCTGATGTAGGACTAAATATGTGTCCGCATGGATTTCTTTAGCCTAGCACGGATGCTAGAATTTAAACTCAGGAAATGAGAGGATCCACGCTGATATGCAAAGTCCTACATGAATACGTCTTGTAGTATTGGATAAATCTTGGATACTTATGTATAATCATAGAACTTAAATAACATCGTCTGCTAGTTTTTTTAGAGGAGATTCTGGGTTATTATAGCATGTATGTTATAAATTAATAAATTGCTCATAGGAGAAATAGCTTTTTCAAAGTCTCATGGTGTGCAATAATTCTTTTTTAAAAAGATGCTGAGAATTGACTCAAGGAACTATAATGAACTTTATGGTAGATCTTCAGACATTCTAGAAGTCTAGGTTTAGTTTTATATAGATTAGATAGATTTATTTTATTCAACTGTTTGGATAAATTTTATTTTATTGGATATAGGCTTATAGGATCTCGAATGACCTTTGTGTATGCAGAAAAGGAGGAGCCAAATTTTGGACTTCAGAGGTATTTCAGAAGTATCATCCAAGCATCTATTATGAGTCACATTTTTGTCCGAATTGTGATCCAAAGCATGATTAGTTATGTAGCTTTTTTACTGGAGTGCTTTAAGGCTCTGCTTGCGTTCATTGGTAGGTGATGAAGATGCGTGCAGGTTTTACCGAGAGAGAGAGAGAGGATGGAAATGGGGCTCTTGTTTATACATGGAGACACAGTTTTCTATAACTATTTTTCACCTTATCAATCGGTATAGATTGGCATAAAATTTATCGGCAGAGTCAATGAGTCGACGGGTTTCTCTAATCATCATGAAGGCTTACAAGTATAATTTTTTAAAAGAAAACAAAAGATCCCATGACCCATAGTGCTTGAAAGGTGCATCACAAGGGATCACAGTTAGCCCTTTATATGATCAGCAGGAATTATGTAACTTACTAGCACTTACCTGGTATCGGTTTGCCAAAATATTAGTGTGATCTTGTTACGTATTCCTACGTAGATAATCAATTAAATTGCATGCACAAAGCAAGAAATATTACTTTTCTTAAATTTATCATGGCTTCATAGAGTGGATGCCCTATTCATCCTAGACTACTCCAGCTAGTGCTCGACCAAAGCTCAAACTCTTGCTCCGTAGGTAGAGTTCGATCCGAAACCGAGATTTTGTCCTGTGTCTAGGTCATGTCACCTTTTGCTAAAAAAATTTCACATTGTCCCATTTGAATCTAGCACAACCGAACTTGACCATCATAAGTTTTCTGCCAACTAAACCCAATAAAATTTAAAACATGTGCTCTTCAGGAAGGCACTTTATCAAATGATGGAGGACCCTCCGATAAAAGATCTAAGTGTACTACCATTAGGTGCGAATATAGAAATTAGAAAATTTTATTTTTGTTAGAAAGTCTACTTTTATTAGGATTAGAGTTTTATGAGGAGTCCAGTATTTTTATTTTTATACTTATTAGGATTTCTACTCGAACTCTTATTAAAATTTTGGATCTATAAATATCTACTGTAACCTAAATTCTGTATAATTGAGATTTGAGAATATTGAATTACCCTCTCCTTCTGATTCTTATTCTCCTTCCTCTCATTTCTCCCTATCCATTAGTTCTACCATGTTCCATTGCGATATCCGTGCTTCTTCCCCTCTCCTTGATTCTACCTGCTTTTCTCAACCGTCTTCATATTGTCACCATTGACCCTCACCATCGGCCTCAATCTCCCTTGCCAGTCGAACCGAGTCTGCTGCCTTTGGCTGAGGCCATCTGCACCATGTGATTAGGGTGTCAGGCTCAAAGCCCTTTACGAGAAAGAAGAAGCCATGAATCAGGGTCTAACCTAGATCCAATCTAGATCCGATAAATGCCTTGCGGATTCGGGTATGATTCAAATCCAACTAGCCGACCCAACTAATTTTTTGCCACGTCATTACTCTTGTGGACGTCGTCGGCCATGTCAGCAACACATTAGCAACTTTGCCACATCAGTGCCATACCACCTGCCACATCTGTTGGTATGATATGATTCAGAGAGATAGAGAGATCATTTTGCTAAGATGAAGTTAGTAGGAGCTCCAAGAAATATTGGCAGTATCCAGCAAAACCTTCGACATATTGGGTGATAAACTACTTATCACCCAATAGGCAGTCATAAGATAGAAGTTACAAGAGAAATACCTACCTTCTTATTATAAAACCCAATTGTTTGATCAGCTTTTGAATCATAGGTAAATCTCAACCGTGTCCAAGTACATGGAGAGATTTGATGAGCTTATGCTTAGGACCAGGATACAGAAAGATCCATTCCATACAATTAGGAGATTTATCAATAGGCTTAGGGAAGATATTAAAAGGGAAGTAGAGTTATATGCCCCTAATTTTTTGGAGGAAGCATATTAAAAGGCCATCGCTATAGAAAGATATCTTAGGACTCCTCAATATAGGTTTTTTTCTAAAGTGAATGGTCTAGTCAATCTACATATGTTACTCAGTCTAGGATTGCTTTTCAAACAGCTTCTGAAGATAATACCACTAAGAATAGGGAACTCCAGACTGTTACTCGTCCTTGTGGTTCTTCAGTGTGGTGTCATCACTATCATAATAAGGGTGACATAGTTGCACATTGTTCTTAGCGAGCTTTAGCCTCAGAGCAAGAGTCTAATGATTCGTAAGAGATTGAGGATCAAATAATAGATTTTATAGAATATTCTAGAGATGAGAAAAAGTTTGAGGATAATTCAAGTGCATTTGACCACCGTTGTAATGTCATAAGGCGTGTTTTACCTACTATGAATTTGTCTATAAGAACTCTATTCATAGGTATACGAGTAAGAGTCCAAATGAGTGTGTTTATGGATATCAACTCATGCTTCTATTGATCTTGTTCCTTTGCCACTACTGAATTTGTTTATAAGAACTCTATTCATAGGTATACCCATGTTTCTGAACCTACAAAAAATTTTGCCCAATACATGCATAATTTATATATAGAGATAAGGGGTAAAATTGCAATGAGTAATGAAAATTATAAATTTGTTGTTGAGGTACAATGCAGGGATGGAGAGTTTCATGTAGGGGTTAATGTCATGGTTCGCATTTATCCAAAATGATTGCCTAAAACAAGCCATTGGCCCATTCCCCATTAGTAGAAAACTTGGATCTGATGCATATCTACGTAATTTAGCTGATCAACTGAATATTAGCCATGTTTTAAATGTGGAGGATTTATTACACCTTTGAGCCTCCTGCTTTGCTATCTAGTGATCATGCAAGTATTTCAGTTTTGAAGGCGCCATATTTTCCTCAACAAAGAGATGAGACTGAAGTAGACTTGAATGATGAGATTGTTACTTCTTCTGATGGTGCTTCTATAGTTATCTTGTTAAAAAAAATTGAAAGGCCACCCATCATCTGATGCTTCTTGGATTACAAAGGACAAGTTGTGTGCTTGGATCCAGAGCTTTTTGAGTGGTATTTACACTCCAACTCCCCTGAGTTGAGTTCTTTCCAATTGGAGGTGTATGATGGAGGACCATCCAAAAAGAGATTTAAGCGCATTACCATTAGGTACAAATATAGAAATTAGAGAATTTTATTTTTATTAGAAATTCTATTTGTATTAAGACTAGACTTTTGTGAGGACTTCAATATTTCTATTTCTATACATATTAGGATTTCCATTTGGACTCTTATTAGAATTTGGAGTCTACAAATATCCACTGATATGCAATTAAGAACCTAAGTTTTGTATTATTGATATATGAGAATATTGAATTGCCCTCTCCTTTTGATTCTTAGTTTCTTCTTACTCTCTTTTCTTCACTCTTTTTCTTCTTCTTCTTCTTTATCCTCCTTCTTCTCCCTTTATCCTGCATCATCCTGAGCTAAATATTCATTTAGAAACCACCTAGACCATATCTATCAACTAGATGCATCACTCCTTTCCAAACTAGAACTAGTTTGAATTAGATCTAGACGTGTGAGGACTCATGCAGGTGTATGTTTAGTCCATATCATTTATTGTTGTAGAGCTCTTAAATATTTATACAAGGCTAATGAAACCAAAGAATATTTTCTAACTTGCCTTTTTGAATTAGATTCTGAGTCATTACAGATGGTATTAGAATGGATTCTGCCCATGATCCGTATTGACTAGGGCATACTACAATACCAACCTGTTTGGGGCTGAACATGGGCTTTTATGAATGATTAATCATGGCATTTGCGATTAGATTTGACTGGATTTAGACTCCTAACCTAACAAGGATGCTAGAACTTAAAGGGGAGAATATGTGAGGACCCATAGGTCATGTATTTAGTCTCACATCAGTTACACTAAGGAGATCTTGGATATTTATATAAAAAACCCAAATAGTGCATTTTGGTTAACCTTTTTGGTTGAAAATCTGCGCAAGCATGTATTTAGTTCCATATTGGTTGCATTGGGAAGACCTTAGGAACTTATACAGGGGCAAGAAATCCAAGAATACTTTTTGACTAGTCTTTTTGGGTAAGGTTTTGGGTTGTTAGCAATGACATCAAGGTCTGAACCAGAGACTGTGTAGACTAGAAAACACTATTGCATGGATCTTTTAAATTTTGTTCAGGAGCTGCTCATCATGTTGGTGATTAATTTGATTAGATTTGAATGGTTAGCCTGGTGAGGACGCTAGGAAGTAAGTAAGAAGAGCCTGTGCAAGCATTATTTAGTCCCACATTAATTATGAGCTGAAAAAAATTTGAATATTTATACGAGGCTAAAAAACCTATATAGTACCTTCTAGCTAGCCTTTCTAAGTGAGATTGTAGGTTGTCATAAGGACAACATGGTAACAAACTCTGGGTATGGTAACAAACTCCATTTGCAATCAAGTTGCATAGTTTTAAAGAGATGTTAATTAACCTAGCAACCTATTATTAGCCCGTCACTAGGTATGGTTTTTATTAGGTCCACATAACCTACCATCTTTTACCTAGTTTGTACTTTGGGAAAAAAGATTTTATAAAAGGAAGCTTTAGATTGAAGCCTTTTGATGAAAATTTAAACTTTGCTACCACCACATCTGCTCTTTGTTGAAAGTAGAAGGCAATACTTAAAGAGTATTGATGTGGAACTTCTGTACTACATTTTCCAGAGCAAGTTAGGCATCAAATCTCCCCTTTTAGTTTGTCTTCTCCCAAGGATGGTTGCATCTTTGCGTGTGCGCTTTTGGTTTCCTTGAGGTTGAGTGGTATCACCTTTAAGAAGGTGAGATATTTTAAGTTAGGTATCATGAAATATCCAAAATCTAGGTTGGATAATATTGCCTGTTGAAGAGATATTATAAATTCTTTTTCCTTCAGAGGATATGCTAGAAGAGTATTATTAAGTGGATACTTGTCATCCAGATGACATATGGACAAGAAATTATAAAGAAAATTGAAAGAGTATATAGATGGAGACTTTTCTATTGAATAAAGTTTCTCTGGCTTGTACATAGGTATAAAAGGAAAAGCAACAGCTTAATAAACCATAATAATCAACTACCCTACATGTAGCTCATTTATTTTATACATAGGTATTAAAGGAAAAGTTATATATTATGTTTTGTTATCTTAGCTTATGGTAGGTATTGATGAAGAAAAAAGTAACAGCCTACTAAACCATAATAAACAACTACAGGAGTAGAATAGAAAGTCAAGTACCATTCACCATTTTGTGTGCTTGTAACTTTGATTGTGTTGATCATATAATTTATCAAGGTGCAAGAAATTAAGTCATTGCAGACAACAAACTTAAGGTGCCCTGACACAAGACCACATGGCTTCCAGTACTGTAGAAAGTAAGGGTTCTCTCTTTGTCTTCCTTTACGTCCGAGTGGCGGACAAGGCTGTAGCTGTGGTCACGTTCCTAATGGTTCTAAGGACTAAAGAGAGCCTGATCACAGCCAAATCGGGGGGTCCTCCTCTTTAAGGTTTGCAGGCCATGGAGTTTAGTTGGGGCTCCACTTGGTTTTGGGTGTTGGTGTGGGCAAGCTGGTCCTTGGAAATTGATTGCTAATCCTATGTGATGGCATAACTTGTGTGCGGACTTGCATGCCATGGAGCAGAATAAAAGATGTCATATGAGTGTGGTACTCATTAGACACTGTCTCTGCCTTGGGCCATGGGGGTACACTTCCCTTTTATCTTTTCATTGATTTCTTCCAAGCTATGATCACTGACCCTACCATGCTGTCCAATTGTATCTGATGATCTCGGTAATGTTTTTTTTTTTTTTTTTTTTTAAAAAGGGAAGAACATGAGAAATTTTATGAGCTCATGATATGTTGTGTTTGATAGGAGCAATCTATGATTCTGTGGTACGAGACTCTCCTCATGCCAAAGATTAAGTGGGTCGGCTAATCTTTATATACTTTTCAGTACTTGGCCGAAGGAACCAATGACAAGAACCCACCTAAATGGATGGCTCAACTATCCAGCCAAAAAAATAACAAAAAGAGAATAATTAATCTGCATACATGAAACTAAACGACTTCCAATTGGTGTTAAGTGATTATAGAATTAGAAAATCTCGTCAATGTAATCAATATCAGGACTTCAAATAAATCCAAGGACCACTTATGACCCTCAGTTTTGTAGGTCAAGGAGTCACTTTTGGTCATGTAATTATGTGTTGAGTACTCTTAAATGGTATTAGCTGCACTTAAAATGGAACTTCTGTGCAATACTAATAAGTATAGCTATTATTTTGCTATTTTAAATTCATTATACAAGGGGTAAATTGAGATACCTAATCTAATCTAATCTGATCATGGTGAATGAGTAGTTGTGTTCGGATTGCCATACATGTAAAACTCAAGATTTTAAGGTTGCAAGGAGCCAATAATCATTTTCTTATCGATCGGCATGTTCATATCATGCTGAATTCCTTCATGAATTACGAGATACTAATCAAACAACGAGCTAGAGCCGATATTTGTCTATGGTTTTTGAACTTTTGATCCAGGTGGCTGATTTGGCCAGTGAGAGAGAAAGTGAAATCAACCTTCAAAAAAAATCTATCCTTCTATTATATTACTTTGGGTTAGTGTACGAAATTTATGAATTGCTAGAGATTCAGTTCAATCTCTACTTTTTGCCAAAGTGTTTGTCCTAGTAACAAACTAAAGCGAAAGGAACTCCAAAGGGGAAGCCTCACTATTAAAAGTGAAACGCATTAGATCCTCAACAACAGTACCAGCGAAGTGGGAAGTTAAAAAGTCTTGTCCTCTGAAGGCTACATCTTGAGGCGGGTGGGTCTCCTTACTTTTCCTTTCGGTCAAGTGATGACAAAGCAATGGCATACTTTTTGCTCAAGCAATTAAAATGCATGGCCCATGAGTGAAAAAGGCAACAGGACTGTCCCTTTGAGAGCATAATTTTGTGATTTATCAACAGGTAATCATTACATAAATTTACATTTGGGCAACCTCATCTTTCACTGCTGCAACCCCATTAAAAGGTGGAACTGTTAAAGCTGGTACCTATGGTATCCCAGACGAATTCAAGGATCCGAAGACTTGTGCTTTGAGAACCTCAACATTCATTTCCCAAGGTTCTAATATGCAACTATAACTTAATAGTGCCTGTAAAGGTGGACTACTGGACGAAAGATAAGACTGCTTCAAAGGTGGGAGAGACTCACATAACTTCCTTCTTTCCTCTTCTAGCTGTTGCTTCAAAGGTGGGTGAGGCTCACATCAACTGTTACTTCATTCAGGGATGAACATTATCCCCAAATAAAAGCCCATCAAGCCATCAACACAAGCTTCCTTTCGGATAAGATATGTCTTGAGACCTCCTAGTTTGACCAAAGGGTGATACAATGAGATCAACGTGCCACTAAGGAGGCATAGGGTTGCCGAACCCCAGACTAGCTACTACTGGCGTATCAAAGTCCATGTCCCGGGGGAAAGCTAAAACTAAGGTAAACTAAGGTTGCATAACTACCGGGAGCGGCTCAATGCATTTGGGGGTCTAAGGCAAACTCACTGAGCGAGACCTTTTTTCTTTCCATTTTGTCTTTGAAATCTTCCTCGCGATGGGCCGGCCTAAAGCGAACTCATTAAAGAGGATCTTTTTTCTTTTTATTTTGTCTTTGAGGCCTTCCCTACGGATTACTCCCAATTCCCTACTACAATGGAACCTGTGGAAGTTTTGATTAATTAGTCAATGGCCCTAACTATTTGGCTAAGTTTATGGCGTGCTTTATTTGCAGCAGCAGAAGGATTTACTTACCCATATCCAAACAGCAAACTGCATGGATGCGAGCATGAGAGGCAAACCCAGGTCTACTCAAAGAATAGCAAGGGGCTCACTTCAAATGAATTGCAGGCAACTTTTTGCTCTTGTGGGCACACGAGCGTATGTGATGCAGCATTTGTAGTCCTGTGAAGCAAGTCAAGTAACCATAGAGCGTTGAAGTATATTTCACGTCACAACCCATGACCTCGCCCAAGAAGATTAATCGGAAGATATTTTTTGGGTTCCTTAGTCCTATATAAATATCCATGATCTCTCCGACGAATAGCTATGTAGGACTAAACATATTTCTTAGTCCTCGTCAGGCTAAGAATACAAATATATTCAAATCTAATCACAAGCACCACGATAGGTCCATAGTCGACCTCAATGATGCTTCATAGTCTACATAAGCTATGGACTAGTCCGTCCTGATACTATTTATCCAATCTGGGACTTCACCCAAAAAGACTAGTCGTAAAGTATTTTTGGGTTTCTTAGTTTTATATAAGTATCCAAGATGTTTTTGACAAATAACTGATATGAGACTAAATATATATCCGCATGGGTCCTCACATTTCATGTGCACCATAATGGATCGATTTTTTCCGATGAAAATGATGCGTCGACTCAACACAGCCAGAATCCATATAGTGACAGCTTGTGAATGCCAAGTTTATTACTGTTCATAGCCCACCAACCATGTCACTTCAGAATATATCTAACCCAAATAAACTCCTTCTGGAGGCCGTGCACCATCATCCACGGTAGTGCAACACTAGAACCTTGACATTGTTGAAGTGGAAGTGGTAGACTACTGGCCATCACCTGTAGGCCACCACCCTCATTTATTTTTGCCAAAGCCCAAGAATCGAGTTGATCGTAGTCAGGCACGTTTAATTCGTCTACGTTGTGGCGTTTTGCTAGGGTGATGACCACTGACTAATGGGAGATAAAAACATTAAAGCTATATGTCGCAGCCTCACAAGTCACAAGAAATATCGCTTTGAACCTTAAACCTACATTTAGAGCCTATTTGGTTATTAAGCAAGCAACTAGATTTTTGTATGGTTGGCATCACTTATTACAGCAATTGCAGTAACTGTACTTTCATGCAATTGTTTGGCTAGCAAATTTTAGCTTAGCTTACAATGTTTGATTGGCTGTAATTAGCTCATGATAGCATGTTTGTGATGTAATTCAAATGCCCTGCAAGGCAGTCACAATCCTTGCAACCTGTTTTGCAGGTATTTTTTCTGCACAGGGACAAGCTAGGTAGATGGAGGATTTAGGTATTGTGGCAAGACAACATGGTATTTGCATGATGCTACCTAGATGTGCTATGCTGTGTCAGCTTAGTATACTTGGCGCGTATTATCTCGAATATCACGCCAAATACTAGTATGGTATATATATATATATATCATGTGTGACCAATAGTTAAATCCATAATTACAAAGACATTACTAGATTATTATTATTTTTTAATTTTTGAGTGTAATTAATGGAGGACCTAAGGCCACCAATATTTTTCAGGAGGCTAAAATAATACAGAGAGAGATGTCTCCTCCTGTAGGAGGGGCAATCTCATTAAACAAAAAAAAAACACTTTTCAGAGTGTAATAACAACCTCTCTACCTCCTCACAGCTATCAAAGATTATATCAAAGCAAAGAGAGGAAGTCCCTCGCAATAACAGGTGCCAAGTAACTATTGTTAGGTATAGCCTCACTAAATTGGAGCTCTCCAGTCTCCACTCTGAAGAGCAATTATTTATTATTTTTATTTTTGTTTATTTTATCTATTACATACTCTTTTTCATTCATGGAGAGCAACCTGGATTTTTAATAAAGACAGTCAAAATAGTTTTTAAGGTGCCTCCATTTTAACAACCCTATGGGTGTTGGTATGATTAGGCTGCAGACAAGCAAACAGTTTTCTAGCAGCTTATATTTTGCTTGAAACTCAGCCTGGTGCATGTTTTCTTGATTGGTAAAGGGTCAAGCTTGAGAGTTGCCTTGTTTGTTCGTTCTTGGCTCGAAAACGCTTAAAACATGCTTAGACAAAAATTATGTTTAACAAATATAAATTATGTTTAAATATAATTATTTAAGTAGGAATTTGAAACGACTATGAAATTTACTTAAATTATAAATATACATATATGTATAAGTGAAAGACTTGGCGGATCATAGTGTCATTAATTGACATCTCAAGTTTTAGGTTTGGATGACCAAGCCGTTATGAGCTAGCTCAAGTTCAACTTAAAATTTAGCTCAAGTTTCACTAGCTCAAGACAAAAAAAAAAAAAAACGCCTAGCTAGAGCTAGACTTAGTTTGTTTGAGCTTGGCTCAAATTAGCTTGAAATACTCTTATGTAAATAATTTATATATTATAAAAATTAGTATAAGTTGTATATAATAAAATGTATTATAACTATAAGATTGAAATATAATCAAGAATATCATTCTAAATTATATAAATGAAAACTTTAAATGCAAAGTGTCCGTTCTTGACGTTATTTTATTTTTTTTTGTCTAATTAGATACCTGAAGTTGAAATGCAGTATTATCCTTGTCCTTACCCTCATTGCCATTGGTGATGCTACAAGCCGACGTCCTTCTTACCATCGCCACCCATGTTCACGTCGTTCTCACCTATGAAGCCCTTCATTTGTCCAAGAAGATTCATAGACAGAGTAGAAAACTGTTCTTCTCTCTAGTTTGAAAAGAGGTAGAAGGCCAAAAGTCTTCTCACACCCACCACCAGAAGCCAAAGGGCTCCACCAACTGGGCTGTTCCAGTCGTTTGCGTAAGCATCCGAAATGAGAAAAGATGAGCTCACATTGTCTTGCCCTCCCAAAAAAAAAAAGAAAAAATCCCTTCTTTTTTTTGTTTTTCTAAGCCCAAAGCCTTGCAATGATGGCTCGAGACTCCTCAGGACTCTGAAATGCAGTCCTTTGATGCCTGAGCTGCTTCTCCTCTTCTCGGAACCTCTAAAAGCAAAGCCTATTCGTGTCCACAGTCCCTTCAATGAAAGGAGGACAAAACGTGAGTGAAAAAGATCACATTCTTGGGTCGCCGCATCCAATCAACCAGCTTTTAATGTTCTCCTCTTCTTTCTTATGATATCGCCAGGGCTTTTCTCCAAATGGGTGTTGGGCTTATATGCCTGCTCGATGAGTTCTTTGGGTTGCTCAGCCTCTCAACAGGAGGGCAAGCATTAATGAATTAGAGGCAGCTTAAGATCACTGTTGTGGGTGGTTGTGTGTTTTGAAGTATCTGATCCTTCCTTTTGTGGTATTTTGTTGCGTTTATTATCTTGTTTCGTTAGTAGAGAGTAGAGACGCATGGTATTTGTTTTGTTACCTCGATGGCGTTTTTCTACCCCTATTTCTCAGAAAGTGTCGCACCTAGTGGATGCAAATGGAAGAGGAGTTGACAAGGGGTGCTTATTTAGCATCAATAGCTCCAATTTATTCAAGTATATAACTACAAATAAAAGGGATCTCGGCCTCACCTATCTTGGTACTATGTTTACTCTCTTCCTTGATATATGGTGAGAATTCATATTTTCCTGGACTGCCGTAAAGTGGGAATTATAGAAGTTTAGAGCTAACATATTTTGGTTATAAATAAAAAGCAAGTCGATCAGGCCTGTCTTTCAACCAAATAAGGGGGCTTTTCTAAACAATCTTAGAATTTAGGGAATTGAGAGGTCTCGACCTTTCTTGTAATAGCTTCTATGGGGATCTCGATGGCATAAGGCCCATTCTCAAGATTAGGGTTTCTTGAATTCAGCGCCAATGGGTTCGAGAAGAGTATCCCCCATTATATTCTCCGTTGCAAAGTCCTTGGTTTTCCATCAATCTCTCAATCAATGGACTCAATAAGATTGTGCCTGATGTTCACAACGATGCATTCAAAAAATTGTGGTTCTTGAATCTTTATGGAGCACCAGTGGTAGCGAGAGGGTGAGAAGGAAAATGGGAATCTACAAAAGAAAGAGCCCTTGAACCACCCTTAACTCTATAAAAAGAGAGAAAGAGAGAGAGAGAGAGACTATTTTAGTCATCGTATAAGTTTAAATCATCGTGTTATGGTCATGTGATGCAATTTCTTAACGCCAAGATAATAAAGATGGATAGAAGGATCACATTACAATCAAAGCGCAATTTCAGCGATCCAAATAATAGCCGAAGGGGGCACTCTGCACTCAGGCAAAATCGAAGAGCTCAAGTTATATTTCTCCTAAAGAATTATACAAAATCATATCCAGTGTTATCTAACTGCATCTCTATTTCTTCGATGTAATATAATTTTCTTTAAACAAATCAGTAATGTTGATTTAAACATCATATTTCCTCAGCAGTGAAAGGGCTAAATGGCACTTTCATTTCTTGGCAGTCATTGAATTTCTGCTAAAGAGAATAATGGCTGAGAAAGCAGCATGAAATTTTTTACTGACATTAGAGTTTCGAAGCTGTTTGGCTAAGCAGAAATCCATTGTGACGTTATAAATGTACAGTAGCTGACAACAGCTTGAAGCATCGGTTGTTTTATAACTACAACGGCGTTATGAAAACAATGGGTAGACCACAGAAACAAGCGTAGAAGACTTGGATGTCAAATCCTTCCAAAAGAAAAGTTCGACTTTACCAGGGGTGATCTGACACTGTTATGAAAGCAAAAGGAGTCCTTTTTCCCTCCGTTCCGCTTTACAAGTTGGCAGAGGAATCCAAACAATGTTCACAAGCAAAACAAGCTGTCGTCGCTCTGCCCACAAGTAATCAATTGCAAGCCAGCTTTGGAACTACATGCAGGGCATCCGCCCATGCTTTCCTCCATCTCTATCGGTTTAGGAAAGCGATGGCTTGGTCTTTTTCTCCACGTCTCCTAGTATAGCCTATGTTATCCCTCCACCCAATGGAATCCTGTCCAAAAGTAAAAGCGGAAGCAGAGAGGAGAGGAAAGGAAAAGGAGGGAGCTATTTGTTTTGCACTGGGTTCGTGTCATGTGGGAAGGAAGCCTAAAAAGAAGGGGAGAGATGGACTTGTCTCTCCATCTCTCTCCCCCACTTTTTTCCTTCCCTTAAACTCACAAATGTCATGATCATATATATAAAGCACACGCCAAAGGTTTTTGGGTGCTGAAAACTTCAGAAAAGCTTGGCCAGTGAATGAACAAGGTTTGGTAGAAATTCCCTCTTATCATTTGTCAACAGGGAAGATTGCCCAGAGACCGAACAACATGGTTCGACTAATCAGATCTTTTTGGAAGAGCAATGCAACAAGTTGCAGGAGTCATGCCCCCTGTTTGATACTTATCGTCTAATTCTTCAGCAACAAGGGTGACAAAATAAATATCAAAATATATAGCTTAATTCTCACCAAATCACAAGTGAACCATGAAATGATAAATTCAGATAATATGATTCGGTCGAAAAGATGGGAAAATTCAGACTTTCGTAAGAAAGTATATACTTGATTCTTAGATGTTCAGTTCATCTCTATTCTTCAAACTATATTATGCAATGTTTATGAGCTATTGACAAATTCAATTCAAACCATCTCATTGGCTAACTTCTTTGTGACTCGGACGAAATCTAGCATAGTATTACTAAAATCAATTAAGTTAACCATCATATGCTAAGAAATTCTTTTAAGAGCTTCCTGTGAATTATAAATCTCAGCATGAAGCAAAAACCAGATAACTACATGTTGGAACTTGTAGGGACGCTATGACTACTAAACCACATCCCAGTAGATGAGTGGTTCCAGGATCAATTTATCGGGTTATAATAATCATTTGATGAGCAGACAGTGAACCCATCCTATTAACTCCCTCAGACCAGTTTGTCCAAGACCCTTAAGATACTGATAAACTTAATAAAACTCTACGCAATGACAATAAAGATGCTGATTTGTGCTCATTGATACCGAAAGATACGCAAATTCTTATGATTGATCCAACCAATACTGCCTTAGATGATTGTTAGAACCACTTGGCAACATGAACATGTTATCATGCATCAATGAGATCTAGGCTTAGACAGAAATCTTATTTAGTTATTTCAAGCTTTCTCCAGAGGTTGAATACAAAATTTCTTGAGCCCTTCTTTGTCAGAGAAATGTGAATGTTCCGCCCATCCTCAGTTGAACGCAGGATCTCTCCATGGAAGAAAGGTGCACCCTTCACAACATTTATAACATGAATTAATCTATATGACTTCCAAAATGACCAGCATTAAAAAAACACAAAGTACCAGTTTCAATTATCTGCTTTTATCTGAAGTCTATGCCTGAGAACCAAGGTGGCAGCAAGAGACTGTGAATTATTAACTGGTTAAATTTTCAATTTCTACAGTTTATAGGCATGCGTAGTAAGAGCAGGAGAAACTGCTGTTAGGAACATGCCCAAGAGAGTATGGTTGAAGAATGTGCTCGCCAACATCATACAGTAATGTCTTCTTCTAAGATCCTTGCAGAACATTCTTCGCCGAACTTGACTCTCGTTCTTAACGTACACATAGAGCCTGGTTAAGTTTTGTTTCACATAAGGAGTTTAACGCATTATAATAAAAACATGTATGGATTGTTGTTGTGGCCATAGTTAAACAAGAAAATACATCTCTTATAGCTTCAGCATCTTGTTTTTAAATGGGTTTTCAAAAACCATGTTATATTCAAAAGAAAGGGAAAAACAAATCTATGCCAATGTTTTCTACATCCGTATTTTTTAACAGACATCTGGGAATATAATCTCATAACAAAAAAAAGCATCCGTCTTTGGAGTTGTTTTCTACCATATAAGAGAGATGCAAGTTATTCAGCAGATATATCTCATCTTCAAAGAAAGTTGCATGTTATTAAGCAAAGAGACAGATTGAGAGATGAGGACGGAAGTCTATTCTTCTCCAAAAAAATAAAATGGAGATAGAAGTGCAGCTCCAAATAATATCTAGAAGATGCATGAAAGCCTGTCAAAACACCACTCGTTCATCTGAATCTTCGATGAACTTTTGTTCATATGCATGTATGCTTTTCGAGAACTAGGATGGGAGGAAACCTGGCCAAAAATCAGATGAGGCCATGATTCGAACCCAGGTCATAGATACCAACCCCCAATTATTTTACCAACTACACTAGTTGGCACCCTCCTAGCATGCATACATGTTGTCATTTTCCCAAGTGCTTCTAATGAGGGGCATAAAAAGTTCGAGTTACAAATAAGAAGTAACAGACACCTAAAATGGAAGTCAAGGCTCCAAACTGCATTACTTCCTGCTAAAAACTAACTGGACCCCACCCACAATCCCATTTTCTTGATCTAGATTTAATTAATTTCCAAATAGTAGGCCCTCAAAAAAGTTTAGAAGCAGCAAAACAGAAAAAGTTACTTTTGCACATGATGTTACAAGATGATGAGCATATAACGCATAGGTAATCATTATAAAAGGGGCATCAGCATTACAAATACAATGCATGGTATCGATTTCCATGATTATAAGATATAATTTGTAATCATTATAAAAGGGGAATCAGCATTACAAATACAATGCATGGTATCGATTTCCATGATTATAAGAGATCATTTGTGAAAATCAAATGACTTCATTTGTTTTCACTACGTTTCCTCATTCTCCAAATTCTACTTCTATATCCAACCAGACAACAGGAATAAAAATTCTAGCCGGTTTCTGAAGGGAAAAATAATGGCAAGAAACAGTTCAACTAGACTAAATCTTTAGATGTTGAAAATTACAATGGAACTCTGTGACATTGGTTTCAGCAGGTCCCCTTCCATTAGTGTAAGAATCATTAGGCAATCACAAAGATCAGTGACAGATAAATTGTGTTATTTCCAGGAGTTGTAATCTGAAAAAGACCTCCATCACGCACCTTCTCCAACCCAGTCAAAACATTGCCGCTTGTTTGGCAAACTGAACACAGAGCCCATGTTGGCCCAGGGCAGAACACGAATTAAGATGCGCACCAAGGAGAAACTTTGTATTTGATATTGGATCCACTGCCATGGCAGACCTTCATTCGGTAGATGTGCTTAGACAAAGATGCTTTACTTGCAGATTAGGATTCTCAACCCAAAAAAGAAAAAGATGAGTGGGATTATCTATGCCATTTTTGCCACTACTATAAATATCCTTGACCAGCCTTTTTCTATTGTTATTATCACTTATATTTTTCTCACATTATTATTGAAGTATGAAAACCAAATATTATATATTTCTTTATTCTAATTGCCTGAAAGCTAAACCAACATATTGTTAAACTATCACCGCGACTTATTTATTTTCAAGTGATTTTCTGGAGTTCTACTCTGTATCTGCCTAGATTGGTGCATCCAGTGTATCATGCTGTGTCAAAATGAAATGTAGCATATTGGGACTAATCATGGCATGAACCTATGAAAATTATCATCTAGTCAAACTAAGTTAAATACTGCCTGGGGCAATTTACAAACTTATTCCACTATGACTCATTTATGGAAGCATCTAATCCACACAATTTATGACAGGAATCATATGCGCACACATTAATTTTTGATTTTCGAGTTCTCCCCATATAAAACTCATTATTCAATTGTTCTCTTATTTTCCTTTTTTCCAATATGTCAATCGTTCATTTTTTCCATTTTTTTATGTGGAGCTGCATCACAGGAAGCCATACATAAACAGAATAGTGATGTAGTGAAGGATATTACTTATTTCTTAAATAAACATGATTCATTCATCCTCTCAGTTTAGAGGTCATCAATTGCCCTCTCATGTATAAATGAAACAAGAACAAAGTTGATCAAAAGACATACCTGAATTAAGTCGGTCTAGCACATAACAAGTAACAGATTAGAATTAAGGGATTGCCACTAGAATTAAAATGCAAAGCAAACACCCACTGAAAGTTTCCCATTAACAATCCAGATGTTAAAAAACTTGTTCTTATCAAGGTAAAAATATCTAATAGAGCAACAATAAACATTGCCAAAAATGACAGTGTGTACAGAAATGGGAAAGAAAATCCATGGAATGACAAAAAAAAATAATTGAAGTATAGATACCAATGCCAATCATCTTGGAAGCATGATGATGGGACTCACTCTCTTCATCAAAACTTTGAAGGCTGTAGAAAGAAGATATAAATGCTTCCAGAATAAATTATGGAAAAAAATCCTTTCATTGCCAAAGAGAAAAACTTAACTTACAGTATCTCCATCCTCAGTACAGCCCCAAAAATTTCCACCAGAACGTTCCAACAGCTCCCCAGATCAAAGCATTAATCATGGCTGTCATAAAGCCCAGCCTGAATACATCAGGAAGCTCTACAAATCCAGCTGAAGAAAACAATACATAAAGGTAGTGATAATCATTTCAACCACATATATCAGCATACAGAAAACAAGACAAAATATTTTTCTATGAACATAATTAACAAACTGATGACAAGGGATCTGATTCAGGGTATCAAATTAAAAATCAAGGAAATTTATCTAACAGCTATTGGAAGCACTAATTTAAAGCTTGACTTCCAGATTTTCTGCACTTCATTTTAATATCTAATTACAAGTGCCACTAAATAAAATATTAATTTTTTCCATGCCTCCAAGACTGAAGAGCCTGATGATTTTGAGAAGAATAGATGATTTTTCCGGAAGTTACTCATAACTTTCAATTGTGAACAATTGTGTATAACAATTAGAAATAACATAGTTTCTCAAACTCAATGTAAGAGAACAGGAGAATACCTCCATAGTATACAGCTGCCTGACCACTGCTATAATGTGTTAATGCGCCAAAAAGATTTGTATTGAAGGCCAAGGCCAGTGCTGCCAACACACCAGGAACACCAGCTGCCAAGTGCATGGCAAGAAATGCCGAGTACAAGGCTCCCACATGCCCAGTCTGACTTGCGAATAGGTAGTGGATGAGAAAGTAGGATGCCTGGAGAACACAGAATGAAGCTGGCCAGCTCAGTGAGAAAGCCTGAAGAAACTTGGCCACGCAACTAGACATCCATGTCACTATCCCAAGATTTGTAAGTTGGCCAGCCATTCCAACTAGGACTGCAAACCAAGCTAAAGTATCCCATGCAGACTTTTCAGATAGGCAATCATCCCAATCCAGAACACCCAGAAGCAGAAGGATAGATAAGCCAAACATTGCTGCAACAACACTTGCTATACCAAGAGCCTCACTGTACAGAAACCAACAACTTCTTAGCATCAAGCTTCTTGACTTAGCAAAAAAGTGCAGCAAATAAGCTTTAGATTGTTTATAAAACTACATTCAGATAAAGAGCAACAAGAGAAAGCATCTTATGTTCACTTTACGAGTGCAATAAGCTTGCAGTGTCTACCAGCATGTGACTAACATTTGTGCATGCATGCTCCAACAATATAACATGAAAAATGGCTATAGACCATTTGAAAGTATATCTAACCAATGAAAAAATAGAATTCAAAAAATCAACCTGAACCAGCTACTTATCACTTGTTCTTGTTTACTCATAGGATGGAAGATCTTTTACCATAACCAGTAACTGAACTTAAATTTCATTCATGTTGTATCAATTAACAAATATATAAACACTACAAAGTGAACAACTGCCTTAGCATCATTAATATCAGCCATTCACAGATATAGCGAAACTTGAATTCCTGTCTTAACAAGTTTGCAGTCTTCACCATGAACTTTGCATTACAGGGAACAACTAGCTATATTGACAAGTCCTGGGTGCACAGTGCCAAGCTGGGGATAACATAATATAATCAGCTGACACCAATCTACTTGCACAACTAATAAAATGAAGCAATATTCTTTTCGTAACATGCCAGAGGGTTCCATCAATTAAGAAGTATCATAAATACTTACCCGAAAACCCATAAAGAAACTGCAAGACCCATGGTACTAACCATGACCCATTCATTCCTTGTTACAGGCCCCATCTGCTCCAGTTTTTTTGTAGCCAAAGCAGGTGCATCTGGTGTATCTTTGACTTGTGGGGCAAAGATCTTGTATAAGATATATGGAGTAGCTAGAAGAGAAATGATGGCAGGTAAACTTGCAGCCTTGAACCATGATACCCATGGACTTGCAAGCCTAACCCCAAGTTCTTCAGCTAATTTAAGGCATAAGAGGTTTTGAGCTGCAGCAGTTAGGAAAAGGGCACTTGAGTTACAAGCTGACTGCCATGCACCAAACAAAAGAAATGAATGAGTCATAAAAAATAGAAAAAAAAAACAGAATAAAGAAAGGAAGAAAATGTGAATGTGTACATGTAACTTCTATAAATTAATTAAAATAAAACAGAGAAAATGACAAGTAATACAGAAGGTTGCTGCTACAATAGCTAAACTCAATATGCTCTGCAGTGCTTCTCACCAGAAAGAGTAAACATAATTAATGTCATGGATTGCCGAATCCGCCAATTCAAGGTATATCGAACTGGACTGGTTGGTTACTAGCACGGTCCGGCCTCTAATTTTAAAACAGACCTATAAATTTGGTTATTGGCTTGGGTGTTCCTCTTAATCTCTCTCCCTCCTGTTTGCTCGCATGTCGTGCTCATCTTGCCCTCACCAACCGACAAGTAAGCTCTTAGTTGGTTCAATCACTTCGTTCAATTGCCTCCCCCCCCCCCTCTGTTCAATCATTCGAGACTCGAGAATGCCGCCCCCCCCCCCTCGTTCGATTATTCGAGACCCTAACTCTCATTTACTTTGCCATCGATCCCTCTAGCAAGTCCCTCCCCCTTCTCTCTCTCCCTCTCCTCCCCCCTCACCCTTTCCTCTCTCTCTCTCTCAACCCTAGCTAGGATTTTCGAGAACCAGTCGATTCGCCACCATTGAGCTCAAACCCTACCCTTTCTCTCCAACTCTCTCCCTGTGGATCCGATACACTACAGTTCGATACGGTATGTATGGACCGATACAATACTGAACCGATCACCGGCCGGCATGACTATTAGTACCGATTTTTCAAACTGGAATAATGTGCTTACTAAATGCAGCAAATACACCAATGCAGCCAAAATCAAAGATTAGCCACCAAAAAGGAGCAAAACAACATTTTGGACACCTTCATCAGGGTTTGCCCAAATATAGCATCAAGTTAAATAAAATTAAAGAACTACAGGCATAAATCTTAAATTTTATAATCAATTTGAAATGTCAAAGTTAATAAAAAATTAATCTGAAGGTAATAAATATAAATATTATAAAGGATGGTGCCTAAGCATGGATAGTACAGCTTGTTCACATGCAAATCGGTGCATCTACATACAACCTTTATAGAATGATCCATTTTAGATTCATTTAGCATGGCCTTGCTGATTCACAGAACTGGAAGCAGGCAGCACATGTTTTCAAGTGTTGACCAATATGAGTTTCTCTGCAAGCAAGGAGCAACAATATATACCACTTCGCACATAGATAAGCCCATTAGCAGATGACCATAAGAGATGTGAGTTTAAAACAATGTGTTCCTTCAGTATGAAAACAATTAAATATGCAGCGTGTGAGGATCCGTGCGGGCGTGTGTTTAGTCCCACATCGGTTATTTGCTAGGTAGATCTTGGGTACTTATACAGGATCAAGAAACCCAAATAATACCTTCCGGATAACTATTTTGGGTAAGGTCCTGGGTTGTTACAAATGGTATCAGAGCGGATCCGGCCCATAATCTATATGGACTAGGGGACACTGCAGCATGGATCCATTGGGGCTAACCATGAGCCGATCGTGGTGTTTGTGATTAGATTTGAATGAATTTGAACCCCTTAGCCTGCCAAGGACGTCAGGGCTTCAACGGAGGGAGTATGTGAGGACCCGTGCAGGCGTGTCTTTAGTCCCACATCGGTTATTCGCTGGGTAGATCTTGGGTACTTATACAGGATCAAGAAACCCAAATAATACCTTCCGACTAGCCATTTTGGGTGAGGTCCTGGGTTGTTGCACAGCGTATGAAGGAACAAATACATACGGTTGTTTAGTATTATCTGCTAATGTCAATAGGAAAAAGGGTAAAATGTCCCAATATCTAAATTTTGGTTTATGTAGTTTAGTTGAGAAATTGGATGACTATTATCAAAATATTTGACACATAACAAAATGAAAAATGAAATTATAAGGATGGAATATAAATGAAAATTAGGGTTTCAAATGTAAATAAATTAGGTCTATTGCCAAAAGTTATGGCAAACTAAAGTTAATTATGAATTATAATCCCGAAGTGCCAAGTGGCTTAGCTGGTAAAGTCATTGGACACTGAAACCAATGACCAGTTTGAATCCTGTCCTCATCCAAATTCAGCTGCCCTTCCTCCCTCCTAATTCTTATAAAAAAAGTATGAATTGTCATCCCAAACTTGTTTATTCATGACTTGGATTGGTATTTTGGCCAAGAAAAGAGAATTGGACTACATTGGTTCTAAGGAACGAGGGAGGAAAAATCAACTAAAGATTGAACAAAGCTTTGTGATTTAAATTTAGGGTAGAGGATCGAATCAGCCTAAGGTCTTTGCAGATTCTCACTTTAAATAGGACCAACAAAAGAAGGAACAAATGATGAGATACAAGATAAGTAATAATAGGAGAAACAGGGTAAAGATATAGTAAATGAGAAAAGATGGAATAAGATTTTACCTTCTAGGATGAAGAAATTATGCAACTAGGGCTGAAAGTGGGCCAGGCCAGGCCGGGCCATGCCCCTACCCGAACCTGGCCAAAAAAAAAAAAAATTCGGGCTTCAGGTCGGGCTTAGGCCCAAAAAAAAATTGGATAATCCAACCCGAGCCAGGCCCGAGCCCGGCCCGAACTGATTGGGCTGGCCCGAATTGCCCATATGGGCCAAAAATAGGTCTAGCCCAAACTCGATTGAAGTTTAATATTTCATAATATAACTTCACAAGAAATTGAGTTAGTTATAAATTAGGCTCTCTCCTATAATATTAGTAAATAATACATGATACATTATTCTCCGCTAAACCCATTTTAATCTGTCCTTTACTTCATTATTATCTCTAAATAATAACGTACAAAAACAAATTGATTCGGGCCTAAATTCAGGCGTTGTTTCGAGCTTTGTTCAGGTTCGCATTCGGACTAAGCCAGTGACATACCCGAGCCCGGCCCAAAAATCAAATAGACTGTATATTTAAGCCCAAAGCTGGTTTGAACTCTTTCGGGCCTAGCCCGAAGCCTGGCCTGATGGGCGTTGGGCTGGCTCGAGCCCATTTCCAGTCTTAGATGCAACACAACATTGTTATTTTGCCTACGCTTATTGATCCGATCGGAGAAAAAAAAATTTCTTTAACCCGCTCAACTTGAATCTCTCAGAAGATAACTAGAAGAATAAAGAGGAATCTCAAAAGTAGAGCTTTAAGTCCTCTTTTCTTTCATTGATCCTTCAAAAAAATAAGGTACATAGTCTTTATTTATGATGTGAGGTCTGCCCTAACACAATTTGGATCAGATTTCTCTTTTTAATTCTAGTATGACTCTTTTTTCTAAAATAGATATCTCTAGTTAAAAAAAGTTACAAATTTTGAGAAGGTAGATCACGACTTCTACATCAACTCTGTCTTCTAGCGCTTTACCGAATTCTTATCGAATAGAGAGCTACGTTCGGTCAAAGTCTTATTTGAAAACGAAACTTTTGGTTTGACCAGCCCGTTTCAAGGTCTAAACGATGAAATTTTGGCTCGATTCAACTTTCTAGAATGTTGGCCGAAAGTTGTAGATTTTGAAAAGATACCTAATTTCAAAAAATAGATCATTTTAATCGGACATCATATGACCAAATTATAGCCTTCGGAAGTTTGGCTGCGACTCGGCTTCTCGATGTGGCAAATCTCGCCCTTGAACCTTGTCCAACCCCGCTTGTTGTGGCCGAAATGGTTCACATCGAGTTTGGTTATCCTCCTGAATACTCATAGTAGCCAAAATGGTCCACATTGAGTCCGGTGATCCTTTTGGATCAAAGCTCTCCTTATTTAGGAGATTTAGCTCCTGCTAAATCAGAACTAAAGATGGAAAAATGCTTGCTTTCCTGCCTCGCAGTTGAACCACTTGGTTTTGCTCGAAGATAGAGTTATTGGTGCTTGCATTGAAGGTGTCTCCAATTGAGACCCAATCTCGGTGAGTTGGGCCATCTTCTTCTCTAATTGTGGGAGACATTTCATCATCTCATCATCCATCGAGGTAGAACTAGCAACCATGCTCGTCTTTATCCTTCAATGGACTTCAAACATGGATAACCCTTCTTCTTACTACTTGTACCGCTCGCACATCTAGACTATGCCTAGAGACTCCCACATATATAGAGGATCGGAGCTCTAATACCAACTTGATCGAATCGAAGAGAAGAAAGATTTTCTTCAACCCGCTCAACTCGAATCTCTCGAAAGATAACTAGAAGAAAATGTAGAAATCTCAAAACTAGGCTTTTAAGTCTCTTTTCTTTTATTGAACCTTCAAAAAAATAAAGTACGTAGCCTCTATTTATAATATGAGATCCATCCTAACACAATTTGGATCGCATTTTTTTTCCTAATCCTAGCAGGACTTTTTTTTCTAAAATAAACATCTTTAGTAAAAAAAAGTTAAAAATCTCAAGGAGGTAGATCTCGACTTATATATTAACTCTACCTTCTGTAGCTCCGCCGGATTCTTATCAAATAAAGAGCTACGCTCAGTCAAAATCTTATCCAAAAAGAAAACTTTCAGTTTGATAAGCCCATTTCGAAGCCTAAACAATAAAATTTTGGCCCGATTCAACCAAAGTTGTAGATCTCGAAAAGATACCAGATTTCAAAAAAAAAGATCATCTCATGCAAGCATCATATGACCAAATCATTGAATGCCGTACCGGCCCGTACCGGTCCGGCCGTGGACCGGTACCGGAACGGATAAAAAATCGGTATTTTCCGGTTTTTTATCCGAACCGGCCGGTACGAGTGCGTACCGGCCGGTTCAGAGCCCGTACCGGCCGGTACCGGTGCGAACCGGCCGGTTCGCACCGGTACGATTTTTTTTTTTTTAGAACCACAGCGCCGCGCGCTGTGGTTTTTGAAACCACCGCATACCGGCCGGTACAGGACCGGGACCAGCCGGTACGTACCGGACCGGACCGGTACCGTACCGGTCCGGCCGGCCACCGGTACGCCGACCGGTACCGGTACGGCGGACCTTGGACCAAATTATGGACTTCGAAAGTTTGGCTGCAACTCAGCTTACCGATGTGGCAAATCTCGCTCTTAAACCCTGTCCAGCCCCACTCGTAGTGGTCAAAGTGGTCCACACCGAGCCTGAGGATCCTCCTAAATACTCATAGTAGCCAAAGTGGTCCACATCGAGTTTGGTAATCCTTCTGAATACTCGTAGTAGCCAAAGTGGTCTACATCGAGTCCGGTGATCTTCGTGGATCACTTATTGTAGAGCCCACTTTCCATTTCAGGCATAGATTATTTTCTATTTTGATTCAACGCATCATTAGCTTTTCAGCACATCTTTTATTTTGTAATTTAAAAAACTATTTTAGAAGTTATGATGTTTTTGATCCTAAGGCATCAAAGTTGTCCACATTCATTTAAGTCATCACACGGTTGTCACGTGATGGCTTAAGTGATGTCTGGCACTTTTAACTTACTAATAATGGAATATTGGAGAATATCAAATCAAGCAATCTCAACATCTTGATTAGAGGTAGCCGATTAGAGGGCTCAAGACATGTCAATTGAACAAGAACCAAGGTGTTATTAATTGACTACCACTCTTAATTCCATCCAAAGAGTCATATGTTCCCCCACACTCCTTTTCTTCTTTCTCATATGGGTGGTTCCCCTCTCTTTCTTTCATTTGTATGGACGAGTGGGAGACCTTTCCCATTGATGGTGCCTATTACTTCTCTCTCTCTTTCTCTTTCCTTCTTTCTAATGTCACATATTCCTTTCCTTCTTTCTTTTGAATGAGGTTCGCAATCTTGGTAACGTATTTGTATATTGTCGGTTACCCAATACAAGGATAAATTCGTCATTCCAACACTCCACCTGCACCTTGATCGGTGCCCAATACGAGAGTATGATCCTGTACAAGGCAATATGCAATTGGTACTCGGACCTTGCTTTGGAATTTTGAATTCATTTGGTAGTTTTAAGAGACTACTTAATGAGCCCTAAGACTAAGGAAAGGACATCATAAAAAGTTTTGCTGAGATCTATTGGCTATTGCCCACCATTTTTTTTTACTTTCCTCCTTGATGCTCTATTATATTGATTTGATGACCGAGCCTTCTTGAGGTTGGTTCTTCCTTTGTAAGGCATGGAAGTCGATGTATCTACCCTCCCAAATGATGAGCTTTCGCATCCGATATCTTCTTCTTTTTCATCTTTGCCTTTTTTACAACTTTCATCATATTTGCGCATATATTGCAATGTTTTTCTACTTCAAAGAGCCTCTATGTACATGTGCAACTTGGGTTGCGCACAACCTGAACCCACACCGCCAGCCTATTCATTGCGTAGGGTTGGGTTGAGGTTTTATAAAGTTGGGTTGGGCTTTGACTACCTCAAGTAGGGTTAGGTTAGGGTCTACCTTCAACTTAATTCGAACCTAACCTGACCAAACCTAACCAAACTTAAATCCAATCCAACCCGATAATATAACTAAATAATTTATATTTATATTTCATAAAGGTTACATGTTTATATAGTAGTGTCTTAATCTTATTAAGTTTCGTGCAAATGTATCATTGAAATTTACAAATAGTTAGGTCTCAATTCAACGAATGTCTATCCAATAAAGATGTCCCATGCCTTTTCCCCATCTTACAATTCCTATTCAACCCGACTTAACCCAATTAGCATGGCACAACCTAACACAACCTTGCTAATGCAACCCGATCCGGCTAACCCGAACGGATCCAACTTTAGCTTATAATTGGGTTGGCTTTGGTTGGATTGCAGAAATCCCAACCTGCGGCTAGGTCTTGCCCTCAACCCAACCCATCCTACCAAGTTGCAGCCCTACCTCTTTACATATTACTTCTATCACATCACAAACCATAAAACTCTAATTGAGAGCTCATCCAATCTAGACCTCAAGTATAAGCCCATGTAATCTAAACCTTGGTCCTTGAATCTGTTTTTTTCCTCTTTTTCTGAAATTTCTTTATGTTGTTATTGAATTATTGTGTGCAAAATCCTGAATTTGATGAATGATTATCATCTCCATCTTTGATTCTTAGATGCAAAAGATATAAGTGATGATGTTAAGCTTAGGATTTGCATATCTCATTTTCACAATCAGTCGTACAGCTGTCTGCTGGCTGAAATTAAAAAGGTTTTTTCACATATCCATCCCTATGATCTTCCATATTGCATATTAATCCTTTTCAACTCCATACTTGCAAATTTATCCCTGCAAACAAACTAGTCTTTCCACAAGTGTTCCTTAGCCAAATTGTGGTGTGTTGTCAACATTGGGAAATGACAAAAAAAGCTTGGAGATAGTTGAAATGAAAAATGTAGAGTGACTTAGATTATTTTCTAAGTGTTTCATTCTCCCATATTCCAAACTAAACCCTAACCCTAAGTTTCCCTCTTCTCGCTTGTTCTCTTTTTTGGATGGGGCTTCCTCTACTCCCTGGACTTCTCGTCTATCTTTGACCAACCCTACACCACCTTCACCATCGTCTCACAAGGTTCTCTCCCAATCATCTTCATGTCCCTCATTCACACTCAGCAAGAAGATTTTTTGTCCCTCAACAATCCCCTAACACTATCCCCTACTTCAATCTCCACTTTGAGCTCATCTCTACCATGAAAAAACCTTTGGGGCTACAAATATTGATCTCAGGATGTTTTCTGGGAAAAACAAGTGGACACTAGAGTCTAGTGATGGCAAAGGAGTTGCGAAGGCTACGATGAAGGGAAAGGAGGCTATGGGAGGGTTTGGAGAAAGGACACGAGAAGGCAAGGGAAGAGGAGAAGAGGATAGGCATGGAGGAAGAGCATTGATGGAAGGAGAAGAAGCAAGAGAATGAGAGGGTAGAGCATGATGAGAGATAAAGAGAGAGAGCAAGAGGAAAGAAGTGATTGGGGTCCAACCTCAAGGGAAGGGGTAACCTGTTGCTTGGACCAATCGCCAGAGGATAGGGATGAGAGGGAAGTAAGGGATTGTTGCTTGGAACAATAAGCAGAGAAGATGAGGATGAGAGGGAAGTATAAGTGAAGGGGTGAAGGTTTAAGGAGGGCTAGAGCAAAATCGTCCATAAAATGGATGCATAAATGAGGAATATTTTGTTCAGATCTAGCTAAGTAAACTCAAGGGACCTATAAGCAATAAATTATATGTTTGCAAGGATTAGCATGTAATACACAAATATGGATGGCTACAAGGACGGATATGCAAAATACCCAAATTAGAATAATTGGTTTTGAATCATGAAAGGTTCTTTAAAATTAAATTAAGTGTAAAACTAATTAAAGTGAATAGTAACACTATTGTGCATTATAAAAAAGTTACTAAAGCAAATTGATACAGGATTTAGGGCTACCATAAACTGCTTTGTGTTTTGCAAATACTAGCTTAGAGTATTTACTTATCAATTCTACAAGCAAGGATTTTGCACATATTAAAACAACAACAATACAAAGAAATTTCAGGATAAGGGGAAAAGAATAGCACCCTAAGACCTAGAATAGATTGCCTCATCATTAGGGTTTTAGCACTTGCAATATGAAAAAAGTAATAAGCAAATAGGCTCTGAAGACCGAAAAATAATGCAAAATATGGGTGAGCACAAGGAAAAAGATAGCAGAAAGATGAAAACGATGAAAATAACTAGAAAAACATTGGATGTGAATAATTCGTTGTTTAGGAGTGTATTCCTCATGAAGAAAAAGCCAATCTTTTGAATGGTTGGTTCTCAAACCTAACACCACAGAATTCCCAAGAAAAAAGGAAAAAGCAAAACTTGGACAACTAGTAGCAAATCTTAACAAATTTTTTATGAACCCCTTCCCATGGTTCTTTAGATAATCTATTAGAGTTGCATGATCAATTAGGAATCCCAAATAAAGAAGTAAAATATAATGTGCCAAATAAGGAAAGAGAAAGTATAGGCATCAGCCAAAAAGAAAACACAGGAGTGGGCCCCATCTCATTCGTATGGATGAAAGAAAGAGAGAGACCTAGGCAGAAGGAAAAAGGAGTAAATAGCCATACAACTCTTTCGATGGGATCAGAAAAGAGTTACCCATCAAACAATCCCACCTCAGCCCTTTCATTTAAGTGATACATCTTGAGCTCTTGGATGATCTAAAACCTGTCAATCTCAACCACAAGTATCACTTGATTTGATGTTCTATTATTAATTCCAACATAGCATGTCATTAAATCATTTTAGTTGCCAAATGTGACAACATAAGTAGATGTGCAAACCCCACAACATTGGCTCAAAAACATCATAACTCCTAAAATACTTGTCCATATAACAAAATAATGTAAGTCCCCAAAAGCTAAGAATGTGCTGAATCAAAATAGAAACTGATCTAATGCCTAAAATGAAAAATGGGATCTACAAAATAAGAGTCAAACGGAAATAACAATGCTAAGCTACATCAGTAAAAAAGAAGTATGAATTGTTGTCAGAGTATTGCTGTCATCAAAGAAAAGAAAGAAAAAGAGGGGAGGATGAGGCAGAGCAGAAGAAAATTTAGAAATTAAGAAAAAACATTATTAATTCTCAAAAGAAATCTAAATTAGTCAAACCACTTTATATGTATGGATTAGTACACCAAGCACAAAACTCCAAATCATGTCTAACCTCTTGTATCATCAAATTTTGACTCCTAGAATTATTCCACCTCATCTTCTTTGTCTATATAACGCCTACCAATTTACTAATGGTGAAAACCTCTCCCCAAACCTATTTAGGCCAAATCCAAACCTGTTTATGGCGGGTCGAACACGGGTCGGATCATATTTTGCCACCCCTACAATTAAAGGTTTACTAGGGCTGTGGCAATTCATAAAAGTACGACATGGAGGCCACTGGTTAACAAAAAACTTATGAAACCTCCAACTTTGATTAGTAGTTTGTTGTTACATGTTTGCCTTCATTTTTAAAAGACCGAGAGGATGAAGTCAATGTTACAATAGGTTTTTGCGCTTACGTTATGATTAGAAGGCACTCAACTCCCTTTATTAACCATCTCAAATATCTTCCAATTCATTTAAGTAGGTCCAACACGAAAAGAGCCAAAGTGGCATGTAAGACCGCCTCTAGCCTAAATTCTACGTGAAACTAAATATAGCCTTATGCATATCCCTTCCCCCCATTTGAACATGATTAGCTTAGGTCAAGCCAATTGTCACTGTTACCAGTAGATAGCCTATAACCTCCCAAAAGTCAATCAACCTCCAAATTGGTCACAATGGATTCATAACTACCACAAAAGATCTAGTAATAGAAATTGGTTCCAAACTTGAAAAGAGGTCTACAAAGACCCAATGGTTTCCAAGCCTGTCTATGAAGCCTTTGCCCTCATGTACAATAGTACACCAAATTTGAAACCATATAGAAACGACATATACATCAAACTCCATCTAAGAATAGTCAAATCATTTAATGTAAAAAAAAAAAATAATAGCAATATGTGGTTACTGCAAATGTTTAGGTCAACTCTTGTACATTTTTTTGTACAACAACTCATTAATTAGGCACCTTGCCCTTCAAGCCTTTATGATGTCATAAAAAGAAATGTGGATGCATTATATATGTATACAAGTGCTGTAAGTGGTTTAGTTCCTAGTGTGAATCTGTGGGATTGTGCTAGGGCACGTAGCATGAGTCAGCCTATATGGCCTAGAAGTACAACCTCAAAACAAAGGCCATGGAAAAACACGCATGCACCATTTTTTTGAAAAAAAAATGATATTATGTTGGATATAAAAAAAAACAATTTCTACAACAAAAGTGACCATATTAAAATTGATCACAAAAAATAAATCACAGAATCCATATGAACTCTGAAATTATTTTAGGAGTAAAAAGAAATTGTTCTTGAATACGAATATCCAAATCTACAGCTTGCCAATGCATTTTAGAATGTTTGGAATCCAGCGTAAGTTAGAGTTGATTTAATGTGCTGCTACTACAGTCTTCATCAGAGAACTGCATCATAGCATACTAAATCATTTACAATCATACACGTGCTTGCCTGCTCTTCAAGAAATTAATTCTATAATTGTGTGTACCCTCTGTGCGCAAATGATTTTTTTCTGATTAAGCATGTCCTGTTAAGGTTAAATTAATTCTTCAAACCCTAAACTTGGAGATAGAAAATTGTTATCACTTTTGGATTACCCAACGACTAAGAAGAGCAAGCACCCTGTTCATTATGAAAATAATGGCAAGAATATAGAAATAATGGCAAGAATATAGAAAAAAATGAACGCAATAGTTCTTCTTTCAGTTTTCTATGCTTCAAGACATCACAATCAAAGGAAGAACCCTAAAGTCATAACTAAAACTATCACACTATTGCAGGTGCCACTGTGCACGTAGTGACCTTTTCTAGATGTGAAAATAAAACCTTGCTTTCCGGAAAGCCTAATCATTCGCAAACAACCAAAAGATTTCAGTCAATTAATGCATGAATCCATAACTATAATATATGTCCAAGAAAAAAAAATCTGTTTTCCTTTCAGTTTCCATTGAAAATTAAAAGAGGGGATAAGATATGGAAACAGATGGAAGCCAAGGAGAGCCCCTAACCTGGAACTGAGACATGACCAGATAGGACCCGAGCTTCTTGGACGAAGAATCCCCTGGCCGGCTCCCGGCTGAGAGCGACAGCGACTTGATGATCGGAAGGAACACACCGCCGGCCCTGGCAGTAGTGCTGGGCATCGCCGGAGCAATTAAAGCCTCACTGATCGTGAGACCATACGACAGCCCCAACGTGCTCCTCCCCAGCCACTTCACAAAGTAGGTGGCAATCCTATCCCCAAGCCCGGTCTTCACGAAACCCCTCGCGAAGAAGAAGGAGATCACGATCAGCCAGATCACTTCGTTCGTGAAGGCCCCGAATGCTGCGGAGAAACTTAACGTTTTGGTGACAACCGAGGCGGTGAGGCCGAGGAAGGCCCAAGCGCCCACCGGCAGCGGGCTCAGGACGAGGCCCGCAATGGTCGAGAGGAAGATGGCTAGGAGCTGCCAGGCCTGAGAGGTGACCTCGATGGGCCGGGGGACGAGGAAGCGGACGGCGAGGCCGATGGCGAGGGAGATCGCTAGGGGAACGAGCTTCGCCCCCTGCGGCGGCGCTGGCGGCGGGGGGGAAGAGGGTTTCGGGGTTTCCTCAGACGAGGAAGCGGCGCGGACGGCGGAAAGGGAGGGATTTTGGCGGCGGGGGAAGGGGAGGGGGACGGGGCGGAGGGGGGAGCGGAGGGGGGAGATGGGACGGCGGTGGAGGGAGAGGGGCGCAGCTGATGGTGGCGGGAGGGAGGAGACGGGGAAGCGGCGGAGGAGAGAGGCGCCGGAGAGAGAGGAGGGGAGAGGCCGGCCGATGGCGAAGCTCTCCATCGAGCGAGCGGAGTCTCCAACGGAGTGGAAGACGACGAAACGGGGGGAGAGTAATGAGATTCGAACGGCAGTCTCCTCTAAAAGGCAGGGAGTGGGGATCTGGTCACCGCCCACAGGATCGTCCCTCTATGGCTTATTTGGGCCACGTCGGGTTTGAGTAAATGGTTGCCAAAGCGGATCCCGGATGAAACACGAAACAGAAAATGCAGCGACTGAATGATAGACACGTTGGCAGCAGGAGGGTCTGACAATGTTCTCTGCGGAAAATTCTACCCTCTGACGCGTATACGAAAACTACATGCAGAATTCGATCTTCCGTTCATTCTATCCACATCCTATCCGTTCATTTCTCCTGAGTGTACGAACGGACAAGATGGAGTTGTATGGGCTAAACAGACGGTCGATGTAATGTTCGCATATGAATCGCTAATGCACGTCTTTTAAGAAAGTAGAAGTCGACCTTTTCCTCGAGAGGTGGTGTATGGATGGCTCATGCTGACGATGTGAATCTCAAAACGTTTGGCCGCAATTCGTTCGCGGCGACCGGAGGCTTGGTTACGCGGGATGGCACATAGTATTACAAATATTTAAGAAATTAACCGAATTTGTTTGAGATTTGGTCGAGCTCATGCTTGTTTATATGTAACTTAAACTTTCATTAGACTTGGACGGTTTCATTTGTAATGGAGAAATGACTGTAAGAAATTAACCTGACTCGACATAACCCAAATGAAAAATACAATTCATACATCTTAATAATTTTGGGATAAAATACAATAAAAAACCCTTCAACTATGCTCGTGTGAATAGGGGTGCAAGAGAGCCAAAAAAAATTATAAATTAAAATATTATTTTTATCTATAGATTTTTTGAAAGAATTTTTGTTTAAAGTGCCTGATTATTGTCCGCAATTGGAGCGTGTACATGAATCAAAGCCCAAACGTTTAACAGAGAATCATAATTTAAAAATGAAAACTAAAAAGATTTAGTTGGTTCCTAAAACAAGTACAAATGAGTGGTTCAAGGCGAATAAGGAAGTCTGAGACTTAAAAATGAATAAACATATCATAGTATAGTGTGTGGTATGCTTGATGAATATCCTATGTAATAATAAAAATGTACTACTGTATGGCGCAAAACCTCAAATAATAGAATAACAAAAAAATAGTCCATTTTAAACAATATTTGAATTAATAATTTAATATTTTGAAATCTTTTTTCCTATTGCCTTCTTCAAGCATGTTTTTCACATAAAATAATAGAAAAATGGGAACTAAATTGATTGGAAAATCAAGAAAATGATTAGAGAGAATAGTGTGTAAAAGTTCACTGTAAATTCTTAGATGACATGCACCATCACCATTAAATTATCAATATTATGATTGGAGCAGGATAAGTAGGAGGCTTCTATTAGGATCAAGAAAAAAAAATGAAGGAAGGATGTGATTATAATTTGTTCAATCTATTCAAGACTAAGAAGAAGAAAGGATCTTAGAAGACTAACAAAACAAAGAGATTATATATGTTGATAAAGATAGAATTATAATGCATAAACAAGAAAATAACTATAGCAATTGAACCAACTTAACCCTAAGGCATATAGCTATGAAAAAAAAATTGTAATTACTAAAAGAAAAGGGATTTGTCACATTTTCCTTATATATCACTTTCCAATTAATAAAAGATTCCTTGATCAAAGTGCACACAAACTTGGCATCCTTATTTGAGTATTTGACAAGGATATCTCAAAAGGAAGACATGAAAGATTGGCACGTAAAAGACAAGGGCCACGTAAAAGAATTTAAGGTATTTTTATTACAGTTATTGTAGAGGAGGGGGCACCACAAATTTAGAGGAGGCTAGAGTTGAGCTCAAAGGCCAATAGCATGGAACTTTGGAATTTTTTTAGAATTTTAGTTTGCTAAGGGGCAATACCCTCCTCATTGGCTCCTTGTGGACTAGCCTTTACATATGACACATATATGCCTTAAGATTTAAAAAGTCTCAAAGTGGTCCACCAACTTACTTTATTCTTGCAATCTAATCCTTCCATCCATCTCCTCTATAACATCATTAATGGACCTTTGCAAATGACCAAATATCCCTACTCAGATAGAAAAGTGCAAAAATATCTCAAATATTTGTGGCATTAACCTTTGAGGTGGAACGGTCTATCTTCTTCTTTTCACTCTTTTAAAAAACACTTTTAGCATTAAAAATCGATCTCTTACATCCTCCAACAACTCATTCCCCGAGCACCTTTCTCGGCACTCGACATCTCTTTTCTTATCCTTGGTTAGAGCAAGATATCAATCACAAGCAACATGAGGAAAAGAGTACAACAATTCGGCTTTCATCTTCTTTTATGGCCAAACCCTTAATTTTCTAACCCATCTTTAACATCAAGTGCCTAATGAAAGAGTTTTTGTAGTTCGAGGTATCAATAAAAAGATATATGTATCATCTCTTTTAATATCTTTTGTTGTTTTACTCTTGCTTTTTTATTGTTGAGACAAATAGTAGTATTTCACTCAACTGGGGTGAGGAAGAAAAAGAAAAGCGAAAAAAAGGGAAGGAAGGGGGAGGAGGAGTGGAGGGGGAAAAGGGGGATGAAAGGGAGGCCAATTCACAAAAAATGGCCAGCAAAAGAAAAAAAAGTAAAATGAAAAAAAATTCCCCCTCCCCCCTCCCCTCCTTCCCCCTCCAAAAAAAATACATAGACACATAACCCGCAATCAAGTGTGTGCATGTGTAGGTATCAAAGCTAAGTTTTGAGAGCTAAGTTTTACCTTTTGTGAGGAAAAAAGTAAAACCTAACATTAGTAAAGAGCCTATTGAAGAACCTTGAGTTAGGTCCAAGGCATTCTTGTCATGGATGCTCGTTATCCTCATTTGAGCCAAAAGGATGTTTAAGACTTTTATCTGAGCTAGAAAACCATAGACAAGCCACTGCTCAAAGATTGAAAACGATTTTATACAATGGCTAGACTTATTAATTCCCGAGACAAGATATCTAGTAAAGGCTAATGTTCATCAGAACAATACCTATATGTATTGAGCAATTTGACAAAATATTAAAAATAAAAAAATTTCTAAAATTCTAATTAAAGAAATTTATCATTTAAGATCATTTCCATTCAAAGCTAATTACTATATAAAGTCTATTGAGAAAACTCTATCTATTAATTCAATTCAAATGACTCTTTAATTTTTAGGAAGGAAGGATTTAGAAGAGATTTGTTCTAAAAAAGAATACCAATATCTCCATATAGGGCTTATTCAAGTTGCCATAAATTATATGTCGTAGGGATTGCAGGAATCTAAAATTTCTAATTCACTCTAAGCTTAATAAAAGCTAGCCTTGCAATGGCCAATCTTCTTCAATACCTTTCCAAACTTTTCAGTCCCTATGTTGATTTCAATATTTTTGGAGTGTTTGACCTTAAATTTGCAAATATGAAGATATGATGTCAAACCAAGAATAGAAAATATCTATAAATTTTACTTTAAAGCTATAACTACCATCACCCCAGGAGCAAAGCAAGCCACTCCAAAATGACTAGCAATAGTTTTCCAGGCTAACCCTAGGATTCATTTATCACCCCAAGGCAACTTAAATGGGAGAAAATTACACTTCCCATAAAATGAACTTATCTTAAGTTGTTGAGCCTAAGAAGACTCAAGAAATTAAAGTAGAAAGAATATTAGAAACTTTGGAAGGGGATGTTGAAATATATTTTTCATCCATTCTACATTCCCAATTCTCTACATCCTCTTAAAAAGAAAATGGGTCAACCAAAGCCCATAAATATTGCCTATGCTACTTAGATAGTTATGAACCATAAATCAGAAATTTTGAAATAAATGTAATAGAATTAGTAAAGGAATTCCAGATTGACAAAGAACTTTTAAGAATAGATTTTAACTTCAAAGAAAATGAGGATAAGAAGAAATGATTTTTTCAAAAACTACGATGAAGGGAGAAGAAATTATATTAGGAAAATGTGGTATGGTCAAATGAGACAGGAACAATGAAACATATTATTCTTAGATTGGTATGAATACTACTCTTTAAAAAAAATTTAATATATGCCTAGGAAACTCCCCCTAGAAAAGTAAGTTATGGTGATAAAGAGGCTTGGCAATACTTGAAAGACCACCCAAGTCATAGAGCTAGAATCAATATATTCATCCTTTGAAACTATACAAATGGAATGAAAATTAGGAGATATTCCTTCAAAATTATTCTCAAAAAATCTCAATGAAAAGCTTAAAGTTGAACATCTCGATCAATTCATTGAATATGAAAATTTTACTAACATAACTCTACAGTCTATAGGAAAACAAACAGAGAATAGAAACTATCCTACTAGAAAAGAATGAAGAAATAGATAAGATCCACCTTAAGAATATAGGTAGTACAAAATGCCTTAAGTCAAATAGTAACCAAACCTCAAAATGACCTCTTCATCGAGAGATGGCCCCCCTATGCTCATAGTCAATGAGATAGATCTAAAAGCCAAGTTAGAAAAAAATCTTTCAGAAGATCTAGAGCTATTTATTTGGTTATCATCCTTAAAGATTAAATAATTTGTTAATCATATATCCTATTAAGACCTCCAGAAAGGATAGTGACACTCAAACAAAAATAGAGGATGAAGTAAATAAAATTTCTACCTATAAACAGATAGTCCAAGCCTCTAAGATAAAAAACTCTTACACTTGACCTACTTAATGCAATCTACTATTTGAAAAGACTCTTGATACTACAATCGCAGTACAATTTGATGGAAGTTTTTTAGTTGCATGGAACTTGAATGGATTGACAGAGTATTAAAAATTATTACATATCTGAATACCTATAACATCCAAGAAAACTGAAAAAACTACCATCAAGATGATTGTAGCTAATTTCTCTAACAATTAAAAGGCTGGTTAGGCAACTATCGTAGTGAGCAACAAAGATAAGAAATAATGAATTATAGCAAAAGAGACCTTAAAGGTAATTATTCACCGGAGCATCCTTCCAATACCATTATTATCTCATTATAACATTATATTTCATTTTGCCAGTGATTATCATGATATATATGAGAAATTAAGATAATAATTACTTAACCTTATATGCAAAATAATCTTAGATTTTAGATGGTACAAAGATATACTTTTGTCCAAATTATATCAACTTTGGGATCCTAATTAAAAATTCTAGAAGCAATCTGGTATGCCACCACTTTTTGTTAAAAAATTAGGGCATATTTAAGGAATGAAAACGAAGTATAAATTATAATCAACTAGACACGGAAAGAATAGTACCAAAAATTACAAAAGGTAGGTGTCGAACTATATAATGACTTGAAAATAAAAGATCAGGCTAAAAGGCAAAAATGCTCAAAAGAAAAAAACTAGGAGATTTCTGCTATCAACTTGAGTTCCAATTAGATAAACCTTATTATAAATGACCTAAGGGATTCAAATGGAATGAATATAAAGGGAATATGCTAAACAAAATTTTTTGAAACTTCTAAAAAATCTTAAAAATGAATCTGAAAGATAAACTAAAAAAATAATAAGCAAACATGAGAAACCCAACTAGTTACAAATGCAAATAGAAGGGATATTATGAAAGCAAATACTTTCAAAAGAATATCAAAAAAAAATCAAGAAATTATAGAAGAAAAAAATCTAGGGGATTTAAAAGGTGAAACTAGAAGAAATAACAATTTAAGCTTAGGAATGGACCGTGAAATGAATACGATAGAAGGTTGCTCTTGTTGTGATGAATCCTCTAGCAAGGAGCAAGCAAGTGATAATAAGATTATGTATTATCAAGTGCAGAAAAATTTATAATAGATTTAATAGATTCCCTAAAACATCTAAAGAAAAGAAACAACAACTTACAAAGTTCATCAACCTTAGCCAAAAATCAAGGAACAAAACCCTTCAAAAAATTGAGAAAAGGAAAGAATTCAATTCCTTGATGAGGTATTCTAGAGATGGCAAATTAAGAAAATTGTCGAAAAGGTAAGCCTAGATGACCTATTAAGAGAGCAAAAAGAAACTACTAATATTAAAAGAAAAGGTTCAACTTTTAGAAATGCAAAATCTAGACAAATGAGAAGAAGAAGAAGAAGAAGAAGAAGGATCTAGTGCACTTTTTTTGAAAACAAAGGAAAGGATAAAACTATAGTAGAAGATGAAGCGCCATCAAAATTTTATAAATTACATAAGAAACTATCAAACAAAATAATATTGTAAAATTCAATACAAACTTAAGAAAAAAAAATACATATTCAAGCATAAGATACTTATTGACTTTGGAGCAGTATAAGACATGGATTAGTCCCCAAGCACTTCAAGAAGTAAATGCATAATGTTCATTCAACCAATGGGGGGAACTCAAAGTTAGTTATAGAGTTTCTAAAGCCCATGTTTGCGTCAATAACAACCATCTTAGAACATCCTTTTTATTAATTAAAAATCTTGGAGTGATCCTAGGAATTCTCTTTTTATCCCAACGTGAACCTTCCACTGTCACAGAAGAAGGAATAATGGTTCGAGTCATTGTTGAAAAAGATAATATTTAGTATCTATACTAAGCCTAAGGAATCATTTTTAAATCAGTTAAAAGAAGCAACCAGCTAAATTCTAGGGTCAAGAGTGTGCATATGTGTCTGTGTAAGCTTCCAAGAAACCAAACACATCATTTCCAAACCCGATAAGGTAGAGGAATAACTAGCATAATCCAGAACTGCTCGAGATTTGCACAATCAATATTGAAGGGGAACTAGATTTTATATTTGCTGCCTAGCTATGCAGCCCAAGAGAGGAAGTGAATTGAATTTTTTAAAAATCTTGGATAAATAATGCAATAGAATTAAATACTTAACAAATGAATAATGATTTTAGCAAGTAAATAGTAAGTAAATATGCAAGATGTTGAAACAAAAAAAAAAAAGCAACATAAACACAAGAAGTTTATAGTAGTTCTGTGCCAACTCAGCACCTATATTCACTATCCATGAATTCTTAGAAATTTCACTATAATTTATAATTAGATTTCAACCCAATTATTTTTCGAGTTCAAAACCAAACCTAGTTAATTTTTTCAGGTCAATCAACCAAAACTTTCATCGATTTCTTTTTCGAGTTCACAATCAACCCAGTTGACTTCTTCAGGCCAATCAATCAAAACCTATCCTGAGCCTTTTTTAGGGTTAATACAATCCAATTTAAGATTTGGACAGACCTTGCCCCCAAGTTTCAATTTCAGAAACTTGTTACTGCAAATGACAAAAAGAATTAAATATTGTTATAATAAATAAAACTTCAAGATAGTAAATACAAAAATAATAAATAGAGCTACACTAGGTTGGTTGACTTGAATGCTTCTTGAAGGCGCATCTCCAACTTTCTAAAGTTGAGGATGTGATCTTTCAGCTCACAATAAAAGCTCTGAAGAATGATATGCTCGTTGAAGCTTTCTCTTTGTCTTTCTCTCTTGCTCTTAGTGGATTTTTTTTGGTGCCTGAGCTCTTATCTTTTTTTTTTTTGTGTTCTCTTGCATTTGTACTATTTAAAAATGGTTAGAACACTTTACTAGCCGTTAGACGGTCAAAAATGCCGTCGAGAGAAGAAAACAATCGTTTAGACTCGCAAAAAAACTAACTATTGCAGTTTTCAAGCATAGAGGGATCAACACGCAAATTTTTAGGGTCGACTTGAGATTTTCAAGAGTCAACTTGTGATCTTCAGGAGTCGGCTTGACTACAAGAAAATACATATTCAGCGACTAAGATTTTAGTCGCAGAATAACCATATTTGGTTGCCGAAATCTTTTCGCGACTAGCATACTCTTCATCGCCGAACCCTAGTCACTGAAAGGTTTTGGCGACCAATATTGTGTGGTCACCTAAGGTACACCAACAACGACCAACGTTTGGTTGCCGAAGAAAATTTTCAGCGACCAAATCTGTTGTCGCTAATTTCAACACCGACCAAATAGTTGGTCATGGAATGTTTGTCTTCCGCTACCAAAAAAATGGTCACTGAATGTCTATCTTCCCCCACCAATAGTTTGGTCGTAGAATGTATTGGAATACATTGGCAACAAACATTTTTTGGTGGCAGAAAGTACTAACCTGTATTTAATTAACAATTCAAATTATAAGCTTGATATTTATTTTTGGGCTCGTTCCAAATCCTGTACAACCAACACAGCCTATCCAATATCCATATTGCACAATACATTTGCTCATTCAAATAGAAGTATACACAATGTTGGAGAATCCATAATCATTCATTATAAATATCATTATCTATAAGTCTAAAGTCAAGCATACCTATTAACCATACATCACAATGTTTCATCCATACCATATGTTAAGGTGATAATCATCACCAAACACATCAAAATGTAATTAAAAATCCCAAAATATATAATCTTGGTATTCATCCAAACCACCATCATGTAGACAAAAATATTCTTATACAAAAATACATGACTTGTGCGTTTGAGTCTTTTCCTTTAAGAACTCTATCACCAAACTTGTAAGATGTGCAATTTGCTTCTGTTCTTCCTCTCGCTCTTTTCTTTCCTCCTCACGCTCTCTTCTCTCCTGCTCCAATTGCCTCCGCAGCTCCTCACGCTCCATCTCTCGCTCTTTTCTTTAAGAACTCTGTCACCAAACTTGTAAGATGTATATAACCTTGCAAAAGCATAAATTGATTTAAATGATTATTGAGATTTTAGATACCTACATATTTCACGGCGCAAATAAGATCAATCTACTCTTTGTTCTTCTTGGTATGAGTTTTCTTATAGAATTCTGAAAATTCAAGGTTTTCATAACAATTAAACTCCGGCTGCAAAGTATAATTTAGATTAGCATATAGCCACTACATAATAAGAAAACTAGAATAACCGTCAAATTTACTTGCATAAAAGAATTTCAAAAATATACTTGCAGCAAACTAGAATTAAAAATCTACTTGCAGCAAATTGTCTATTTTACAATAACCAAAACTATCCCATAGACTGCTTCACAGGCAGTTCACTAAAAATATAGCCAGTACATACTCAAAAACATATTACCGGTATAGTCATTGTTGCAACAAATGACCGAGATCCTGAACAATGATTGTACTCAAGCTTTTTCCTATTCTTTTTGCCAGCTTTTCATCTCACCTTCAAAAAATACAAATTAAAAATCTAAAGAAAACATTATGATCAAATATTTTACTTATAAACTCTGAAGCACTAAATATGTAAGTTACCTTGTGTTCTTTGCTTTTCCACACATCGTCAATTAAGTGGCGTCAAACCTCTTGAGTCACATGTTCGTATGGATGACTATAAGGGTCCACATGTAAGACGTTCTTAAGATACTTGTTTCGTTCTTTTATGTCATCTTGAAACTCTATTTCATTCGGAGTTGAACTGGATGTAGTATTTTGATTTTTCGATTTTTTGAGATTGAATGAGTTTTTTGTTTTTTTTCTTTTTGAATTTTTCATACCCACATTCAAATTTTCTATTAGACATTTGAATCTAAACAATTAACACAATCACTACAAACAAATCAAAATACAAGAGAGTTGAAAATGATAAAACCCGAAATGTCAACAGAAGCGATGCTGGACTCGACGACGAACTCAAGTCCTGACAAGCAGTGCCGAAATAGAAACTCGATGGTGAGAAGTGATGCCGGAGCTCCTATCAATTTTAATGAAGACCCTAGACATGAAAAGCTACTGTCAATTTTTCAGAATAAATATAAAGTTATACCTAAAGCAATAGACAATAAAAAATACGGAATGTCAGATGCCCGTTAAACCTACAAATATTTTTAACAACCAACAGAAATCCAAGTTAAGAAAACATACAAATATCACTTATACAGTTATACAGCATGTTCTCTGTCTTCCGAATCAATAATAATGCAAGCATTATACATTTTCATCAAAAATATAATGTAAATCTATCTCTGCAAGCATAAATAGCTACAATATTTATAGATACAACATCCATGAGTCCATGACGAGATCCATATCAAATAGCTACAATATTTCTGACATCATCACATCAAGTTTTTGGGATGAAAGCCCCCGCATAAAAAATAGTGGTTGGCACTTGGCAGAATAACAGCTCACCTTGAATCAGAAAAAAAATGCAGCAGAAAAACAAGCTGCCAAAAAATCTTAAGGGGAAAAAATAAGTGAAAAAAATCCCACGGAAGCTCACCTCCGGCTCCGGGCTCCGGCGACGACGGAGGGCTGGGCCGACTGCCGAGAAGGAGAAGAGAGCCAAGAGACGCCGTCACGCGTCACGCCGGCGACGCCGCCTTCCTGATTCCCTCCGAGGACGGCGAGAGCGAGTGGCGAACGGAAAGGGCGAAGTGAGATTCGGGAACGGTGAACCGAGTTACCGAGCCAAGCTACGAATTCAGGGAAGAAGGAAGAACCGAAGAAGAGTTTAGAACTTAGACTCTTCGCGGAAGAAGAGTCTTCGGCCGAGGCCGACAAGCCGAGATGCCGACTGCCGAGGACGGCAGATGGAGAAGACGGGCTATGGAGGATGGATCGTAGGGGCGTAGGGTCCTCCATAGCCCTGTTGTCCATTGCCCGTTGGCCACCAGGGCTTCGTACTTCGTAGGCATGGCCGATGGCTGAGGGTAGCAGGAAGGGGCAGGCGGCAGCCGCAGCTATGAACCCAGAAGGCCAGAACCCTAGTTACCCACTTAGTCACTTACCCTATCCCTACGATGGCTGATGGGCAGTTGGATGGAACGATGGAGCATTGGAGCCGTGGAGGCGGGATGCTGGAGCTGGACAGCAGAGGCGGGAGGCCTTCCTTTGGGCAAGGCTTGGGCCGGCACTGACTACGGCGACGGGTGTAGGCAAGGAGTTAAAGTCGAATAGAGGAATAGGTAATTAGGGTTTGTTTGGTTTCTCGTACACATCCCCTACATGCATACTTTTCTCGACTAATTTCTTTTTAGTCACTGAAGGTGAACCTTTAGGGACCAAAATTTAGTCACCAAACATTTTACCTCCAGTCCGCGCGAAATACTGGACTCGCGCCAACTTGGTTTTGATTTTCCGCGATCAAATATGCATTTAGTTGGTGTAGGACAATCATTCAGTAACTAACAAGGATACGTGCAAATTTATTTCTAAGCGGATTTTCGATTCGCCGTGCAGGTGGGCTAATGAAAAAAAGATCCTGCCCGTAGGATGTCCAAGAATTCTATATATTTCTAAGCAGATTTCCGTTCCCACGTCCGCATGCCGCGTATCCTGTCGATCCATATATTTATTTGACAAGGAGTCAAGCACCGAGCTCGAGCTTTTAAAATTACATAATAATAATAAAAATAAAAAAGAATTTAAGTATGAAGAAAAGTTGTGGCATTGAGATTTAGCCGAAGAGACGAAGATATGCCTAAGTGAATTAGGTGTTAAACGGCACCGTTTGAAAATAAGCAGTTTTTTTTTTTGAACTTAGAAATTAGCATCATACAAGGGCTAGTACAACATCATTCGGTTTTACAGAAACCTTCCACTACCAAAAGTTTGGTCACTAAAAAACTCAAACTTTCTGCCCGATTTTTTCATCGGAAAAAGGCGCCATTTGTAAAAGTTTTCTTGGACTAATTTTTTTTTAGTTGCTGGAGGTGAACCTAAAGGCTCAGGATTGGGCGCGCTAACAGCCTAAACCAAAATTTAGTCGCCAAAAGTTTTACCTCCAGCCCGCGTGAAATATTGGACTCGTGCCAACTTGGTATTGCTTTTCCGCGACCAAATATTCATTTAGTCGGTGTAGGACAATTATTCAGTAACTAACAAAAATGTTGGTCGCAGATAGCCTTATTTTCAGCGACTAAACTTTAGTTGCCAAACGCTTTACCTCCACCCTGCCAACTTGGTTTTGATTTTCCGCGACCAAATGTGCATTTAGTTGGTGTAGAACACTTATTCAGTAACTAACAAGGATGTTGGTCGCAAATAGCCTTATTTGCAGCGACCACTATTCATTTAGTCGCCGAAAGTGGTCGCTGAAAGTGTATTTTCTTATAGAATTTTGAGCTTGTTTCTGCTTCTGTTATGCTCTGTCTTTCGTCTACGGCACTTGTGGAGTTGGCTCTCTTAGTTTAGGGGTCGACTCAAGATTTTTAAGAGTTGATGCATTGATTTTAGGGGTCAACTCTTCAACGGACTGTCTTTTACTACTTTGTGTCTTTCCACTGTGGCTCTTTTGGGGTTGACTCGACCATTTCTAGGGTCGCCTAGACTATTTCTAAAGTTAACTCTAGTTGTACTTGTCACGCCCCGGACCCGGATCCGTGACACGGCCGTGCTATTGCCGACTATCGCCCACAGTAGCACGCAGCCTCATACAGGGATAACAGGTAGCCAAAAGATTCAAACTTTCATATATTAAAATATTTACAGTACAACCTTGAAGTTCGATACCAAAAATACAGAACTTCTATGCTACAAATGTACAAAAGTATATAAGCTTCTCCAAAAATAACGAAGTTCTGTAACAAAATAAAAATATATCTGATGACGATTACTGGTGAGGATCTGAAAGAAAACGAAGCATAAACAGACGTGAGCTACACGGCTCAGTAAGTAATCCTGCATAATCCTACCGGATCAACTAGTAGGCTAAACATGTATATCAGGGTTTGAGAAGCTGACATGCATATTTATCTAATAATCATCATGGCATAATATGTATGCAAATTAAACAAAGCAGTAGTGCAGGTCACAAAAATTTTCATAAAATATGCATATGAAACCGTGCCCCCGGCATGCCGTGGTCCATTCTCTCGGATGCTACTGCGAAGTCAGTCTCGGCCACTGGCGGGGCCAGCTCAGTTATTATTCAGCCACTGGCGGCGCAGGCTCAGTTACTATTCAGCCACTAGCGGGGCAGGCTCAGTTACTATTCAGCCACTGGCGGGGCAGGCTCAGTCATTCTCAGTAGCATCTTTGAGCCCATTATAGTGCCTCTTGGCTAGATAGTATTTCGTTATACTAACTTGCTTGCATGATTAAAATATCAGCATAATCATGGTGCATACATGGCCATAGTTTATTAGATCAGGCAAGTTACTTATCCATCATAACATATCATGCATGAATAACACTTTAAAAACTTAACAAACATAGTACTCATATGATCCATAATAAGATTAAAATAGATTACTTATTTTTCATAACATAACATTCATGAGGTATGTACTTGAATAACACTTAGACAAAATATTAGTATCATGACATGATCCAACGTCGGATTAGAACAGGTTACTTACAATAAGTAGTATTTCAAGTTCCCTGGGGTTCGGACGACGGGTCTTTGATTCCTAAAATCACATTGCAAGACCCACATTATCCTCTAATCATAAATTTCGTTCATCCTACCATGGACTTGTTTGTATCCTAACCAAAGATTTAGCCCAGTTCAATTCACCCATCTTGAAGCCTTTGGGTTTAATTAAAGTAGATTTGGTTCTACAAGGCCTAATTGGGCCTTTAAAGAAAGGGTTGGGTCGGATGTTAGGTCACCTTTTTTTTTTTTTCTAGCCAATTTGGCCTTCTGCCAATATAATTGGGCTTAAATTGGTCCTGATCTATATTCAATTGGGTCTGCTGGATCTAATCCAACTTAATTGGGTTCCAATTTGGCCCAATTTGCTTGATTTGGGTTCATTCAGGCTTGGTCGGGTTCAGACCCAACATCAATTAGGCTTAATTGATCCGTTTAATTCAATTGGGCTTGGATCAACCCTACATTGGGCTCACCCAAACCGATTGAATCATTTGGGCCTAACGGGTTTCGGATCTGGACTTGAATCCGACCCGCTAGCCCGTTAAGGCCCTCCTCTCTCTTTTTTTTTTCTTCTTCTTCCGGGAGCTTCCAGAGGCTTCGGCCTCTCCCTCCCGTTCACCCCTCTCCCTCTTCGTCTCCCCGCTTTCCTATGAAACCCTTCCCCGGCCTCCTCCGCCTCCGGTCCCCTTCTTCTTCTTCCCTCGCCGCTTTCCGGTTCTTCCCCTCCTCTCGTAGATGACCGGGGAGGCGAGGCTCCCGATCCTCCGGCCGGAGTGGTGCTCCCCTTTCGGGCGGCGGCGGTGGAAGGCCGGCTCTTTCCCCCTTCTCCGAAGTGATGCCGGAGGAGAGGAGAAAAGCCGGGAGGTGGGATCGAGGCCGATCTTCCTCCGGGGTCTTCACCGGCTCCGACCACGGCTAGGTAAGGCCGTGGCCCGAGGTAAGTATTTTATATATATATATATTTTGTCTTTCTTCTTCTTCTGTTTCCCTCTTCCCCCCTTTTCCCCCTTTTCTTTTTGGAAATCGCGCCACCACCTCTCGGCCGGCGGAGAGGTGGGGCTTGGCTGAGGCTGGCAGCCTAGGGGCCGCATCTGTCGCCGGTACGGCCAGACCCGGTGGCCCCTTGGCTACCCCTCAGTCCTAGGGCGGCGGCAGCCGCGGCTGTCACCCGCAGGCTGAGTCCGACGGGGCTCGGCCCGGGTGGCGTTGGGCTCGGCTTGGGCCGTTCTCAGGCCGACCCGCAGCCTGTGGGCCCGGCCCGGAGTCCTCCTCTTATTTCTCCCATACCGGTCTTCTCTGTGCCGGTCTCCTCTGTGTCGGTCTCCTCCCCTCTGCTTCATGAGTGAAGCAAAGGGGAGAACACCCCACAGAGGGGTTTCTCTCCCCCCATTTTCCTACCTAAATCCTACTTACAGGGCCCTTACCTTGATTCGGTTGACTGGAGTTGGGCAGTATCTCTTCTCGGCAAACTCCCTCCTTCCTCTCCTAGGGCTGCAGGGTCCCTTCCGCCTCCAGCTCCAAGGCTTGGCTCTCTGGTGCAGTAGATCCAGAGGGTTAGAGGTTTAGGAAGGGTACATCCAATCCGGGGTTAGCAAATCTTAGGGGTTTTAAATATAGGGCTTATGACTTGATCCCAAAGGAGAGGTGGCGTTCTCTCCTTCCTCACTGCTCCGGGAGCCACCAGCTGCCCCTCCTCCTCAGGCCAGCTCACAGCTTAGTTGCCGAGGGGGAGGAGGTGGCGGGCTCTTGTTTTGCATGCCTGTGGGGGTTTCTCCGTTGGCCATCTGGTGGTCCTGTCCTTTCAGCCCTCAGGCGGGAGATCATTGCCATCTTGGGCCAGTGTGGCCTGCTAACCCCTCCCTGGCCCAATACTATTCAACTGGGCCCTACAGTATTGGGCCCGGTCTGTATTGGGCCCGGACATTACACCCTTCCTCCCTTAAATAAATTTCGTCCTCGAAATTAAGCATACCTTGGTTCTCGAAGAGCTGAGGGTAACATTGTCGCATCTCTTCCTCCAGTTCCCAGGTAGCTTCCCTTTCAGTGCGGTTGGTCCACTGGACTTTAACGTAGGGAATGGTGCGCCTTCGGAGGATTTGCTCTTTTCTGTCTATGATGCGTAGGGGAGTCTCCTCATAGGTTAAATCTTTATTTAATTGCAGAGGCTCATGTGGCACCACATGGCTGGGATTCGGGACGTACCTCCGCAGTAGTGAGACATGGAAGACGTCGTGTACGCCTGATAGCTCAGGGGGTAGAGCCAATTTGTAGGCAACCTTGCCTATCCTGGCAAGAATCTCTAATGGGCCAATGTAGCGGGGACTTAGCTTGCCGTGTCTTCCGAATCGGGTGACACCCTTAGATGGAGAAATTTTTAGGAAGACAAAGTTCCCCCCCCAAAAATTCCAAGGCCCTTCTTCCTCTGTCAGCCCATCTTTTCTGTCTGTCTTGGGCAGCCTGAAGCCTTTGCTTAATCAGGAGCACTTTGTCTCTAGTGTGCTGGACCAGTTCGGGGCCCAACATTTTTCGCTCCCCGACATCATCCCAATGTAAGGGCGATCGGCATTTTCTCCCATAGAGAGCTTCGTATGGAGCCATCTGGATGCTGGAATGGTAACTATTGTTATAAGCAAATTCCACCAGTGGTATATGACTATCCCAATTTCCACCTAGGTCCACAATGCATGTCCTGAACATGTCTTCCAGAGTTTGGATTGTCCGCTCTGACTGGCCGTCAGTCTGGGGATGGTATGCTGTACTGAGCCTCAGTCCGGTACCCATAGCCTTCTGAAAGCTTCCCCAGAATCTGGATACGAATCGGGGGTCGCGATCGGAGATGATGCTCACTGGTACTCCGTGCAGGCGTACAATCTCATCGATGTATAATTGGGCCAGCTTGTCCAAAGGGGTTCCAATTCTGAAAGGTAGGAAATGAGCCGATTTTGTGAGGCGATCAACAATCACCCACACTGCATCATTCTTTCTTACTGTTTTGGGGAGTCCTGTAACAAAATCCATCGTGATGTGCTCCCACTTCCATTCTGGGATTTCTATTGGTTCCAGTAGCCCTGCTAGCCTCTGGTGCTCTGCTTTTACTAGCTGACAGGTCAAACATCGGGCCACAAACTCAGCTATCTCTCTCTTCATCCCCTTCCACCAATAATGTTCCCGAAGGTCCCGGTACATTTTAGTACTGCCTGGGTGAATAGAGAAATGGGATTGGTGGGCCTCTTCCATGATTTCCCTCTTTAGGTCAACATCTGCCGGAACACACAATCGGTGGCCAAACCTCAGGGTGCCATCTGGGTGGATTTGGAGCTCGGGTCGTAACCCCTTCTCCACCTCATCCTTAAGCTGACAGGTATGCTCATCAGACTGTTGGGCAACTTTTATTCTGTCAATCAATGTGGGTTGTATACTCAAAGTGGCCAGCAGACTTCTTGCAGTTCGGGTAACCACCTCAACCTGCAGTTTATCGAGATCCTTCCGAATCTGTGGTTGAGTGGTGAGTAATGCGGCGGAGCCCACTACTGACTTCCTACTTAGGGCATCAGCCACCACGTTGGCCTTTCCTGGATGGTACTTAATACTCATGTCATAATCCTTCAGGAGTTCCAACCACCTTCTTTGCCTCATATTCAATTCTTTCTGGGTGAATATATACTTTAGGCTCTTGTAGTCAGTGTACACCTCACAGTGTTCGCCATACAAATAATGTCTCCAAAGCTTCAAGGCGAACACCACCGCGGCCAGCTCCAGGTCATGTGTCGGGTAATTCTGTTTATAGGATTTCAGCTGTCTTGAGGCATAGGCTACCACCTTGCCATCTTGCATCAGTACACAGCCTAGCCCGTTCTTGGAAGCATCACTATAGATGGTAAATTCTCCAGTTAAGGATGGCAATGTTAAAATTGGGGCAGAAACTAACCTTTGTTTAAGCTCCTGAAAGCTTCTCTCACACTTGTCGTCCCAGATAAACTTGGCCCGTTTCTTAGTCAAATGGGTCAAGGGAGTAGCTATTTTGGAGAATCCTTCTACAAATCGCCGGTAATACCCGGCTAATCCCAAAAAGCTTCTAATTTCTTTGGCGTTGGTAGGACGAGGCCAATCCACCACCGCTTCTATCTTCTTGGGGTCCACTGATACTCCTTCCTTGGAGACCACATGGCCGAGAAACGCCATACTATCCTGCCAGAACTCACATTTGTTCAGCTTGGCGTACAGCCTTTTCTCTCGAAGGGTTTGTAGCACCACCCTCAAATGGTCTTCATGCTCCTTTCTACTCCTTGAGTAGATTAGGATGTCGTCGATAAAAACTATCACAAATTGATCCAAGTATTGCCTAAAGACTCTATTCATCAAGTCCATAAATGCAGCCGGAGCATTGGTCAGTCCAAAAGGCATAACCAGAAATTCATAGTGCCCATACCTGGTTCGAAATGCAGTTTTTGGCACATCATCAGCTTTAATCTTCAACTGATGGTAACCAGACCGCAAATCTATCTTGGAGAAGACTTGGGCGCCCTGCAGCTGATCAAACAGGTCATCGATCCGGGGTAGGGGATATTTGTTCTTTATGGTTATCTTGTTCAATTCCCGGTAATCGATGCATAGCCGCATACTCCCGTCTTTCTTTTTCACAAATAGGACAGGAGCTCCCCATGGCGACGCACTGGGCTGGATGAACTTTTTGTCCAGGAGTTCTTGTAGTTGTATCTTCAATTCTCTTAACTCAGCAGGGGCCATCCGATAAGGAGCCTTGGAGACTGGCCCCTCTCCTGGTGCGAGGTCGATAGCAAATTCGATCTCTCAATCTGGGGGTAATCCCGGTAATTCCTCCGGAAAGACATCCGGATATTCTCTGACTACTGGAATGTCTTCCAGTTTGATCTCTTTCTGAGTATCCGTTACACAGGCCAGATAGGCCATACACCCCTTTTTCAGAGCCTTTCCAGCTTTCAAAGCGGAAATGAAGTGCAGTGTGGGAGCACCCTGAAGGGGTATGTCGCCCTGAAAGAAAAATTCTTGCTCCCCAGGTATCCGAAATACCACCCTTTTATGGTAACAATCAATGTGGGCGTGATACTGTGACATCCAGTCCATGCCCAAGATAATATCAAAGTCTTGCATGTCAAGCTGTAGAAGATTTGTCTCTAATTCTTTTTCCCCTATCTGAATTATGCAATCTCTATATTTAGTGTCAACAATTACGGTTTTCTGAAGGGGTGTAGCAACATGCCATGGTTCCACTAATTTCTCAGATGTGCTATGTAATCGTCTGGAAAAGCTAACTGACACGAAAGAATGCGTAGCACCAGAATCAAATAGAATGAGGGCAGGGGCCGAGTTGACTGGAAGTGTACCTGTCACCACCTGATCGCTAGCACTGGCATCCTGATGGGTCAGTGCAAAAACCCGAGGGTTACCCCTCGACCTCTGGTCCTCCGGTGCAGTATGCCTGGGATCATCCCTTTTTCGGCTAGGGCAGTCACGGGCGATGTGTCCTGTCTGCCCACAAGAGTAACAACCCCCGGTCTTCTTCAAGCAGGTACCATTGTGGTTTCCGCCACAGGTGGGGCAGCCTCTGCTCTGTCTCTTCTTGGGCACAGACCTCTTGCTGCCTCTGGACCCACTGCTCCGTGCTCCAGACGACCGAGTCCTCTTCAGGTCCTCCCTCTCTCTCCCGGACCGTATCAGGTCAGCCTCAACCTTCAAGGCTCGGTCCAGTACATCCTTGTAGCTTGAGAACAGATGGGAGGATATTCGGGACCGAATCTCGTACCTCAACCCCTGCTCGAACCTGTTTACCTTACTTCTCTCCTCCTCCATGAATTGGGGGCAGAATCGTCCCAGTTCGTTGAATTTATTGGCGTACTCCAGAACGGACATCTGGTCGGTCTGGGTCAGCGTCAAGAATTCATTCTGCTTCGCCTGGTGGACTGAGTTCGGAAAATATTGGTTGTAAAACAGCCTCTTGAAGTCCCTCCAGGTGAGTCCGTCAACGGCATAAGCCGTCTCCATGGCCGTCCACCAGTACTCGGCATTTCCTGTCAGCATAGAGGTCGCCAGTCGGACTGTCACCTCATCAGAAAAATGGAGGGCTCAGAACATCTTCTCCATCTCCCGGATCCATGCCTCTGCCGCCATGGGGTCAGGCCCACCCTCAAAGGTTGGGGGGTTCAGTCGGCGGAACCTCTCGTAGCAGGAGTCTGCCGATGGCATAGCGGCCAGCTGCATCATCTGTTGCTGTTGCGGCACTTGTGCCATAAGCTGATATACTCCGGCTAGGCCTGCCTGACCTGCTGCAGACCGTGGAGTATCCGAGAGAACTGACTGCTCACTGGGCTCCGGGGAGGGTGGTCTCCTGTCGTCGTCCATGTCTTTCAAATGATCGCCTAGCAGTCAAAATTTTTAAAGTGAGATTATGATAAACTAGCATATTATAACATTTTCCATGACGGTGACATTCTTAACTACCCTTTTCCTCAGGCATTTTATGGTTATTCTATTGTTTAACCTAAGGCTCTGATACCACAAGATGTCACGCTCCGGACCCGGATCTGTGACACGGCCGTGCTATTGTCGACTATCGCCCACAGTAGCACGCAGCCTCATACAGAGGTAACAGGTAGCCAAAAGGATTCAAACTTTCATATATTAAAATATTTACAATACAACCTTGAAGATCGATACCAAAATACAGAACTTCTATGCTATTCAAATGTACAAAAGTATATAAGCTTCTCCAAAAATAACGAGGCTCTACAAAATAAAAATATATCTGATGGCGATCACTGGTGAGGATCTGAAAGAAAACGAAGCATAAACAGACGTGAGCTACACGGCTCAGTAAGTAATCCTGCATAATCCTACCGGATCAACTAGTAGGCTAAACATGTATATCAGGGTTTGAGAAGCTGACATGCATATTTATCTAATAATCATCATGGCATAATATGTATGCAAATTAAGCAAAGCAGTAGTGCAGGTCACAAAAATTTTCATAAAATATGCATATGAAACCGTGCCCCGGCATGCCGTGGTCCATTCTCTCGGATGCTACTGCGAAGTCAGTCTCGGCCACTGGCGGGGCCAGCTCAGTTATTATTCAGCCACTGGCGGGACAGGCTCAGTTACTATTCAGCCACTAGCGGGGCAGGCTCAGTTACTATTCAGCCACTGGCGGGGCAGGCTCAGTCATTCTCAGTAGCATCTTTGAGCCCATTATAGTGCCTCTTGGCTAGATAGTATTTCGTTATACTAACTTGCTTGCATGATTAAAATATCAGCATAATCATGGTGCATACATGGCCATAGTTTATTAGATCAGGCAAGTTACTTATCCATCATAACATATCATGCATGAATAACACTTTAAAAACTTAACAAACATAGTACTCATATGATCCATAATAAGATTAAAATAGATTACTTATTTTTCATAACATAACATTCATGAGGTATGTACTTGAATAACACTTAGACAAAATATTAGTATCATGACATGATCCAACGTCAGATTAGAACAGGTTACTTACAATAAGTAGGATTTCAAGTTCCCTGGGGTTCGGGACGACGGGTCTTTGATTCCTAAAATCACATTGCAAGACCCACATTATCCTCTAATCATAAATTTCGTTCATCCTACCATGGACTTGTTTGTATCCTAACCAAGGATTTAGCCCAGTTCAATTCACCCATCTTGAAGCCTTTGGGTTTAATTAAAGTAGATTTGGTTCTACAAGGCCTAATTGGGCCTTTAAAGAAAGGGTTGGGTCGGATGTTAGGTCACCTTTTTTTTTTCTAGCCAATTTGGCCTTCTGCCAATATAATTGGGCTTAAATTGGGCCTGATCTATATTCAATTGGGTCTGCTGGATCTAATCCAACTTAATTGGGTTCAAATTTGACCCAATTTGCTTGATTTGGTTCATTCAGGCTTGGTCGGGTTCAGACCCAACATCAATTAGGCTTAATTGATCCGTTTAATTCAATTGGGCTTGGATCAACCCTACATTGGGCTCACCCAAACCGATTGAATCATTTGGGCCTAACGGGTTTCGGATCTGGACTTGGATCCGACCCGCTAGCCCGTTAAGGCCCTCCTCTCTCTTTTTTTTTTCTTCTTCCAGGAGCTTCCAGAGGCTTCGGCCTCTCCCTCCCGTTCACCCCTCTCCCTCTTCGTCTCCCCGCTTTCCTACGAAACCCTTCCCCGGCCTCCTCCGCCTCCGGTCCCCTTCTTCTTCTTCCCTCGCCGCTTTCCGGTTCTTCCCCTCCTCTCGCAGATGACCGGGGAGGCGAGGCTCCCGATCCTCCGGCCGGAGTGGTGCTCCCCTTTCGGGTGGCGGCGGTGGAAGGCCGGCTCTTTCCCCCTTCTTCGAAGTGATGCCGGAGGAGAGGAGAAAAGCCGGGAGGTGGGATCGAGGCCGATCTTCCTCCTGGGTCTTCACCGACTCCGACCACGGCTAGGTAAGGCCGTGGCCCGAGGTAAGTATTATATATATATATATATATATATATATATTGTCTTTCTTCTTCTTCTTCTGTTTCCCTCTTCCCCCCTTTTCCCCCTTTTCTTTGTGGAAATCGCGCCACCACCTCTCGGCCGGCGGAGAGGTGGGGCTCGGCTGAGGCTGGCGGCCTAGGGGCCGCGTCTGTCGCCGGTACGGCCAGACTCGGTGGCCCCTTGGCTGCCCCTCAGCCCTAGGGCGGCGGCAGCCGCGGCTGTCAACCACAGGCCGAGTCCGGCTGGGCTCGGCCCGAGTGGCGTTGGGCTCGGCTTGGGCCGTTCTCAGGCCGGCCCGCAGCCTGTGGGCCCGGCTCGGAGTCCTCCTCTTATTTCTCCCATGCCGGTCTTCTTTGTACCGGTCTCCTCTGTGTCGGTCTCCTCCCCTCTGCTTCATGGGTGAAGCAAAGGGGAGAACACCCCATAGAGGGGTTTCTCTCCCCCCATTTTTCCTACCTAAATCCTACTTACAGGGCCCTTACCTTGATTCGGTTGACTGGAGTTGGGCAGTATCTCTTCTCGGCAAACTCCCTCCTTCCTCTCCTAGGGCTGCAGGGTCCCTTCCGCCTCCAGCTCCAAGGCTTGGCTCTCTGGTGCAGTAGATCCAGAGGGTTAGAGGTTTAGGGAGGGTACATCCAATCCGGGGTTAGCAAATCTTAGGGGTTTTAAATATAGGGCTTATGACTTGACCCCAAAGGAGCGGTGGCGTTCTCTCCTTCCTCACTGCTCCGGGAGCCACCAGCTGCCCCTCCTCCTCAGGCCAGCTCACAGCTCAGTTGCCGAGGGGGAGGAGGTGGCGGGCTCCTGTTTTGCATGCCTGTGGGGGTTTCTCCGTTGGCCATCTGGTGGTCCTGTCCTTTCAGCCCTCAGGCGGGAGATCATTGCAATCTTGGGCCAGTGTGGCCTGCTAACCCCTCCCTGGCCCAATACTATTCAACTGGGCCCTACAGTATTGGGCCCGGTCTGTATTGGGCCCGGACATTACAGTACTAGAGTTGGCTCATGAATTTCTGGGGTTGACTAGCCAATATAGTAATTTTGTTGGCTCTCTTTCTTTTCTCTATGGTCATTCTGGAGTCAACTCGTCTTCGTTTGGGGTCGACTCGTGTTAAGCTAGAGTTAGTTCGAGTACTTCATAGGTCAACTCGTCAATGCAATAAATTTCTTAGCTTTCTATCTGTCCTCAAGACTATTCTAGGGTCGACTCGCAGTCTGTTAGAGTCGACTCGTGAAGATACTACAGTTAATGACAGTGTACTAAGGTCGACTCATTGTAGGCTTGGGGTCGACTCTTGAGGTAGCTTAGGATGAAATTTTCTATACTTGTATGTGAGCTTCCCAAAAATATTTTCATAGCCTTTTGAAGTTTGCTTCTTGACGTGAAGCTTCAAATGGATGATCTTCTTTTGAGAGTAGTTGAAGATTTTCTTCTTCTTTGCTTTTTGAAATTTTATCACTTAAACTCAAAGTAAATGGATTAGTTAACTTTTAACTCAACTGTTTTGCATCATCAAAATCAACCTTTTAGGTTCAACAATATTCAAATAGAATATATGAACACGAATAAGAAGACTGGTCAAGGAACTCCAAGAAATTTTATATTTGCAAAGAGGGGTTTTAAGGGATGGGCCAACAAGATGGTCAAGTTAAGAATAACCATGTAGAAACAAGAAGCATCTATTATGCATGTTTATTATACTTAAACAAGGATAGTGGTAAATATTGTGTTTATAGCTTTGAAGTCAAACATAACTATCCTCATCATATTCCATCTTGTGTTTAAATGATGCCACCATGCAAGATTTTTGAAGCTCAAGCCTTTGATATTGAATTAGCAAAGAACGCTAGCTTAGGGTTGAAAGGTTTACAAGAACTTTACATGAACTAAAGGATAGGCATGTTAGTAAAAAGGGAAAATTTGATTCTACTAAATAAGATCATAACAATATCCTCCACATAAAACGTTAGTAAATAATAAAATATGGTAAATCAAGCAGCCTATTAAAGTATTTCCAAACCCAAAGACTACAAAAGCAAATTTTATTGCGTAGTCCAACTAGTTGCTAAAGAAAAAATAACCAACATATTGTGGAGGTTGCAAGGATGATAATTGGTTTTATAGTCAATTTGGTGATGTTGTTTCATTTGATAACACATCTCAAACCAATAAAAAGTTTTGATATTTTGCATCTTTTGTAAGTCCCATACTCACAAGAAAACATTTATATTTAGGACAACACTTTTATCCACCAAATTGCTGAACTCTTTTAATGGTTGTTCGAGACATTCCTTTAAGTAATACTGAAAAAGAAACTAAAAATACTTTCTTTTTTTTAGATTAAAATCTAAAACTATTGTCATAGATTAAGATGCTGCTATGGCAAAAGCAATCACCTTAGCGATCCTAGAAACATACCATTAAAATATGGGCTGACATATGAAACAAAATGCATTGAAGCATTTAAAATATTTATTTTGAGGTGATTATGATTTTACAAAAAATTCAAGACTTGCATCTACGAGTGTGAGAAAAAGATTCTGAAGTGCTTGAGATGCTATGCTTAAAAACATGATATTTTTATAAGTACAGCTAGTTGCAAAAGTTTTTTGAATTGAAATAAAAATGGACAAGAGGATATGTCAAGTAAAGCTTTTTCAATCAGAGTGTTTTCCCTTGGTAATGGGGATAAGGAAAAAATCTAATAGGCTACCTGGATAAATGTGTTGGCACACCACCGATTAGTCACCAGAAAGGATAGAGGCTTGACGAGTGATTATGAAATGATATGGGTTCTACCATCTTGATCCTTTAAGGACTTTCATTACCAAGATGCTATAGATGGAGGATAGAATGATAGTGAAAATTAATAAAAAGAGAATAAAACAAATGGATAGGTGTCATTCTTCAATTTTATGATGCTTATTCATGTCCTCCCTTAACTGCTGGGATAGGTGTCATTCTTCAACTTTGGCTCTTGTCCTTGCTAATTAGTGCCACATGGGCCACTACTTGCATGATAGTTATCATTTCCATCTATTCAAGATTACCAGCATCACATTTCCGTTAATTATTAGAAAACCTAAATGGTACGATATCATTAGCTAATGATGTTCCATCTCCTCTTATTTTTTGCAAATGAAGCTTTTGATCTACACAACATATAACAAAAGTTTTTTCTTTGTCAACATTACCGGGGGAAACAACAAAATTTACAGTAAATCACTTCATGCAACCCAGCATATGCATTTGAATTTCGATGTTTTGAAATTAATAAAGGCAACAGAGGGATACCTTGATAGCTTTCTTATATATATATATATATATATATATATATATATATATATATATATATATATATATATATATATATATCATCCACTATTATATCTTCAGTAAGGAAAATGCTGGTCATACTCCAATACCACCCTTAATCACAGTACATGACTTAGACTCCAGTGTAAAGTGAGAGCTTGAAAAAATAAAAATAGTGAAAAAGATATATACAAAGTTATAAACAATGTCAGAATCATTTGTAACTATGGGTACATGTTAAGGTACACTAAAATGTGACAAGTGCAATGCACGTATTATTTTGTTTTCAGTTAAAAATTAAAATTCTATAAATAAATAATGAACAAATGCTAAAAATCAATTCTTTAAATTTGTTTAATTTTATTTTTATAAATATATATGTATAAATAAATAATAAATTAATGCTTGAATGGTTTGAATTTTTGATCTTGTGGTTAAAATGAAAAATATAGGAGGAGGAGAGGAAACACGCGAGATAAGAAAAAGCAGGAATTTTAGAAATGCATTTGAATTTTTAGCATATATATATATATATATATATATAAACAGATTACATGGTAGTATAGACATAGCACTATTTTATTACTAAATATAAAATATATCTCACCACAATGATATCGCTATCTTATCCCCATTAGCATCCATCATTAACGAGGTTGCCTGTATTGACCACGTGTTTTGTTTTTCCCATTTATCCTAGTCGGCCAGGCGCAAACGGGTCAAACCCTTTTGGCCAATGCTCGAATTGTTCACACCCATTTTGCACCCAATCATTAACCCCAACCTGGGCACCCGCCGCAGCAGCCCCCGTTGACGCCAAAAATACGCCAAAATCTAACGCAATAATCTTTTGCCACGTCATCAACGACCTCACGGACGGTCCGGATCAAAGAGTTAGCTTACGTGGCAAGGATCTGAGTGTTTTTTGTAACATTTTCTATGGGACTATTCGCATGGGATTCTTGTCTGGAATGTTCGGGGATCGGGGCTCCAATACTCTATCCGTCCGCGACGGAGACCGGACCACAGGCGCGATCGCACGTGCCTCGCACGTGACGAGAGCGTGGACGACCTTGCTTCCTCCCACCTTCCCCCATCTCTCTAAATGCGATTACTATAAATAAAGAAAACCCCCGGCCTTCTCCCCTCGCGCTCGCCATCTCTCCTCCTCTCTCGGTTTTTTGGAGCCCTCGGCCGCCGATCGTCGCCGCCTTCTGCGCCGACACGCGGTGGTGCGGCCTCTTGGTACCGTTTCTCCGTTCCCTTCTTCCTTTGAATTGGTACTCTTTACTGGTGGTTGATGAGGAGGTTGGAAATGAAGGATTAGGGTTTGAGTCCTTGGCCTCCTCGATTTTTAGGCTCAATATCATATATTCATCCTATTGAATAGATCTTGTTCTGGGTGTAGGGGATTTGTGGAATTTCGCGAGTTTTTTGGCATACTTTAAGGCTAAAATGTTGGATTTTTATTTTCAGTGAAAGGTCGTTGCAAGCAAGCGCAGCTGAATTGGAAGAGAGAAAAGAAGGATTGGGGGATTGGTTAGTGAGTAATGGGTTCTGTTGGTGCTGCTTCTTCTTCTGTTGTTGGCCTCTATTGCCCTCAGTAAGTTCTCAATATTTATCGTTTCTTTATGTTCTCTGTCTACTGATGGTGGTATTCGCGTTTATTTTTGTGATTCCTAGGAATTAACAAGAGGGTGAAGTAGATATTTTCCCCCACCCTTTTCTTTGCGCTGATATAGATGTTTTAGCATTTCAGTAAGCAGAAAAATTTTGGAAAAAGAATGTATGCAGACTTAATCTTGACATAAAATCCCATATATTGTGATATTTGGCCCTCCCTAAAATTTTGGCAAATTTTAAGAGACCATATTGGGAAACAAGTCATAAACGAACCCTGACAAGTTTTGGATTTCTATCTGTCCCACATTCTGGTTGTCAATCTGTCTCTCGCACGCATCTGCATAAAATCAAACTCGACTCTCTCTCTTTACATTCAAACTTTAAGGTAATCCATGTATTATCTTTTATTATAGTAGAATCTTTAAGAAAATGGATTTGTTCTAATAATAGCCGAATGCTGCAAAAAGGAGCATCTTTTTTACTATATAATCTTAGAAAATTCATAAGTGATTGCTTTCTAATCTAAAACATGTAAAACTTTCCACACACAAGAAAAAAACATATTATATGTGTTATATGAAGGTTAGTACCTTCTTCATTTCCTCTTTTCATTTCTTAAAGTAATTTATTTTTTATTTTAGGAAGTTTACATAAGTTGATTCTTGATGCAAATATTATTTATTATCAAAATATTTTTTTTTAATATCATGATCATGTATTATCTTCAAACTTTCAATTAACATTGTTGAATAGATTTTTCAAAACATAATGGAAGATGATATTCTACATTTTGAGCAGAGCTACATATCTAACAAAACATATGTAGTTGCTTATTAATAAAATTTGATATACTAAAAAATTATTGTCCTTATATTGCCACCCCCCTCCCCCCAAGGGGAGACTCCTCGCTCTGCTCCTGCTTGTGACGAAACTTTGCAGGTTTTACAGTGTAGTGTTCCAATTTTATTTTTCCAGAAAAAGATGAAGCCTGAAGACCATAAATAAGAATTTGAAAACTGAGTTTGTGGAAAAAACTGTCCATCTGTTTACGGTAATGCTCTTGGTTCATTCTTTTGCGAAATCATCAGTGCGACCATAGGATTTCTTATGCTAGTTGCTTTGTTGCTTGCATGCGAAGCATTGGCCCAAAATTTTCCATGACTTTCTTACCAATGTTGGTCTCTGATGTGAGTTGTGGTGTGTTGATGTGAGGCCGAGGACTAGTTCTGGAAATAAAAAAAAATCTCATTTTGTGGAATGAATTTTAAAACTGCAAAGAAGTTTTGATCATCTAATGCCTAATCTTGGATTCCGGTTTCAAATGTATACATTGATAAATTATTTGTAATGGAGAGTTGGAGACTGCTCTTATTGTTCAACATGAGTTTGTAAGTGTTAGTTTTAAGTTAGCCAGTTATTTTCCTGTTTGATGCTTTTCTGGTAACTAAATGCATTTTTTCTAGTGCATGTAGCAACTTCAAGAAGTTCAGAAGGTTGCAATATAATCTATTTGCAACGTGCAAGAAGACTTCGAATTCTACATCAATCAGTTTAAAGAAAGCTTCATGTTTTGGTCTGAATGGAGATGCTGGTTTTGATACTCTGCCACTATCTAGTAATGGAGACATCCTAATGGGACAAAATACTTCAATTGGTGGGCAGGACCATCCATCGGTCAATACCGTGCTTCAAGCAGATGCTGTAAAACATGGAACAATTTCTGCAGATATGCCTCCTACAATGGATGACTTTTCTGTTGATGGTAACGAACTTGATTTAGACTGCCCTACAGAAGGTTTCTCTTCTATTCCAGAGGCAATTGAGGACATCCGTCAAGGCAAGGTTTGTCATTTTTAATCACATCAATTTTGCTTTGGATACTAATATTTGTCTTTTTTCCTTCAGTTCATTGCTGATGTGGTTGAATTTGCAGTTTGTGATTGTTGTAGACGATGAAGACAGAGAAAATGAGGGAGATCTTATAATGGCTGCATCTTTGGTAACACCAGAGGCTACAGCTTTTATAGTCAGGCATGGGACTGGAATTGTGTGTGTCAGCATGAAAGAAGAAGACCTTGAGAAATTACAGCTTCCTCTGATGGTAACAAACAAAGAAAATGAGGAGAAGCTTTGCACGGCATTCACTGTTTCAGTGGTACGTTCTCTGTTTTCATTGATGAGATGAATGGATGATTCTTGTAATTAAAAAAATTAACCTCAACGCAGAGAATAAGGGAAGGTGGCTAGATATTCCAGCAAGAAAGTAAAAATATTTTGTTATAGATGTCCCTTCTTTCAAGATTCCTTGCAACCCTCTGTAGTTTTAATATTTTAATTATGTTTATTCTAAAAATTGAAGGAAGTTAGGTAGATGCTATTGACTTAAAAATTCTGTTGCTTTATAACATTATAGTGTAGTGGTAGGCTTGAAGGAATGTTAATTGCCCTTTGTTCTTGTATATGCTTTTTATTCTAACAAAAACTAATTCATAGCATGAAAATCTTTGTATTATTGGCCTGCACTTACGATTCTATCATGTTTTACGAAAGTGTCTTTGCTTTCCACTTTTTTCCACTCTAACCATTATGTTATGTTAGATAATTACTACTAATGTTCTATCTTCTAAGCAATTGTAATTGTGCTGAATTGACTGGGGATCTGGATATCCAATGTGTATTTTTGTTATTTGAATTTGCAAATGATATTTAATTTTAATTGCCATATTCTCTTAATATACAGAAGATCTATAACTTTTTAGGTAACTAGAGTCTAGGTTTGGGTAAATTAGAGGTCCAATTGCTTAAATTGGTTGCTTATTTTGTTGTGCCTTGACTAATTGATATGAACACATCTTGTGTATTTCTTCCTTGATAATTCCCCAGTTATTGGATCTAACAGCTTACAAGTTTTTTCCTTAGGATGCTAAAGAGGGTACGACAACCGGAGTTTCTGCTAAAGATAGGGCAAAGACAATATTGGCTCTTGCATCTCCTACTTCAAAGCCTGGAGACTTCAACCGCCCTGGTCATATTTTTCCTCTAAAGTACAGGGAGGGTGGTGTTCTAAAGAGAGCTGGACATACAGAAGCATCTGTCGATCTCGCTATGCTGGCTGGTTTACCTCCTGTTGCAGTTCTGTGTGAAATTGTTGATAATGACGATGGTTCCATGGCTAGGTTACCAAAGCTTCGTGAATTTGCAAGGAGGGAGAATCTGAAGATAATTTCAATTGCAGATTTAATTAGGTACATTATTTGCTAATTATTTGGAATTGCTGAGTTTACTATAAACTTCTTATTTTATCTGCTGATAGATAAAGTCATCTCTACCACTGAGGGTGCTGTAGTCTGCTGCTCATCATAAATAACATAAATGTTATCCTTTCATGTTTTTAGATGGTTGTCTGTTTTGATATTGGAACGTCATTATGATCCAGAGATTACTATTCCTCTTAGAAAATGATGAAGGTTTAACATTTACCATTCACTTGGAGTTCAATACATCACCAGCCATAACCATAATGAACAGTTGAATTCTTGAATTCTTATTCACTCACCGATTAAAGTAAGAGCTATTTTTGTGTAGTGCAAGTTCTTCTAAATCCTTTTATCATTGCTTCCATCAATAATAGCTCAGATCTTCCTTCTTGTTAATTCATCAACACAAACTTAACTCTTTGTTGCAGATGGCCATGCACTTCTTTGAATGACATTGCATCACTTTGTTCACTATTGGCAACTACTGTACTCTTTTAATATTATATATACCCTCCTAGTCTTACCACAGAGTTGTCTCAAATTCTCAGTTTTGCCATCTTTGTCTCGTTGACTTGGGTGCTTTATGTTGTCCTGTACTGTTGCATTATATATTGTCGTTTTATCAAATTTGGTTTGATTGCCAAGGCATGTCTCAGTTATGTGACACCTTGGAAATACCAGGGCACCTCATCCATGAGTAAGGCCCCATTTGGGGGAGCTTTTGGAGGGCCAAAAAGTACTTTCTGGCCCTCCAAAAGCACTTTTGGATGAAAAATAATGTTTGGTAAAAATTTTGAAAAGCTGTTTTAGCTTTTTGAGAAAGCTGAAAACAGCTTTTTGAGAGAAGCTCCATTTGGAGCTTTCCAAAAAAGTTTTTTTGAACTTTGTCAGAAAGCTATTTTTTTAACCAAAATACCCATAATAAAATATAACAATTAGCCATTTTTATAAATCTAAAAATCTGCTAGAGCCCTAATAAAGAATCCTAGTCGTGGATCAGACTCTCTTCCATGCAAGAAAAGGTATTATTGTTTCCTATTATTATTTTATATCTTTATTATTGTATTATACTATAAATATAATATTATATTACATTATATCATAATACATTAATATGTTATATTAAATAATTTAATATTATGTTAAATTAATGTACGCTAATAATTATAATATTTTATACCTTTATTATTGTATTAAACTATAAATATAATATTATATTACATTATAGCATAATACATTAATATGTTATGTTAAATAATTTAATATTATATAAAATTATTATGGTATAGTATACAATATTATATTACTATATTATAATAATATTATATTACATTACAGTAATATTATACTATATCATATATTTATATATTAATATATGTTATATTTTATTATGCTCTGTTGTATAATACTATGCAATGTCCTTTATGGTAATTTTATCATACAAAAGTACCTTTTCAGTTTGTTTACCAAAATATGTTAAAGTGCCATAACACTTTAGAAATGTATTTACCAAACAACAAACATTTTTTTATAAAAACTCTACTTCAGAAAGCTTTACTTCCAACAGCTCTACTTCTAAAAGTTCTACTGCCAACACCTCCCCCAAACAGGACCTAAGATTTCTCTTTTAAAGAAAAATTGACTAGATTAGCAAGTATGATAAATAATATTGAAAGTACTAAATAGAAGGTACTATCTAACCTTATTACAGAAAAATGCTGAAAGGATTACGTGAAGAATAACTTTACATAATCCTTACTAAGCCTTGCCATGTTTGTATTTCAGATAAAAATAACATATGAACAGGTAAAAGATAGGAAGCAAGCAATATAAGTAAATGATTAAAATATAATAGGAGGAAATGCTCATAAACTAGCTTATTGTTTTGGATGAAACAAATGAATTTTGATTTTTGGCAATTTTGACAGTTTCGGTAGTTTCAGCTGTTTCAGCCAAGTAGGACAAAGAATATAAACAATAGCAGAAAAAGAGAATGTAGTATAAAAGGACAAAAGAGACAAATCAACAAAATGGGCATCATCGTAAAGTACACTGTATTTTAAGACCTTTAAATATGTCTTTTTGGTGGTTTCATGTCAAAATGACGTATGTATAAGACACATACAAGCGTGTATGGAATTTGTTTTCATGTAAATTAGTTAGTAATCTTGTTTCATTTTATGTTAGAGTGTCATAACTTATCATTTTATTCATACAATTAAATAGAAAACCGAATATTTATAATGTTCAAACCAAGGTTTAAAGCCTCATCCACAATGCCCCTATTGGTTAGGGAATGGGTTGTTATGGTATGGGAATGGTACCATACTGACACTTGGGATGCATTGGCATTCCATGCATACTTGGATGCCAATTAATTTTTTTTTCCTTTGTTTTGATATTCTCTCTCTTTTTTTTGTTTTTCTTCCTTTTTCCTTGTTGTCTCCTTTCTCTTTTCTTCCTCTTTCCATTCAAGCACCAACAGCCGAAAAAAGGAAAGGATAAAATCGAAGAGAGGGTGGGGGCCTGGGTGCTTTTTCTGTGCATCCTGATTGGTAATGGTCCATACCAGCAAGTGGTAGTCCTGATTTCACTTGTTTCCAATTAATACCACAATCAAGACAGCCTGGTTGAAATGAATTGTGGTGCTGGATGCATCCCATGGTACTACAAAATTTTTTCTGAGACCAATATTAGCAATAGTTCTAAATATTCACAAAAGTTAGAACATGTTTTGGATTCAGAAGGAATAAAGAAATGACAAAAGGTTAATATAAATTGTGTTATGTGTCTAATATGTTTGGCCAGTAAGAAAATTGCAGCAAAAACTCTGGAACCAACTGTAGTTTTGATTTTTTTGACCAAAACTGAAAAGTTCTGATTTTTGTTCAAGTCTGGGTAGAAACTTTGGACTGTCAGAGGGGAGGATGAAAGTTAATGAAAGTTATTTTCTTTCCTTTGGTAAAAGTAAATTCGAGCTTATTTATTTAATGATAATATATTCTGTAGATCCACCTTGGGTATAGTTTTGATGTTCACATGGCTATCTGTGAACAGTCTGCCTCACATTCTTAGAGATCGTGGACCCAAGGGGACAAAAAAGGTTTACCATTCATGCTTCAGCATATTCCGAATTGTTCCTGAGCATTATTTTTATGAACTCAATTCTGTTATCATTCTCCTCTTTGGAGTAAGATGTCTTTCAAACCTGAGGTGTGGAGATTTAGTCAACTTGTCAGTCTGACTGCGACGCTATAATATGTGGATATTACTATCCTGGAACATGACACATTCTTGAATTTTCCTTTTAATCTTTTGCCTTTTGCCATTAAACAAGTGCTGACATTAACTAATATGGCAGATATAGAAGAAAAAGAGACAAGTTGGTGGAACGTGCTTCTGTTGCACGTTTGCCCCTAAAGTGGGGTTCTGTTCGGGCCTACTGTTACAGATCATTGCTTGATGGGATGGAGCATATTGCTATGGTTAAAGTAAGTATCCTAGTAGAGAAGAAATACTCAAAATTACATATTATCCATGTTTCCTTTCCTGAGCATATCCGATCATTGATCACTAAAAGTAGATGCTAGAATAGGCTCTGAAAGCAAATTTATCTTTTAGGGGTGATTTAATTATATTAAGTCATTATCTCTCATCTATTAGATGCTTATTTAAAGCTGCCATTTTTAATTCCCATATTTTATTTTGAGTATTTACATTTTTTTTTTGTTCATAATATTAACAGGGTGATATTGGAGATGGTCAAGATATCCTAGTGAGGGTGCATTCTGAATGCCTTACAGGGGACATATTTGGATCAGCTAGATGTGATTGTGGTAATCAGCTGGCCCTGGCCATGGAAATGATTGAAAAGGCTGGGAGGGGTGTATTAGTTTATCTTCGTGGACATGAAGGAAGGGGTATTGGCTTGGGTCACAAGCTTCGTGCATACAATTTACAGGATGATGGGCGTGATACTGTCGAAGCTAATGAGGAATTAGGATTGCCCGCAGATTCACGTGAATATGGTATTGGTGCCCAGGTAAGATGATAATTACTAAGCTTTTTGAGTGTGAAAATAACTTAGGTCTTGACAATTATTTGTAGGAAAATATGTACAAATAGCTTATTTTCTGCCTTGAAATTATTCGATTCCATATCAGCCTTTTCCTTTTAAATTCTACTTAATTCTTTCCATTAAATTCATTTCTTCTGTCATTTATTCTATACATCTTTATCAAGATCCACAAAACCAATATCGGGAACTGTATCGTTATGTTATCAGTTCGATATGGTATGGGCCCCATTTGGGGGAGCTTTTGGAGGGTTAAAAAGCACTTTCTGGCCCTCCAAAAAATACTTTTGGATGAAAAAAGGTGTTTGGTAAAAATTTCGAAAAGCTGTTTAAGCTTTTTCAGAAAGCTAAATACAGCTTTTTGGGAGAAGTTCCATTTTGGAGCTTTTCAAAAAAACTGTTTTGAGCTTTGTCGGAAAGCTGTTTTTTTGACCAAAATATCCATAATAAAATATAACAATTACATACTTTATTCCTTTATAAGCCTAAAAATTTGCTGGAGCCCTAATAAAGAACTATAGCCATGGATCAGACTCCCTTCCGTGCAAGAAAAAGGTATTTTTGTTTTCTATTATTATTTTATACCTTTATTATTGTATTATACTATAAATATTATATTATATTACATTCTATCATAATGCATTAATATGTTATGTTAAATAATTTAATATTATGTTATATTATGAAAAATTAATTTACACTAATAATTATAATATTTTATACCTTTATTATTGTATTATACTATAAATATAATATTATATTACATTCTATCATAATACATTAATATGTTATGTTAAATAATTTAATATTATGTTATATTATGAAAAATTAATGTACGCTAATAATTATAATATTTTGTACCTTTATTATTGTATTATACTATAAATATAATATTATATTACATTATATCATAATACATTGATATGTTATGTTAAATAATTTAATTTTATATTAAATTATTATGCTATAGTATCAATGTTATATTATTATATTATAATAATATTATATTACATTATAGTAATATTATACTATATCACATACTTATATATTAATATATGTTATATTTTATTATACTTTGTTGTATAATACTATGCAATATCCTTTATGGTAATTTCGTCATACAAAAGTACTTTCTCAGTTTATTTACCAAACACATGTTAAAGTGCCACAACACTTTAGAAATGTAGTTACCAAACAGCAAACAACTTTTTATAAAAGCTCTACTTCTAATAGCTCTACTTCCAAAAGTTTTACTGCCAACAGCTCCCCAAACAGGGCCATAGTCAGTATGATATGCACCCGGTATTGACACGGGCTTCCAACATTTTTTCCCCACTCCTAAGTATGGTGCCGCCCAAAACCAAGTGATATGGCTCATATGCCCAATGAACCTCAGTATCGTCCTGGTACCCTACTGGTACACTACAATATGGTTGGTGTGGGTCAATACGGCTCAATATGACAAATCTTGATCTTTATAGTTTCATTTGTTTGGTAAATAATTTAATTGAAATTATCATACCGTCGTTTAGGTTGTTGTTGTTTCATCTCTTTAGTAAACCATTCATTTGTTCTTGTCATATCTTCCTGCAAATTTGGAAAAAAGTACCTAAATAAATTGGATGATGGTTTGTTGTGTGAGTATGTTAGAGTGGATGTGCTCCTTCCTACTTTGGGATGTGTTCAGAAGTTGATGTGTCGTGATAAATAGTTTGCTAACTCTGCTATTATCGAGCAATACTGCTTGTTTATTTCTGCTTCATGCCCACATCATTAAGTTGTAACAAATATCTTGTCTGGAGGAGTTATACCTGGATTGCTCACTACTCTTAGTGCTTGCATGGTGCCAAGCAGATGCCAAGTATTCATAATTTGGAAATTTCAAATTTTTCATGACCTATTCCCAACCATGTAGGGAACTCAGGAATGTAGCAGGTCCCAATTCCTGTCCTTTTAACATTATTGGTAAACCTATATTTCACTGAAAAGGAATTTCTTTTCTTCTGATTTTTCTTTTCCTCCTGCTTATTTGTCTTTCTTCTACTTTATCATCTGGATGTCCTCCCTCCATGTCTGTAACTGTTGCATCTCCAACTTTTATTTCTTCTATTGCCTACAAAAGTTTTCGTGACTTTCTTCCTTACCACATCAAAATTCATTATCATATTAAGTATCAGCAGGATTTTATTTTTTTTCCAATGTCGTTCAGAAGCAATTATTTGAATTGGGTTATATGGTTTAAGTTTTCCATGCTGGAGATTGATTTGATGTCTCGGGTCATCGCTGATTATCTCATTAATACCATCAGTGTTCTGATTATTTGACTTACTAATATATGTATCAGTTTTTATGGTGGTACATTTACCATGCATGATTTTTCCCCAAAGCTGTTAGTTTAGATTTTCTGAAATGAATTCTTTTTTTCACAGATACTGCGTGATCTAGGTGTTCGAACAATGAAGCTGATGACAAACAACCCTGCAAAGTATACTGGGCTTAAAGGATATGGTTTGAGCGTGGCTGGCCGGGTTCCCTTGTTAACTCCAATAACCAAGGATAATCGAAGATACTTGGAGACAAAGAGGGTTAAAATGGGCCATATCTATGGTTCTGAATTCAATGGTCACCTCGCCGGCTGGGTTGACAGCACTGGTAGCAACGGACAACATCCAGCCTCATAAATTGGATTGGTTGGAACTGAAGTCAATGCTGAATCTATTGTCGAATAAGATATACTTTTGAGTGAAAAGACTTGAAGGAATTTTTTCCCGTCCCATTGCATTTGTTTGGTTTTGGACTTGCCGATGTTGATCCGAAATTTGATGCGGACAGCTAATGCAGTAATGTATTTTTGGATGCAACTTATTTTGACATGCGTTTGTCTGCAGTCAAGTTGTAGGTTGGTCACAGTCAAGTTATTCTTTTCACCAAAGCAAGTTGGTCAAACACACATTACCATTGGTTTAACAATTTCTTGTGACTTCATCATATACAACAAGACTTACCGGACAGTTCCAAATAAAATATGTTCTTTCTCCTCTCCTTTTTGTTGTATATGGTAAACATTTGTTTGTCTAATTTTACCTCTCTCTCTCTCTCACACACACACACACACACACACACACACACACACACACACACACACCTTGCTCTGCGATATTGCATAGGCTCTGTGTGCTGTCAACTACAGGGATAAATGCTGGGCACAACGTGGGAAGAAAGCATAGCTTTACAACATCATTTATCTTTCATCAACAAGAAATTAGCTTGCTAAGAAATCGATGATGACCTTCTTTTGAAGCAAAATTTGGTTGGATTTCAGCTCCAAGTCCTTCAGATACCTGGCAGAGCCTCTCTGCTAGTAACATTTTCATTCTTTCTTTTCTCCCTTTCCAAGCATCTTCTTCCAAGTCTGGACAATCTCTCCTGCAAATTTATGCATGGTCAAGGGGTAACACCTCCATTCTAGCCAGGCGCATCCGAGTGTAAAGTTTGCTCTTTGCTTCATGGTAAGCAGCAATATGACATGGGGAAGAATTGGGACGTACATATACTTTTATTTGGATGTAGTGCCTTCCAATATGTGCACTCCCATGAACAAGCGTGAGCATGCATGCGTGGATGCACCCACACGTGTCCATGCACATATGTAAGTGTCTATCTAAGTAGAGAGCTATATGTACCCTCAATCTACTTCCAATGGGTCCTTTCGTACAAGCAGCAAAGCTTGAAGGTAATATTGACTCTAGTATTTTAGCACTTCTGTCCAAGCCTAGCTATGTTGGCCAACCAATCTGCTGTACAATTTCTTATGCTGTGGATGTTTAACAACTGCCTTCTTAAACCTCTAGGTGTCATGACAAGAACTTCAAAGATATGTTAGGTTACATCTTTACATGACTTCACACTTTATATGTCTAGAAGAAGAAGTTTTTGCCATGACGCAAACTTTATGTCAGGAAGAAGTTTTTATGTCTAGAAGAAGAAGAGCAAGTCGAATACGAACTTAAGCATGCTTCACTATTGTCAATGTGTTTTGAGCAACCGAGCCCGGAGGTCACCCATGCTTCTTCAGATTATAGGTGGTTACCTTTTCGAACATGATACTGCCTTTTGTCACAGCATATGCATATCAAAATAAACTATAACTGCATATAGTACTCTCTCTAATATGATAGCAAACACGATTAGCAGACTAAACAATATGGTTTTTCATAACAAGAAAAAAAATAAAACTCCAAATTCTAAAAGCATGTAGATATGATTACCTATAGCTCTGTAGGAACTTTTAATCTTGAGTTTAAAATTTTTAGAGCTGAAGAGGGAAAAAAAATGAGTACCTAGCCAGCTTTATAACTGCAAAAACGTATATGGTTAAGCTATCTATTTCTAGGACAACTTGATGTCTTCTCGGTTCTCAACCATAAATTTGCACCTGGGATACCTTAATCTCATCCTTCAGCTGAAGGCAAGTTCAGCCATGCAAGAAGACTGCAAGCATTCAAAAGCACCAAAACTTGTGATGGAAAGAAACAAAACTTGAGAGCTAGACATGCAATAAAACTAGTTTTATTCTCAAACAGTTCTTTGCTTTGACAAAAATAGAATCAAGAGAACTGAAGGAACAAGAACCTGGACTAGCTGATAAACAAGAGAACTGAAGCAAAAAGAACCTTGATGTATTTCCTACTGTGGAGGCATGTTAGGAACAAAATATATGCTACCATCTACATTTTCATGAAGAATCTTGCTTTCAGAACTCATCTGGAATGGATTGATGATTGCTAAGCTGTAAAAAACAAGCGTAAAACGTTGGTATTGCACTTGCACCTAATTTTGGGATGATGTGAGGGGAGCACAGAAGACAGAGATGTCAACACCAGCAACCTCCATGGCATTGCAAACCCAATTAGGGACATCACCGTTGGGGAACTGTTACAAATTATCAACATCAATCGTCTAAACCTGACCAGGAATAAAAGGATAAATAAAAAAAAAGAATCATGAAGTTCGGCATTATGCTTAAATTTTGATGGAGACATGACTCATGAGGAATATAAATATGTTTCAAGATCCTCAAGAATGATGAAAATATTTGATGAGGTGAAATATTGGCCGAGTTTCCTCACAATACAAACTGATCTCTCTCTCTCTCTCTCTCTATATATATATATGTGTGTGTGTGTGTGTGTGTGTATGCATGCATGTGCATGCGTGCGAATATAAATATGTTTCAAGATCCTCAAGAATGATGGAAATATTTGATAAGGTGAAATATGGGCTGAGTTTCCTCACAATACTAACTGATCTCTCTATATATATGTGTGTGTGCGCATGCGTGCGCATGCATGTGCATATGTGTGCATCCCTCAAATATTGACAGGTGGAGGTCCCTGCTAAGCTGTAATTAAAGAATATTAGAAGCTAAAGTTTCTGATCTCTGAAGTCCAGAATAGATGTAACAAGACAAGTTGAGACTTTACCCTCATCTTGTATGACAAATTATGATATGACAGAAGTTGGGAATCCATAGCATCTTTTGTGACAAGGCAATGTATGTAAGCTCGAGAGTAACTTTTACAAACCTGCAGAGATGATTATATGATATAAATAGCCAATGATAAGAAAAGCCAACATGCTATTTCTAACAGGCGAGATTAGAAGGCTTACCATGCATGAACATGTCGGATTGATAGGACGTTCATCACTGGCCATCAATTTGTGTTTCAGCTTCAGAGCTCCCTGAATGGGAGACAATAAAATTCATTATCATGAGGAAACAACCATAGCCCCCTCATAAGATTAAGGCATAAATAGGCTGCAGCTAGACTCAAAAAATCCCTGATAGAACTTGAAAGACATATATCGGAAATGAAATAGATAAAAATTTCATTGACATGTAAAAAGTGTAACTTGTACTTTTAACTTCTAAGACCAATGCTAGAATTAAAGAAGCAGTCACACTTCGCAGTCACAAAGAGCAATATGGCTATTATGAAAACATTTGCATTACCAACAAACTCAAAACTAAGGGGTGAATTGAACTTAGTCTAGAAACCCTATCTCATCAATATGGGGCCAATTGAAAATCAAAATTGAACCTACCAATGTCTGAGAACATATATTCTATGGCTTTCAAAATGATGTCAACCTCTTTAAATGGTTTGAGATTTTGAGTTTTTGTTGAGGTAAATTAATTTGTGTATCATCATTTTGGTAGCCAAGATGATCAAGTTCTAATATGCCAATGATATCTTGCTATTAAATTGCATCTTAATGATAAATGCAAATATGTAAGTAGCTATTTTTAAAACTAACCTTTCTCATCATCTAGACTCTTTCCAAATCTACAGGAATCTTGTTCGGTTGATTCTTGGTTGCATGAGCTTAAACTGCCCATAGAAGTAGGTAACCATTCATTTTAGCCAACTAAGCTTTAAGGATCAATGGTCGGATCAAGGTAAGCGGTACCGGGACCCATGCCGGTCGGCTATCGGCTCGGTACAGGGTGAACTGGATGGTTCACCTTGGTTCAGTAGACCATGATTCAAGTCTTTTGAGATATTGAAAGAGGGGGAGGGGGAAGAGAGAGAGAGAACTGGTTTAAACCGGTGCAAACCGAGCAGTTCACACCAATTCCACTCTAAACCGCCCAGATCATGCTATTTTCCAAAAAACAATGCCGAATCGACGTCAGCTCGGTTTGGTATGGGGTGAACCAGATGCTTCATCCTGATTCGGTAGACCATGGGTAGAATTGCGTGTTTTTAAATGAAGTTACCCAAGCATGAATCCAGGTATCAAACAACACTAGATTGATGTAAGATTGAGAATCAATTGCTAAAGGAGAAGGAGAATGTTCTTGAAAATTAATCCATAAAGGCTTATCTACATTCATGAGACAAGGAAAACCAAAGTGCAAGGTTTATCTGCACATATACGTATGCTAAAATGCATACTCTTCCACCATATGAGGCAAATGGGCAAAATTCTAAAAATAATTGAGCGTTGTGAAAGAAAAAGTAGCAAAAGTAGTTATATAACCTATTTTTCTTTAATTTGCTATTTTTAAATGCTAGAACAAATCTCATGTTTATATCCTTGACCACCAGCAAAATTTAGTGCGTAATTATCTGTATATCACTAAATAAATCTGCCTAAGCACATTAAGTTGAGCAATCATCTCGATACATCAGCAACAAAATCTTACTAGTGCAAAATAGATTGTAGGTAGTTTAAGTCTAAAATTTATAATTAATCATGATCCACAGAATCTAAAATATCTTCTTGTCATCAAAGAAAAAATAAAATATCTAGAAAGCGAAAAATCAAATATGTTAGAACTTTTACCTATTAAATGAGAGGGTCCAGAATGTATAGTAAAATTGAAACCCACATTGTTGATCGTGAAGCAGTGCAATCTTAAAACAAATATAGATCAGTATGCAGTGAGTTTACAGAAATTAAATCAGATCATTTATCTTGTTATTGAAATTGATCCACATTTTGACCACTTGATATTTGCTGCAACGGCTGGTGTTGGCCTAAATCCTACTGGCAGGATTATATTGCAACTTCTCTCTATATATTTATGCACATGTATGTTTATGTTGTATATAGTTTATATGTTTATGGAAAAACACAAATTCTCCAGCCACAGATTTAAGCAAAATGTCATCCGTTTTTTTGGTTTTGAGAGAGTAAAGGAGGGAGACCCACGTGTATTACAATTATCTAGTTCCAATTCTTGGAGATGCACCATCCAAGACTCAAACCCAGAACCTTTAGTTGCTTCACAAAGGGGTGAAACCACTATAGTAAGCCCCAGTGATGGAGGACAGAGAGGGGCTAAAACAATTTAAAGCTAATTCCGGCACAAATCTGATTTAATATTGTTGAGTGAGTGGCTAGAAATTAGCCAAACAACTCATCAACTAATCCTAGTAGGATTAGAACTCCTAAGTGCTCTTAGAGATATGACTTCTAAATTGTATTAGGAGTAAACTCCTAGTCCCAGATTGAAAAGGACTTCTAAAGTCTATAAGTAGGACCTAAGGGTTCAGTCTTTGAGAAAATAACAGAGAAGAGAGAGATAGCTATAATACACAGAGAAGAGAACAGAGAGGATTCCTGGGAGTGGAGTTTGAGTTTTCTTTGGGTGTATTTGGGCTTTGGGTTGTAAGTGATTTCTTACTATCCTATTGTACTCCTTTTTTGTTGTTAGTGGATTTCTTCCTGACGGCCTCGGCAGTGGATGTAGGCTTTCCAAGCCGAACCACTTAAATCTTGGTGTTCTTGTGTGGCGCTTGATTTTCTATTCTGATTATTTTTCTACTTTGAGATCCTAAAATCGTCAATTTCACAATAAATATACCGCAGAAAATCAATCTGCAGTACGAATAGTCTGGTGAAGAAGAAGAATAGCAGCAAAAATGAGAGAGAACTGTAGAAAGTAGAGAAGAAACACTGAAATAAAGTGACGTAATAAGAGAAGAAGTAGAAGAAGAAAGAAATGAAAAAGAGGGATAGAAATAGAGAAATAGAAGAAAGGCCAATACTGACCTAAAGAAATCTTTTTATTCATTCAAAATAAATTATGTACAATGCCTTTTCATTTAACCCTAATGATATAATGTTTTATAGACTTTACATGACTTTCTTCTCAAGCAAGCCAGGACTCTTGATATGAAAAAAATTGATCGCCAAAATCTCTCCTAAAAAAATTTGGAATAGCACATAACCCTATATAGAAAGGCACCTAAAGCAACCCAAAATAAAATCCTAATAATTCTTGACTTATCCAACCCAAAATATACCTAATATATGACTCTTTATGCCAATTTCACTTGAAATAGGACTCTAAAACTAATTCTAAAAATTCCCTAAAACAAAAGTTTCCAAAAATACAGAAGATTGAACTATACTTTTTTTACTCACAATCACCGGCTACATATTTAAGCAAAATGTTATCATTAAAAATGTACAAGAATGCCTAGTACGCCATACCGTATCGAACCAAACGGTACGAGCATACCGTACCATACTGGTTTGGTTCGATTCGGTATGGTATATGGTACAAGAGGCGTACCGATACTCAGTATGCCGAACCAGCCTCCGTACCGAATGAATAGACACAATGACACGGTGGCACCGGTACAAGGCTCGGTACTGAGACAGCATACTATGCCCAATGCTCTATTTTCATTAGCATCAACTTCATGCAGAGGGAAATATGCCATCACTACTCTAAAGTTGTATCAGTAAAAAAACCAACATGTGTCAACCATAGGAAGACTTCTGCCCTATGCTCCTGTATTCAGCAAAGGTAATATAAATCTTTCATTAGTGACTGACAATTTAAAACCATTCCTCAGATGCAAAATTTTTGACTATCAGTTCTGAATTCAAGTGGGTTCACTTGTTAAGTGATACTCATGAAACAAATTTTAATAAAATATACCAAAATCCATTCCTTACTAATCATTTATTCTTATAGGATTTCATTATGATCCTAAATCCTATGAAAGCAAATCATATTTAATGATAAAAGTGTTATACACATGCCTACCTTAGGTGCCAGTGCTGTACCAAAGCGTGCAGTACATGTAGGATGAACACCATCATACATTTCTGCACCTAAAGCACTGCAAACTACAATATCAAATGGATAACCAACAACCTGCAAAATATGTGCATTAAGATGAAGAAGAAAAAATTAGCTGTAATGTAAATAAATAATAAACAGATAAAAATGATGTGTATAGACTATAGAAAGTTCGCAACTCACATAACATGGTTTATCTTCAGGCAATGCAGCAGTGCACTGGGCAACAATATGCTAAAAAGAGTATTTATCTTCACGTCTTGAAAGACCGCCTATAGCATAGCTGTCACAAAAGCAACTTGGACAAATCAGCTCCTTGATTGCCAAAAAACTGTTGTTTGGGAAAAATAAAACATCTAAGAAGGAAAGTTGATAGTGTGAAAGTTTGCATTTTAGTCTTGATAAAATGATAAAAGTATATGAACTGAAATATTTACTTTCATGTTAAATTGGTGGTGATTGTTGTGTAATGGATACAATGATATACTAAGGGAAGCAATGTCCAAGTAGGCTACAGTCCTTAGTCCTTACAAATTGACCTGTATGTGCTGGACACAAAGCTAAAAAGAATAAAAGGATGGAGAAGAGCAGAAGTAAAGATTTCAAAACCCTAAAGAAGTGTTGTCTTCATGGAGACAAGAGTCTCCATGAATAATATGAAGTGGTAGATTACTGTTGTTTATTTTATTTTTTTTTAAAAGAAAAATTCAAATTAGCTTAACTAGTCAAAGTATGACCACAGAAGTTTCTGTACTTTCCACAACCAACACTTAACCTGACACCTGCTCTTCGCTGAACTTTTTTCAAGCATCTTCCATAACTTTGTTGTCCTAGTTATGTAGATAAGACAAGATTTTCCATGCGAGATGACTGTGAAATCAAAAAAGATAGATAATCATGCTATAAAATAGAAAAGAGAAACATCCATAACCACTCGAATCAAAGAAGCAAAAGGCGCTGACAAATGAGACAATGGCATAAATAAGGCACAAGAGATCTGTGGTAGAGTTGTCAAATATAATAGAGATGGACTCATTGTTGGTAGGATGAATCTTTGAAAGTAGCTCTGCCAAAGTATTGACTGTGTGATTGTTGATGATCCAAGTATTGATAGTTATATTTGAGGTTTATGTCTGTTATGACTTGTGAAAATAAGCATTAGAATAAATAAGTAATATTCTGTCTCATAAAAGTAGTGCACCAGGCGCATCCTTCATCTCTGACTAATACCAAGATACTCAACAATAGAGGGTCAATTCCACTTCCCCTCCTTCAGTCAGCAACCAGGAATAGCCCAAATCTCCTAAAGAATAGAAAAAAACATATAAATGAAATATTTATGTTTTCCGCAGCACCGACATGCTGCTGGTGGCCAGCATGGCATGTGCCAAGCCATGTCATGCCATGCCAAAGCTTAAAAAAATAATAAAAGGGAACTTTTGGCTTGGTATTGAGCCTGTGCCTTACCAGCATTGGTTGATACAGGCTGGCATTCCTGGTAGCCAATTCTGATTCAGCGCTGATTGTTTGTATTGGCTTGACATGTGCCAATTGGCATGGACAAACACAGTTGCTTATATGATGTAAGAAACACCAGTAATTCATTGAATCACCAACATAATTTAGTTGTACATGGAAGAACAAGTTATCAACTCCAATCCACTTCTTATGTAAATGATTAACTAGTTCCAATGACAGATTGAATATGAAAATGAAGTCTTAATTGCTAATTTAATAATGCTTGAATCTCCAATGCCATCAGCATATTAAAATATAAAACAGCAAAAATTACTTCTGTCATAACAGTTCAATAAATTTGCTTTAGCATTTCAGAGAAAATTTACCAGCGACTATAACCTACAAGAAATATGAACATAGCAGGTTATCGACATACCCAGGCAAATTGTGTTCAACCAAGCCACTCACACATATATCTCTGGGAAATAAGGAGTTAATCAATCTTAATATTTTTGCTACTAAAATTTTCAATGTTTTCAAGACATGAGGTTCATGACAATAAGTATTCACCTGAGAACTGGATCTAATCCTCCTTGAACAATTCCAAATAAGTTCTGTACATGGGGTTTCTGATGAGCGGCCCTTCAATATATCCAGACAAGCACCAAAGAAACACCATTTTAAAACTAGATGAGAGATTTCTCTTGAATGTTAAAATATCCTTGGCATTTAGCTAATGACAATTTCTTGGTCAAAAAAAGGTTATTGAGAAAATGAATAATTTGGCAAACCATACATGATAATATGCATTGGGCAAATAAAAATTATGTGAAATATAAAATATTTTGAGCTAATGAAATGTAAATTCAAGCAGAGGTATTGATGTAAACATTTTTTTTATGTTCTGTATTAAAAAGAGGGAACTTTGATTTACTTGAAATATATATAACAAAGATGGAAAAATAGAGATATTTGAGACTAGAGGGAACTGGCCATATTTCAACTAAAAGTAAGACAAGAGAACTGGACAACATAATTGCAACAGTAAATCAAGGAAAAACCATCTAGACTAGCAATCATGGATTTAGGAACTGATAAACCCCTCTCCCTGCTAGGCATCTTGATTCATATATGTGAATGATTGGGTCCTAGGATGCCAATCCTCTTAGAAGTTAGAGCTGATTGGTTCCAGCTAGAAGTTACCAACTGGTACCCGAGGGATGGGGACTGAGACCATTTGATACCACCCAGCACCAACCAGGAAACGATCAAAAGGCCCTAGTTGGTTTTCTTCCCCTTTTTTGTTGCATACAAACCTATATAGGAGTGAGAGGAAGAAGAAGAAGAAAGCACAGATTCATCCTCCTAGTTCCACCTTTTGTATAAATTTAGGTATCCTCTGCTGTTCATTGTTTTCCCCTAACAATGGCCAGAATTCCAAAAAAAAGAAAGGAAAAACCATGCTACTTTTTCTAGTTCAGTATGAATTTCTGATATATTGGAGGTTGGGCATCAACTATTGATATTTTTCATGGAGTAGTTCAGTTAAAATAAAGCACCATCAAAAAACACCTTTAAGAGAAATGCCAAATTGGTGTTGAGGCAAGTACCCAACTTATAAACCCAATTATGGCCTTAAAAACCTAATCTAAACCTATATGCATAAAAATCAAAAACCAATAATAAAAAATAAAAACAAATGAAGAAAAATAAGTCTTGGTATGCATAGTTATTAAACCCAAAGTGGAGACTGACTTGGCTAAGGATCCGAGCTAGTGTTTGCTGAACCAGGCCGAACCGCTCGACCTATATACATATCAAAATTTGTGTATATAGCTATTCTTTTATAGCTAAAATATAATATTTGATAATTTAATATAAAATTATTAAAATTAAAATTTTAAAGTAATTGATCAATTTTAAATTTACATACTACAATGTCATATACATATATGTATATGCATATATATACTTACTTACTTACTTTAGGCTATTTTAAATAAAACTTCACCGAAAGAAAAAAAAATTAAATATAATATAGTGAATATAGATGAGAGGATATATAATTGTTGAGATTAAAAAAAGAAAATTAGTTAGATGGCAGTTCATTCAGTGAATTGAGAAAAAAATTTAGAGTGAAAGAGAAGAATATTTATATAATTTGGCTTCTTGGATTGGGCTAGATCAAATTCATGTTATGTCGGGCAATTTTTTTGTTAACCCAAATTAGATCGGGAGCCAGATTAGGTTGAAAAGACAAGACCAGACCTAATTTGCAATCTACATCGATTCTATTATTGTTGCCCAAGAAGACAACCCAAGAGGGGGGGTGAATTGGGTTTGGATTAATTCTCGACCAATTAAAACTATGATTAGTAATTAACTAAATCTATTGCAAGTAAATTAGTTAAGTTACTAGATGAAGTGAATGAAGAGAGACAGAGAGGACAACAGCCAATACAAACACAGACCAGTTTATAGTGGTTCGGAGCTAACCCTTGCTCCTACGTCCACTCCCCAAGCTTCACTTGGGAGTTCACTATAATCCCTTGGATTACAGCCGGCTGTTTTACAAGTTCACAACCTAACTTGTTGTTTTCGCGAGATCACAACGAACTCGGTCGGTTTTTACAGGCTCACCGACTAGAACCATCCGATTGTTTTTTCCGGGATCACAATCAAACCCTTACACCGTTGGTTTTAACTTCGGCTCACCAACTAACCTTACAATCCTTGATTCAATCCCCTGATTGAATCAAGTAAGAAAAGTAGTGTTTGGGATTTCACAGAGAGAGCTTCTGAACAAGCAGATGTGATAAACAATAAATGCAAAGTAAAGGTTAGAAGCCCTCAAACAGATTTTGGAATGGAAAGTTGGGACTTCTCGATTTCTGGGTCTCCTCTGGAAAGTACTGAAGATTTGAGGACAGTAGGAGAGCCTTGAACGCGAAGAAAGTGCTTGTCGGATAGTGTTGAATGCACCTCTTCCTTCTTTTGCTTGTATTTACTCTTGAGAACTCTTGGTAGGTGGAAAATCCTTTTTACTTAAATGAAATAGCTCTCTTGATGTCTACTACTGTTTACTCTGGCTATTTAAACAGTCTCTTTTGAAAAATAGCCGTTAGATATTGATTTGTGGCCGTTCTGCACAGTCTGCATCTCCTGACAATGTATCCGTTGGGGTCGGAATCGACTCGCTCGATCTGGAGTCGACTCGACTGTTGCTGGAGTCGACTCATGCTTTACTGGAGACGACTCCCATACTATTCAGGATTTGAATTAAAGTGCTGTCCCGACCTGGAGTCGACTCGGGCCAACCCTGGAGTCGACTCGCCAAGATCTGGAGATGACTCGGTATTTTGGAGACGGCTTGTTCTCAGGATTCTAGAGATTAATGAATTTGCTTTCTTAAGATTTCAGATTCTCCCTCTCAACATGTGCATTCAATTTTGTTTAAGTTTTCGAGACTATTGAGCTTAAATTCTTACTTTCAGAGAGAAAATCTGACAATTTGTTCTTGAGTATGATTCAACTAATCTTCGAATATCCCTTGAATAGATTCTGGAGATTACTTCTTGAGGAGCCCCAACAGAGAGATAATGAGCCTTGAGGTATTGAATCCACTAAGAACAAATTACTTTTTGCTTTAAGGATTTTCTTTTTAGTGATTCCCTTTACATTTCAAATCATCATATTTTCTCCCCCTTTTTGTCATAATAGCAAAAAGGCACAAAACACAAAAAAAGATAAGAAGTCAATTTGCACAGTTTTGAAAGAAAATTTCTATTCATTGTATTAAAGTCAAATTGAGTACAAATATGAATACATAACAGAAAAAGTCCTCAAGGGACTGTACATCATAAAATCAAAAATACACTAGGGTTTTTTAGTAGTGGAGGATGTGGCTCCCGTACTCAGTCTAATATGTTTCATGACCAAGCTTATCCCCTCAGATACGTTCCCTAGTTGTTCGATGATCTCCGAGGTGGCCCTGGATTGTATCTCAGTGAGTTGGGTCATACTTTCTTGAATAGTGTCAAGCTTGAACATTAAGACATTTGCAAGCCTTTCCGCACCTTGACTTTGGCTACCCAGCTCTTCTCTGATGCTATGTCGCATCTTCCTCGTGTCATCCTTTATGTCACTAATGCTCCAATATTGACCTTGGACTAGGCTCCTTATGTTGTACATTTTCTCCTTAAGGTCTTCTACCATCTTGGACACGGCTGCTAAGGAGGAAACGATGTCAGTAGAGGGAACACTCAGTGGACCTTGTAGCTCTCTCAATATATCATTTCTCAGCTCCCTCACTATCTCCTGTCTCATCTTCCGGAGCTGCTCAGTGCTGATCCGGACTTCTAGAGGTTGCTGAGGTGGTGGATGAGGATGATAGTGGTATTTTGATGATTAACACAACCATTGAAGGAATATCTAATTGAATATTACAAGGTACTATGATACATCATTGATAAATGACACACCCTCGATACATTTATGATACATTAAGAACATATGGTCAAAACCACTCTCAAGAATTTATAACGAGATATAATTTGTAATAGAGAATGGTAGAAAGCTCAAGAATCCATTTTGACAAAGTTTCACGTTGAAAATACCTAAAAGGGCAATTCGGCAATTTCTACTATTAAGGGTATGAAACTCTATTGTGCCATGCATCGTAATTTGCTTGAAGAATCATATTGTTGTTTCGATGTGCATAACTAACTTTCAAAGTGCAGAAAAATATGGTTAGAGTCAACCCTAATTAGTTTGGAGTCGACCCTGATACATTTGGCACGCCTTGGAACGAAGTGGCACGCCTTTGGAACACTTGGCACAGAGTAGGAGTCGACCCTAGAAGAGATGGAGTCGATCCTGGCACGTTTTAGAAACATACTGGCACAATCTAGCACTCATGGGATGGATGAACAGTACTTGGGTCGACCCAAGTGCAAGTTGAGTCGACCCCATCTTCAAGCCTCAAGAAAACAGTTCTCTGGAATCCCTGAGAGGGTCGACCCAAATGGAACTTGAGTCGACCCAACCTTGAGTCGACCCCAACTGAACATGAGTCGACCCAAAGGCTATGTCATTCAAGAATCGGTTCTCTGGAATCCCTGAGAGGGTCGACCGAGTGAAATTTGAGTCGATCCAACTGAACCTTGAGTCAACCCAAAAAGAGTTGAGTCGACCCAAGTGAAGGAAGGCTGAAATACAAGGTTCTGTGTTTCCTGAGAGGGTCGACCCCAATGTTGCATGAGTCGACCCAAGTGAAAGTTGGGTCGACCCCAGTGAAAGTTTGAGTCGACCCCAAGTCTGATGAACAGTGGTTTGAGTCGACCCCAGGAAAGATTGGGTCGACCCAAGCACGGGCAGAAGCATAACGGCTAGTTCTGCAGAAGTATTTTTTGTCCTCCCAACAGTAAGTAACGGCTAGTTTTTGAAATCTGACCCATAGGGGGGTGTCCAATGGATGAGGAAAACTATTTAAAGGGACACTATTCATCAGAGAAAATATAATTTTGCAAAATATCAAAGCTTACACAAAAAAAATAAGTGCCCTAATCTTCTCCATCCAAGTGCTTCACTCAAGAGTCAAAAGGAGGTGGTAAAGCAGATTCTAAGCAACATTAAGAGCTCCATCAACCCTTGAAGAGTGAAGCATTCTTGACAAAGAAGAGAGAAGTCTCATTAAGCGATAACTATATTCTAAACTCTTCTTTGTAGCTTATAATTGTTATAGTTGCTCATCTAGGAGTTTCAACTTTCTTCTTCTTTTAATCACATTATAAAGGTTTGTTGGTGAGCCCGTAAAACCAATTGTAAAGGTTTATTGGTGAGTCCGTAAAACCAATTGTAAAGGTTCGTTGGTGAGCCCGTAAAACCAACATAGGTTTTTGGTGATCCCGAAAAACCAAAGTGTAAAGATTTTTGGATTGTGAGCCCGGAAAATAATCCAACTATAATCCGTGGGATTATAGTGAATTCCCAAGGGGTCGCTTGGGGAGTGATTACGGGTATCCTGTAGGATAGTGATTTATGGGTGTCGGTCCACAGGGATTGAAGACAAGTTATTTTTTCTAATTAAATAATTACTTCAATGGGGATAAGCTAGAGTAAATGATAAAAACTAAGAATTAATAATGGGTGTAGTAGTATGAATTATCTATGGAGAGAGGTGTTTTTAGGGCTAGATTCCACCGATAGATTTATATCCGTGACGCTTTCAATGATTGAGTTGTATGTAAGACTTGATTGCTTCCGACTGCAAGCCAAAGCAATTATTAAAAATTATGATTAATTCGCAGCATGAATCATCTAAGTCTAGCACAAACCATCTACTCTAATGATAAGCATGACCTGTCTAACCTAGCATGATGCATCTGATTATTAAATCATTAAACATGAAATCGATGTCACATGAATATCTCCTCCAAACCACAGGTGTTGGATTCGATGAAATAGATCAATCTATGTAAAATATTTTATGCAAGATAAATGATTCACATAATTGGATAAATCATAAGATCAATTGATAAATTCTTCATCATGCAACTATCTTACAATACAAACTCAAATCAATAAAAATGAAACGAATACTCCTCTATGGCTTCATCAAACCTCTAAACCGAGGCTTAGCTGCTCATGGTGCTCGTCATCTCCATTGGTATGCTGAAGAACTCCTTTTCCATCCGCCTCAAACCCTCTCTTAGTTTTTATTCTCTTTTCCTTCTTTTTTTTATTTCTTTCTCTTCACCGAACAGAGCTAGCTCTGTTCTCGAACCGAGCTCTCCCCCCCTCTCTCTCACCGAACGCCTCAGCCCCTCCTTTTATAGCCGTCCGGCGCACGTGGAGAGAGGGAAGAAGGGATCACGGCGGCTGATTTCGGGGCGTGGTGCCGGGATGCAGATCGCGGGAGAGGAGGAAGAGGGGCCACGGGATCTGGTCGGTGATGGCGGAGAGAGGTGCCGACTGATGAAGTGGCGGAGGATCTGGTAGCTCCGGATGCGCCACGGGCGGAAGACGGGGCGACGATGCTGGGATTTCAACGCGGCTGGGTCGTTGATCTTGGAGGAGAAGACGCCGCATGTGGTTGATGGCGGAGGACCCGGGGACGACGACGACGTTGGGCATTCGGCTGGGACGAGCTCCTTTGATGCGCGGGGGAGGATTGCATCGCGGGATAAGAGGAAGAGGCGCCGCGGGATCTGGTCGGTGATGGCGGAGAGAGGTGGCCGATTGCGGGAGGAAGAAGATAAACAGTGGATTCCCAATTTTTTATTTTTTATTATTTATTTATTTATTTATTATGTATTATTTATTTTTTTCTCTAACACTGTTCATATGAACAGTGTTTTCGGCATTTTGGTTTTTTTTTTTTAACACTGTTAATATGAACAGTGTTTTAACTGGACACTGTTCATATGAACAGTGAATCGTGAATATTTAGTTATTATTATTATTATAAATTTTATATGAAGGCAGGTAATGAATTGGTTGGAAATTGGCTTTGGATTTGCGGTGGGTCATAATCGTTGAGTTGCTTGAACTTGTTTTTGAGCCCAATGTCTTCCAAATTTAATTATTGCTAAACTGCTTCAGATCGAACTCGACCAGTTAAGACTAGAAACAAGACCATGACTTAATAAAAAGGGTTAATCAAACGTTTTCCTTAGCAAATTTAATTTTAACTTTTGATCAAGCCAGGACCAAAACCTATTTAATTCTAACCTTAACTTCATCAGGTTACCAAACCGAATCAACACAATCTCCTCCTTATATGTTTTTTCTGTAGTTTTCATGAAAGATCGTAACCAAAAACATATTTCAAATTTATTTCAATGATTATTCAATTTTCTGGTAAAATATGTATTTATTAGTTTAAGAACATTGATAAGTGCTATGGAAAGATAACTAAATTATGAATTATTAAGCACTTATCATGGACGTAGGTGCTTAGGAGAGCACCGAACCACTATACTTCTTGTGTGTTTGTATTGTGTATTAGTTTAATTTCACTCACTCATCAATTGATAAAGTAAGATAGCAAAAATAGAAAAACCAATTCACCCCCCCTCTTGGCTTGTCACCTTGGGCAACAAGTGGTATCAGAGCAAGGTGCTCACATAGTATTTGTTGATCTCACAATCAAGAGACAAAGATCATGACAACCCAAGTAGGATGTTCTATGAGTGAGGGTCAATCCACAAATAGACCTCCTCTATTTAATGGCACTAATTACACATACTGAAAGCTAGGATGAGGATATTCATTCAAGCTCTAGACTATGAATTGTGGTATATTATAACTAGAGGACCTCACACACCCACAATTAGTATAGAGGGCACAATCATTCCCAAACCAGAAATGGATTGGAATGAGAGTGATAGAAGACTAGCACAACTAAATGCTAAAGCAATTAATGTACTTTACTGTTCACTAGATGTAAGTGAATTCAATAGAATATCTACATGCATCTCCGCAAAAGAAATTTGGGATAAACTGAGGTCACACATGAAGGAACTAATCAAGTTAAGGAGTCAAAAATAAACATATTAGTACATAAGTATGAGTTGTTTAAAATGGAATCCACTGAGTCCATAACTGAAATGTTTACTCGTTTCACGAAATCATAAATGGGCTAAAGAGTTTAGGAAAGTCTTATACTAACTCTGAATTGGTGCGAAAAATTCTCAGGTCTCTACCAAGAGTTTGGGAGGCCAAGGTAACAGCAATTCAGGAAGCAAAGGACCTCAATACACTGCAATTGGAGGAACTTCTAGGATCACTCATGACCCATGAGTTGACCATGAGGCAAAATTCAGAAGATGAGGTCAAGAGAAGAAAGACCATTGCATTAAAGACTACCACTCCAAAACAAAACTGAATCGGAAGAATCTGATGATGAGGAGGAATTTGATGAAGAAGGAATGGCTATGCTTGGAAGAAAATTCAGAAAATTTATGAGAGGAAGAAGAAATTTCATAAAAAGAAGCCCTTCTTCAAAGGTAGCTCAAGCAAAGAAAAGGGTAAGGACAAAGAAAAGGAAAAGGAAACACCAATTTGTTATGAGTGTAACAAGCCCGGGCATTTCAAGATAGATTGTCCGGAATTGAAGTGGATGGCAAGAAAACTTAAAAGAAGAACTTCATGGCTGAATGGAGTGAAAGTGAGGCGTCAAGTTCGGAAGAGGAAGATCAACAAGAGACGGCCCAAATCTGCCATATGGCTAATGACGATGAGGTAGATTCTGAACTTGAATGTGATTTTACTGTTGAAGAATTACATGATGCATTTTTAGAACTCATGGAAGAACACAAAAAACTAATCAATAAAAATAAAGTTCTAAAAGATGAAAATCAATCTCTTATCAAAGATAAGCTGAAACTATCTAATAACTATGAAACATTAAGTAGGAGATTCACAAATGAAACCAGAATCTAATTGCTGAAAATGTCAAGTTAAAAGAAGATGCTGAAAAATACAAATCCTTAGTAGACAAGTTTACACTTAGCTCAACCAAATTAAATATGATTCTTGATAGTCAAAAAGCCGTATATGATAAAGCTGGATTAGGATATAAAACAAATAGGAAACAAAAATACTTAAAGAACATATTTGTGAAAGCCAAAAATGAAAATATAACTTGTCATTGCTGCAATAAATTAGGACATAAAGCATATGAATGTAACTATAGAAAGTCAAGCAACAACAAATTGAGTAATAATTATAAGCTTAAATTCAAGAAAGTTTGGGTTCCAAAAGAAACATCAAGTACTAACCCTAAAGGACCCAACATAGTTTGGATACCTAAAGCTTATACTTGATCTTGATTGCAGGGGTGTCTTGCAGCGAATAGGGTGGATAAACGATGGTATCTAGATAGCGGCTGTTCAAGACACATGACAGGTGACGTAGAACAATTCGTCACCTTGGAATCTAAGAAGGGTGGAGTAGTAACCTATGGAGACAATGGAAAAGGGTATATCATTGGGAAGGGTAAAATTTTTATTACTCCATCTACCTTTATAGAAAATGTCTTATTAGTTAATGGTTTGAAACATAACCTACTTAGCATAAGTCAATTTTGTGATAAAGATTTTAAAGTCATATTTGAAGCCTCAGTATGCATAATCACAAATCCTAAAGATAATAGCATTGTACTTATAGGACAAAGGCAAAGAAATATTTACATGGTAGATCTTCATGAATTAGGCAAGAAAAATGGATTATGTTTAATTACTAATGAAGAAAAGAAAAATGAAACAAGTTGGCTTTGGCATCGTAGACTAGGACATACGAGTATGGACTTAATATCAAAACTATTTAAAAAGGAATTAATAAAAGATGTGCCAAAATTGACCTTTGAAAAGGACAAAATCTGTGGACCATTTTTATTAGGAAAGCAAACAAAATCATCCTTCAAATCAAAGAATATAGTATCGACCACTAGGCCCTTTGAACTCATACATATGGATCTATTTGGACCCACTAGAACCGCGAGTCTAGGAGGGAAGAAGTATGGACTAGCTATAGTCGATGATTTTTTAAGGTATACATGGGTTTCATTTCTTGCACATAAGAATGAAGCATTTTTAGCATTCTTTAAATATTATAAAAATATCATAAATGAAAAGAAGCTCACCTTAATAGCAATTCAAAGTGATCATGGAACTGAATTTAAAAATCAACACTTTGAAAAATTTTGTAATGAAAATGGTATCTCACATCAATTTTCAGCACCTAGAACGCCTCAACAAAATGGAATTATTGAAAGGAAAAATAGGACCTTGGCAGAAATGGCACGCACAATGTTGTGCGAGTTAAATCTTCCAAAGTACTTTTGGGCTGAAGCTAAAAGTACCGCTTGCCATATTCTAAATCGGGTTTTAATACGACCAATAACTAAGAAAACTCCTTATGAACTTTGGAAGAATAAGAAACCAACTGCTAAATATCTTAGAGTATTTGGATGTAGATGTTTTATTTTAAACAATGGCAATAAGGATCTAAGTAAATTTGATGCCAAGTCAGATAAAGGTATCTTCTTAGGATACTCTACATCTAGCAGGGCATACAGAGTGTTCAATAAAAGAACTCTTGTAGTTGAAGAGTCAGTTAATATCATTTTTGATGAGTCTGATAGTGATTCTCCTAGGAGAGAAAATATTCTTGATGATGATGCAGGAATTATTGACTTTGAAAAATTGAATCTTGATGACGTGCCAAATCAAGATAAAGAAAATGATTGCATGCCACCACAATCTCAAGACTTGCCAAAGGAATGGAGGTATGCACATGGACACCCCAAAGACTTAATTATTGGTGATCCATCTCAAGGGGTAAGAACTCGATCCTCTCTTAGAAATTTAAATGATTATCTTGCTTTTGTTTCACGATTAGAACCTAAGACTTATGAAGAAGCTGAAAAAGACACCAATTGGATAAATGCTATGTAAGAAGAATTAAATCAATTCAAAAGAAGTAATGTATGGACATTAACTGAGAGACCAAAGCATAACTCTGTAATTGGAACAAAATGTATCTTTAGAAATAAATTAGATGAAAATGGGATAGTTATAAGAAATAAAGCTAGACTTGTGGCTAAGGGATACAATCAAGAAGAAGGGATAGATTTTGAAGAAACATTTGCTCCCGTGGCCAGATTAGAAGCTATTAGATTACTTCTAGCTTTTGCATGTTTCATGGATTTCAAATTGTATCAAATGGATGTAAAAGTGCCTTCTTAAACGGTTTTATAGAGGAAGAAGTATATGTAGAGCAACCTCCTGGTTTTGAGAATCATGAATTGCCAAATCATGTGTTTAAATTACATAAGGCATTATATGGATTAAAACAAGCACCTAGGGCTTGGTATGATCGACTAAGCAAATTTCTACTGAATAATGATTTCAGTAGAGGAAATGTAGATAAAACACTTTTTCTCAAAAGAAAGACAAAAATCTGCTAGTGGTACAAATATATGTAGATGACATAATCTTTGGTGCCACAAATGATAATCTTTGCAAAGAGTTTGCTAATTTAATGCAAGGAGAATTCGAGATGAGTATGATGGGAGAACTAAATTTTTTCTCGGATTACAAATCAAGCAAACTAAAGAAGGTATCTTCATTCATCAAACTAAGTATACAAAGGAAATATTAAAGAAGTTTGGGAATGAAAATCACAAGGGAATAGGCACCCCAATGAATCCCACTAGTAAGCTAGACAAAGATGAAAAAGGAAAAAATAGATATGAAGCTTTATAGAGGTTAATTGGATCTTTGCTTTACCTTACTGCTAGTAGCCAGACATAGTGTTTAGTGTGGGAATATGTGCTAGATACCAATCAGATCCTAAGGAGTCACATCTAAGTGCTGTTAAAAGAATCCTTAGATATTTGAGAGGAACTACAAACATAGGATTATGGTACTCGAGAGACTCCTGTCTAGATTTGCTTGCATACTCTGATGCAGATTTTGCTGGATGCAAATTAGATAGGAAGAGCACTAGTGGAACATGTCAATTTTTAGGAAATAACTTAGTATCATGGTTTAGCAAAAAGCAGAATTCAGTAGCATTGTCAACGGCTGAAGCCGAATATATAGCTGCCGGCAGTTGCTGTGCTCAAGTACTATGGCTTAAGCAACAACTAGAGGACTATGGAGTTAAACTGATAATATTCCTATAAAGTGTGATAATACTAGTGCCATCAACCTTACTAAAAATCCGTTCAGCACTCTAAAGCCAAACACATTGAAATAAGATATCATTTCATTAGAGATCATGTGCAAAATGGGAACATATGTATTGAGCATGTTTGTACTGAAAAAATTAGCTGACATATTCACAAAACCTTTGAGTGAAGATAGATTGTATGCTTAGGAGGGAATTAGGCATATGTGATCCTTTTGATTAAGGAGATATAAAAAGGAGCAAGTTCTCATGATACTCTCCTCCCATTTCGAAAAACCCATGAAACATTAGTCAAACTAGTCATCTATAGATTCCTTACTAATGTATCATTGTCCCAGTAAGAATTTGTAAGGATTGGAGGAAAGAAAGAATTTTTAAAAAGAAAAAGGAAGAGAAAGAAAAATTTCTGAACTAGGGTCGACCCAAGCCAGAATGGGGTCGACCCAACGTTGAGTCGACCCAAGAAAAATCTGGGTCGACCCAACGACGGGACCCCACTTTAAAAGGGGACCCGTGAGCATTCTAGGGCACTGTTTCATCTTGTCCTCTTCCAAAAACCTATTTCCACTCTTCTCTTCCAATCATCTCCAAACAGTAGAAGGAAGCTTCCCAAGCCGTTAGATCAAGATCTTGAAGGAATGGGACCCAAGCGAGCCGTAGCTAAGCGATCCGGGAGGGTTTCACGGACAACCCGTGTTGATAGAAATGCTACAGAGTCTTCTACAGTGCCTCCACAAGGTGAGACACGTGTAGAGCCTCCTCCTCCTCCCTCCCCTTCAGTCCAACTTGCAAAATTTGCGGGGAGACCGGTTACCACGGGAAGAAGGATCCACTCCGAGTTTTTGGATCAAGAAGGGTTCCGGTTGGGTGATTGGATCCGAAGGCAAGGATGGGAGTATCTTTGCTCCCTAGATGTGGTGATCTACCCAGGGTTGGTTCGTGAGTTCTATGCCTTCCTGAAAGTTGGAATGGGAGGGCTTATATCTGAAGTCCGAGGAGTAAGGGTTAGGGTTTCAGAAGAAAGTTTGAGTGAGTTGCTTCATCTCCCCTGCGAAGGTGCAACTCCAGAAAAGCCTGAAAACAAGTTGAGAGCTCTACAGTTGATTCTTGAGAATGATGATTTCGACTATTCCGAAAATGTAATAGCAAGCTCTCTTTCAGCTGAGATGAGGTTGTTGCACAACTTCATAGGTCGGATTTTGTTTCCGAAAAGCGGAGATTTGATCTCATTTCTGAGCGAGACCTGGTCATCATGGAGCACATTATTCAGGGCATTCCCCTGAACCTCCCAGCTATGATGCTTAGGCAGATGAGAAAGGTCATATGCAATTCGAGAGTCTCCCTGCCTTATGGTATGATACTCACCTGGTCTTCCGACAGCATGACATATCAGTAGAGGGAGAGATCTCCAGGCACTTCTATACACTGACACTTACACTGCACGATCCCTATTCGCATGGGTTATGAGAAGGTGAACGGGCAGTGGGTGCGTACAGGAGCAGGGATACATGCACCGGAGGGTGATGCACCAGAGGTTGGAGACCCCATCCCTGAGGTGAGGTACCTGAGGAGCATCCTACAGCACCTTCAGAGGCTGGCCCATCGTCATCTGTTCCCACGGGGTGCACAGATGAGTTTTGGAGTAGGATGACTGAGCTTATGTCAGCTCAGGCGAGGACTATCACTGATGGATTGACGAGCAGGTTGGATATCATGACTGCTGAGATTAGCGATCTCAGAGAGGAGGTCGGAGCATTACGGAGAGAGAGAGAGGCTCATGGTCCATCTGTGCCCCGAGCAGCTGAGTCAGAGGTTTCGGCACAGAGTCATCCAGCTCAGCGAGGTCCACGCCAGACTCAGTCCCATCAGGCTCGACCTCCCCTCGCCACTTATGCTAGGAGGATGAGGACTAGATCACAGCCATTAGATACCCCCTAGGCTGATGTTAGCACTTTTGGTATAGTGCCTAGATTTATCTAGTTCTCATATGTATTTTGTGTTGATCATGTACTTTGCACTTTGATTGAAGAACATTGTATTTTTGTGTTAATGTACTACAATGTTCCATGTTTGATCAGTAAAATCTGAATGTTTATTATTTACTGTGTCTACTTATCTATTGCCATGCACCTATTTGATGATAACAAAAAGGGGGAGAAGCAAGGAAAGAAAATTAAGTTGTAATAAGTTGACAAAAGGACAATATACACTTAAGGGGGAGCGATATGTATTAAAATCTAAACTTTTAATCAAATTTCAGAATTTGGCACATACCTCTCACACCTCGATACATAATCTGAAACTCTTGCTTTATCTCAAATTTTTGACGTTTCATCTTTAACCAAATATAAAAGAAAGGGGGAGTAAATCAAAAGTTCAAATTGGCAATATTTGGATGAAATAGGGGGAGACTTCACTCTCAAATTGAAAAGCTGAAATTCAGCAACTTGAGCCCTTCTAAAACTAATTTTAAGATAAGTAACAATTTGCTCATACTCAATATTTTGTAATCATCAAAAAGGGGAGATTGAGGATGATAGTGGTATTTTGATGATTAACACAACTATTGAAGGAATATCTAATTGAATATTACAAGGTACTATGATACATCATTGATAAATGACACACCCTCGATACATTTACGATACATTAAGAACATATGGTCAAAACCACTCTCAAGAATTTATAACGAGATATAATTTGTAATAGAGAATGGTAGAAAGCTCAAGAATCCATTTTGGCAAAGTTTCACATTAAAAATACCTAAAAGGGCAATTCGGCAATTTCTACTATTAAGGGTATGAAACTCTATTGTGCCATGCATCGTAATTTGCTTGAAGAATCATATTGTTGTTTCAATGTGCATAACTAACTTTCAAAGTGCAGAAAAATATGGTTAGAGTCAACCCCAATTAGTTTGGAGTCGACTCCGATACATTTGGCACGCCTTGGAACGAAGTGGCACGCCTTTGGAACACTTGGCACAGAGTAGGAGTCGACCCTAGAAAGAGATGGAGTCGACCCTGGCACGTTTTAGAAACATACTGGCACAATCTAGCACTCATGGATGGATGAACAGTACTTGGGTCGACCCAAGTGCAAGTTGAGTCGACCCCATCTTCAAGCCTCAAGAAAACAGTTCTCTGGAATCCCTGAGAGGGTCGACCCAAATGGAACTTGAGTCGACCCAACCTTGAGTCGACCCCAACTAAACATGAGTCGACCAAAGGCTATGTCATTCAAAAATCGGTTCTCTGGAATCCCTGAGAGGGTCGACCGAGTGGAATTTGAGTCGACCCAACTGAACCTTGAGTCGACCCAAAAAGAGTTAAGTCGACCCAAGTGAAGGAAGGCTGAAATATAAGGTTCTGTATTTCCTGAGAGGGTCGACCCCAATGTTGCATGAGTCGACCCAAGTGAAAGTTGGGTCAACCCCAATGAAAGTTGAGTCGACCCCAAGTCTGATGAACAGTGGTTTGAGTCGACCCCAGGAAAGATTGAGTCGACCTAAGCACGGGCAGAAGCATAACGGCTAGTTCTGCAGAAGTACTTTTTATCCTCCCAACAGCAAGTAACGGCTAGTTTTTGAAATCTGACCATGGGGGTATCCAATGGATGAGGAAAACTATTTAAAGGGACACTATTCATCAGAGAAAACATCCTTTTGCAAAATATCAAAGCTTACACAAGAAAGACAAGTGCCCTAATCTTCTCCATCCAAGTGCTTCACTCAAGAGTCAAAAGGAGGTGGTAAAGCAGATTCTAAGCAACATCAAGAACTCCATCAATCCTTGAAGAGTGAAGCATTCTTGACAAAGAAGGGAGAAAGTATCATCAAGCGATAACTATATTCTAAACTCTTCTTTGTAGCTTATAATTGTTATAGTTGCTCATCTAGGAGTTTCAACTTCTTCTTCTTTTAATCACATTATAAAGGTTTGTTGGTGAGCCCGTAAAACCAATTGTAAAGGTTTGTTGGTGAGCCCATAAAACCAATTGTAAAGGTTCGTTGGTGAGCCCGTAAAACCAACATAGGTTTTTAGTGATCCCGAAAAACCAAAGTGTAAAGATTTTTGGATTGTGAGCCCGGAAAACAATCCAACTGTAATCCGTGGGATTATGGTAATTCCTAAGGGGTCGCTTGGGGAGTGGACGTAGGTGCTTAGGAGAGCACCGAACCACTATACTTCTTGTGTGTTTGTATTGTGTATTAGTTTAAATTTCACTCACTCATCAATTGATCCAAGTAAAATAGCAAAAATATAGAAAAACCAATTCACCCCCCCCCCCCCTCTTGGCTTGTCACCTTGGGCATCAGTGGAGCTGTAGATGGTCCAGCAGAAGTAGATGGGAATGAAGGACCAGAAGTGGAAGAAAAAGTAGGAGGAGCTGTGTAGTGGTCCTGGTCATGGTCAGGGCAGGTGAATGGTGAGTAGTGGGGTCGATGGTGTGAATGAAGATGCTTTCCTAACCCAAACATCCTCGACTTTATGGAACCCTATTCTGTGGAGAGTCCCTCACCCATATGATCAGTGAACCTAAGGGAATGTGTGGGTTCTTTTTTAGGGATAGGGACCTCTAACTCCCTAAAGATGAGTGTGAAGAGCATGCCATATGGGAGACTCAACCTAGGTTTATCTAGGGTTCACAGATATATTTGTAGATGAGTTTGGAAAAGTTGATGGGAGTGTCTTGGAGAATATGGAACATCAACGCTAGGTCTCTCTCAGATATGAAGTCAAATCTACCAGTCTTGGAAAAGAGAGTCCTAGAAATAATACTTAGGAGAAGCCGCATTTCAGCTGAAAGCTGATTTGCAAACACCTCCTCTATAGGGGATTGAGGTGGGCTTCCTAAGATGGCCGTAAGGGCCTCTGTCGTATCATGGGAGTGAGTGGAAAAAATCCCCTCTCTGGAGAGATGGAGGATTCGAGCAATGAAGTCCTCCGAGATAAAATAGGGACACCCGCTACAGTCCCTTGGATACCACCGCTACCTCGTACGACAGTGCCATAAAATTTTCTAACTAAACCCTGGGTAGGTAGGGAGGTCTAGTGAATCAGAAGAACTCTAAGCCTTGAGCCTAAAGATGATGCCCTAGGCTAAACCCTTCCCAGGAAGGAAGTCAAGTTGACTTTCCTCCACGGTAGAGACTACTTTCCGGCGCACGAACGCGAGGGAACCGGCCTAGGCGGGAAAGGAACCGAAGGTGGTGGCCTTCTAGGTTCATTCCGTGCCTTGGACCGTGCTCGGCGCCGCTCGCGGAGAGAGGTTTCTTCCGGCACGGGACAACGGCTTTTCTAGGCATTTTGACCTAAAAACCGAGGGATGGACAAGAGAAATGGAAGAAAACTCGAGGAAAGAACATAAAATGGGTCGGAGACGATTCTAGGGTTTTGGAACAGTGGCGGCCGAAAATAGAAGTGAAGAAAAAAATGTTCGATTAGGATTAAAAATCAGATTCCCAACTCGAGTCGACTTCCAGTAAGACGCGAGTCGACTCCTGAAATGCGCGAGTCGACTCGAACTCTGGCACATAACCAAAAACTTAGTTAATTCCGTGCCACTAGTGAGAGATCTAAGTTATCTTTGCCATTATTATGAATGAAACACCTACATCCAAATACATGAAAGTAAGTTTTACTTTGGGCTTTCTATCTCTCCAAAGTTCGTAAGGTGTTTTCTTTTATAATTGGTCTTAATAGAACTCTATTTAATATATGATATGATGTGTTAATGACTTCTCCCCAAAAATACTTTGGGAGGTTTACTTTCACACAATATGGTTCTAGCCATTTTTCTCTAGGGTTCTATTCTTTCTTTCCACAACTCCATTTTGTTTGTGGTGTCCTAGGTGCAGAGAAATTATGAGTTATTTCCTTTTTACTATAGAATTCATCAAATAGATGATTTTTAAATTCCGTTCCATGATCACTCCTTATAGCTATAACTGAAGCATTTCTTAAGTTAGTTTACTTCCTTATGAAATTTCTTAAATACTGAAAATGCTTCATCTTTATGAGCTAAAAACATGACCCATGTGTATCTAGAAAAATCATTTACAATGACAAGCCATACTTGTTTCCACCAAGGCTTGTGGTTCTAGTTGGTCCAAAAAGATCCATATGAAGTAGTTCAAGAGGTCTAGTAGTAGAGACACAATTTATGGATTTAAAGGAACTTCTAGATTGTTTGCCATATTGACATGTTTCACAAATTTTATTTTTCTCAAATTTTAGCTTTGGCAAACCAATCACAGAATCTCTTTTAACTAATTTTGATATTGTATCCATACTTGTATGACCTAATTTACGGTGCCATAACCAACTTGCATCATTGACTTTAGAATCATTAGCTACTAGGCAACGACTATTATTGACGAGATCTTCAAGATCTACTACATAAACATTGCCACGTCTTATTCCTTTGAATACTAAGCTATTGTCAATTGAGTTGGTTATGATGCATAAAGATGGCTTAAACAGAACATCAAAACCTCTATCACATAATTGACTAACGCTAAGTAAGTTATACTTAAGACCATCTACAAACCGTATATTATCAACGAAGGTTGAAGGAGTGATTTGTATTTTACCTATACCAATGATGTGACCTTGGTTGTTGTCTCCAAAAGTCACCGCGCCTCCCTCTTTAGGCTCTAGGGTGAAGAATTGCTCCTTGTCACCCGTCATGTGTCTTGAGCAGCCACTATCCAAGTACCAATAGTGTTTGTTGACCTTGGCTGCAAGACACTCCTACACAAGGAAATCATACAGTTTTAGGTACCCAAGTTTTTTTGGGTCCTTCAAGGTTAGTAATGTTGGTTCCTTTTGGAACCCAAATCTTTTTAATCATTCTTTTAACTTCAGTTTTTTTGTGGTTACATACATTTGCTATATGTTCTACTTTACCACAATAAAAATAAGTTATATTTTTGGTTTTTACTTCCCCAGCTTTTACAAAAAAATTTTAAGAAATTTTTGCTTGTTGTTAGGCTTATACCCTAAACCGGCTTTATTAAATACAGCTCTTTGACTATTAAGAATCATTTCTAGTTTTTCAGAACTAAAGGTAAACTTCTCACTATGTTGCTTCATTGTGAGCTCATGTGTCATCAAAGATCCAAGGAGCTCCTCGAGTGGCAGTTTATTCAAGTCTTTAGCTTCTTGGATCGCTGTTACCTTGGCTTCCCATGACCTTGGTAAAGATCGAAGAATTTTTCTGATAAGGTCACTGTTAGTATAACTTTTGCCAAGGCTTTTTAAGCCGTTGACAATATCAGTAAATCTAGTGAACATGCAAGTGATGGTTTCATTAGATTCCATTTTAAACAGTTCATACTTATGAACTAATATGTTTATTTTAGATTCATTGACTTGATTCGTGCCCTCATGGGTCACTTCAAGTCTATTCCATATCTCTTTTGCAGAATTGCAAGTAGAGATTCTATTGAATTCATTATGGTCTAAGGCACAAAATAGTACATTCATTGCTTTGGCATTTAGTTGTGCCTTCCTTCTATCACTATCATCCCAATCTTTTTCAAGCTTGGGTATAGTAATGTTATCTACATAGATAGAATGAATATATGGTCCATTAACTATGATACTCCAAACATCATAGTCTTGGGCTTGGATAAATATCCTCATCCTAGCCTTCCAATAGGTGTAGTTAGTTCCACTGAAGAATGGAGGCTTATTGGTAGATTGCCCCTCACTAAGAGAAGATCCAAAAGAGGTTGTCATTTTGATCTTTTACTCTTTTAATATAAGAGCTCCGGCTCTGATACCACTTGTTGCCCAAGAAGACAACCCAAGAGGGGGGTGAATTGGGTTTGGATTAATTCTCGACCAATTAAAACTATGATTAGTAATTAACTAAATCTATTGCAAGTAAATTAGTTAAGTTACTAGATGAAGTGAATGAAGAGAGAGAGAGAGGACAGCAGCCAATACAAACACAGACCAGTTTATAGTGGTTCGGAGCTAACCTTTGCTCCTACGTCCACTCCCCAAGCTTCACTTGGGAGTTCACTATAATCCCTTGGATTACAGCCGGCTGTTTTACAAGTTCACAACCTAACTTGTTGTTTTCGCGAGATCACAACGAACTCGGTCGGTTTTTACAGGCTCACCGACTAGAACCATCCGATTGTTTTTCCGGGATCACAATCAAACCCTTACACCGTTGGTTTTAACTTCGGCTCACCAACTAACCTTACAATCCTTGATTCAATCCCCTGATTGAATCAAGTAAGAAAAGTAGTGTTTGGGATTTCACAGAGAGAGCTTCTGAACAAGCAGATGTGATAAACAATAAATGCAAAGTAAAGGTTAGAAGCCCTCAAACAGATTTTGGAATGAAAAGTTGGGACTTCTCGATTTCTGGGTCTCCTCTGGAAAGTACTGAAGATTTGAGGACAGTAGGAGAGCCTTGAAAGCGAAGGAAGTGCTTTTCGGATGGAGTTGAATGCACTTCTTCCTTCTTTTGCTTGTATTTACTCTTGAGAACTCTTGGTACTTGAATGGAATAGCTCTCTTGATGTCTACTATTGTTTACTCTGGCTATTTAAACAGTCTCTTTTGAAAAATAACCGTTAGACATTGATTTATGGCCATTCTGCATAGTCTGCATCTCCTGACAATGTATCCGTTGGGGTCAGAGTCGACTCGCTTGATCTGGAGTCGACTCGGCTGTTGCTGGAGTCGACTCATGTTTTACTGGAGACGACTCTCCTACTGTTCAGGATTTGAATTAAAGTGTTGTCCCGACCTGGAGTCGACTCGGGCCAACCCTGGAGTCGACTCGCCAAGATCTGGAGATGACTCGGCATTTTAGAGACGACTTGTTCTCAGGATTCCAGATATCTATTTTTCTGCATTTCTTTCTCGAGTCGACTCGGCTTTCAGAGACCGAAAAACTAATCCTCTGTCTTTCGAGTTGAACTGCCTCGGAGTCGACTCGCACTTTGTTGGGGTCGACTCAGCTGACTGGGGGTCGACTCTCGTATTCTCGGAGTCGACTCGTTCACAGGATCACTATGTTTGGTTTTCTGCCTTTCAGTCTGCTTTCCTCTGAGAGTCGACTCTGGCATGTTTAGGAGTCGACTCGCCAAACTTTGGAGTCGACTCGCATCCTTCTGAAGTCGACTCGGTAACAGGGTCTAGAAAATACTTCTCTATCTTTCTCTCTGTTACTTGGTCGGAGTCGACTCGTAGTGTACCAGAGTCGACTCGAGCTTGTGCCAGAACCTTTGAAACACTTAGAGTCGACTCGCAATCTTCTGAAGTCAACTCGAGCTTCAGACTTTGGCTTAATTGAGTTCAAACACTTAGCCAAATGACTTTGAACTAAAGCTCGATGCTCTTAAAGATAAATTCACATATATTTGCCTGAAACACTAGATTGAATTCATTAGTACAATATTAAATATACTCAAATGCTTTGAGCTCATCAAAATCAAATAGGGGTATAATCAATCACTCCACAATTATTGAACACGATCTAACCTAGAGTCCTCAAATATAGATCTGATAAGATCTAATTGGATTGCGACATAGTCAGATCATAGGTTGACTAACCCATTTACAACCTCTATGCTCAACCACTACATGCTTTCACAAGAAGGAAGAAAAACATGGGTATGCTCAACCACCACACTGCCTCTTCCTTCAGTGGCCTAATATTAGCAAAAACAATAGGCTCATGAATGGACTCCATCCAAATTTCATAACTATTGGGAGTGCTAGAGCGACGAGCCACTAGTCAGCATCGGCAAGAAGGAATGACATTAACTAGTGACTTTTATAGATAGTAGATAGTAGATGGTAGATATATATTATAGATTTCCTTTTCATTTAAAAATGTTTTATTTTAATTATATTATTTAATATATCTCTGTTTTTCCTAAACTAGCATTGCATTACATGAAACATTAGTGGATCACATGGGATATGATCTTTTTTCTCCTTTTTTTTTCCAACCATTCCTGAAATATGATATAACAGTTTATCAATTAGTAAATATAGTGTTCTGTTATGAAAATGTTTTGAAATTTTAATTTACAAACTAATGAAGTTAAGCCGGTAAAGCGTCCATAGAATAAACAAAATTTTGCATCGATAGTTGAAAACTTATGTTCATTTATGTAATACTTCTTCTCTATATACTAATGACATTATTATATTATATTATTTTCTTATTCAACATATGACTTATATAAATATTATTCAATACCCAAAAAAAAATGAAAGATAAGCGAAGGTCTAAACAATCATTAAATCAGACACAAAATATGCACATGTAAATAACACTTGGAATAATATCAGTCCCATGTACAGATCAAATTGAATATCTACCCGCAAGTGAAGAGACACCATGGAGAAAATAGGATACGGCTCATTGAGAAATAAATTCAATGTAAGAAGGATTGAATGTAATATAGTGAACCTAGACTTGGATATTGAAAAGGTATAACTCTTCATCAAATTTCAAAACAATCTATTCACTAGTGATCAATAATTTCCCAATTGCTCAGATTTTGACCAGATATAGCAATAATCTTTAGTGACTATGGAGTAGAAGCTCGTCACTAAAATGGGTGTCCACATGCAAAAGGACTTCAAATTCCAGGTTAACTAATTTAGCATGAAGAGACACAAGGGAGAAAAAAGGTATTTGCAGATAACAAGCTTGCAGCTAGGTCTGATGATTACTAGGAAGAGATAAATAAAAAAGAAAGTGGCAGCACTATAGGTCTAGATGTTTTGATCTTTAAAGACTTTTACTACTATAATACCTTCTGCTTGGAAGATGAGAAGACAGGGTGTAGCCGAAGCTATGCATCTACTCTAGTACTATGGGTAAACTAGAGTTCTACTAGAAAACTAAAGCATAAAATTTAAATGATAAAAGTAGTGATAAAGATAAAAATAAATTTTGGTTGTTTGATAGGCAAAAGAATGGTCCTCCTTTTGGAGTTACAATTTGACACTTGTCTTTCGTTTGTACCACATAGGCCAATATTGTTATGCATGGTAGTTATATTCCCTCCTCTACTCATATATTTTGGGTAATGCTACCACTCTTCCCATATTCTACGTAGTGGTAGGTGTAACTACTCAATTTTGATATTTGTTTTTATTGGTTTGTGCCACGTAGACCTCTATTATTATGTATGATAGTCTCTTTCTTTCCACTGCTCTTATATTCTGGATAGTACTACTATTCTTCTACATACTGGGTAATGGTAACTGCTGGTTAACCATCTACATCGTAGTCACTGGGGTTGTACTCATGTTGTATCAGTCAGTACCTCCCTTGGTGCATCGGCCTTTATATCACAGTCATCAATCTGGATGTGGTATAAATTTGATGTAGTGAACCAAAACTCAGACACCGACAAGACATAGCTCCTCAAATTCCAATCTAACTGATCAAAGTAATCAATAATTTCAAATTTCAAGCCAAAGAATATAATAATCAATAATTTGTGATCATTAGTACCCGTGTCCATGTGATGAATGGAGGACTCTGCATAAATCGAGCTTTTATCTTGCCAACCAATCAAAACAATCAGTAAATTTCCATCATTAGTACCAATATCCATATAGCAAATCAAAAACTTTGCATGAGTAGAGTTTTAATATAGTAAACCAAGACTCGAACACTGAAGGGAATAACTCCTCAAATTCCAAGTGAACAAATTAGAATAATCAATAGTATCAAATTTCAAATCACTGAATTTGAATAATCAGTAATTTCTCATCATTAATAGCACATTTCCACAAAACAAATGGAGAACCCAGCATAAGTTGAGCTTCCATTTTGCCAACCAATTAGAAAATCATAATTTTTCATTATTATTATAGATGACTATACGGTGAATGGAGAATTCTATATAATCCGAGCTTCCATTTTTAGATATGGATCGGATTCAAGTTATACCTGGTGTAACTCTTGTAGAGTAATCCTCTTTGAGTTGGATGATGAAGGTACCATTTTGATAATCCAAGGTATTAGATGTAATCTAGTACATCTAAACTACTTATATATAAAAAATCAGATGATTTGAAAATTCCTAACTTTTGCATCAAATGATCAAAATTAGATAATTCAAATAACATAAAATAATATATATTTTTTATTAGTTGATGCATGAACTAGATGTGTTCTAATCACATGACTTTTTAATGTGCAAGCATTTTAAAGATAGTGGATCACACCTAGTGATTTGGATTATCGACACAGGACTCTAATTATCCAATTCAAAAAAAAATTGTTACTCTTTAAAGGCACATTATAGTAGAAGTCCCCTGATTGTCACGTGCTATGCACGTGAATGAATGCCCTGGACCCTGGTTTGAGGAAACTGAGGTTGGACAAATTCGGCCGGAAAAGCAGACTCGCGGCGAGCGGTTGGCGTGGGCTCATGGGACACCTTTCAATCGTTCGTTGATTCGTCGCCACAAGATTTTCCAAAAATATAAACCTCATCCCTCATCATCTCCAGTTCTCCATCGCCTTCCTCCCCTCCCTCGGATACTTCGCGCACTCCACTCACAAATAACATCAGCGAGTTTACGGCGATGAGCGTGGCCTCGCTGCCTGCTCTTCAATCGTTCGTTGATTCGTCACCACAAGTTTTTCCGACGATATAATCCTCATCCCTCATCTCGATTTCTCCATCGCCTTCTTCCCCTCCCTAGATACTTCGCGCACTCCACTCACAAATAACATCAGCGAGTGTACGGCGATGAGAGCGGCCTCGCTGCCTACTCTTCCTCGGCGGCTTCACTGAGCGACGACGATGGCAACGGCGTCTCACCACCTCGCGCCCCGGTCCTCCCACGGTTTCCCTCGCGGCGCGGCGATGGGGAGGGTTGCGGGGTCGATCACCAGGTAATTCCTCTTTAGTTTTCTTTTTCTAATCCTCCATTTCGTGTTCCTTTTTCTTTTTTTAAAATAAATTTTACTGTTGGATTGCCAATTTCTTGATAATTTTCTCTTTTGTTTTTTTGAATATTTTTATACGGTTTTTTCAATAAATTTCTCTATTTTGATGTTTTTACTGCTCATCCGATTGAAAAAAAGTGTTTAAATAGGCAATAACTTATTTCGCAAACGATGATTTAATACGCTATCTTTTAAGATCGTATTGTGTTATTTCCCACTATTATTTGCTGTAATAATGGGAGGTAACGGTTTAGGATAGGAGCTGTTGTAATGGGTATCTTGTGACCTATGGCTAGTTAAAGTCCAGTACGGTTAGATGATTTCCATGCATAGGTGTTCTCACATTCCGCATGAAAGGAAATCAAGATCAAAGTGAAACTAGCAACATGTTGGAAATTTGTCGAGGAATATACTTTTCTGAAAATGTACTTAAAGAAGGGTTTCATTGTGTGTAATAAGAACATGCAAATGTGAAAGTTTTAATCATATTCTTGTTTTCTACACAACTATGGGCACACATCGTCACCTAACATTGTATTCTTTATCTGATATAATGCATATCAAATAGTACATAATTCATCTGGCTACTTATTCATTAGCTTTTTGTTTGCAGAACTTCAACTATTTACGTGCCACATAAAGCTGTAGATGTTAATTTTATTTGTAACAGCATGGTGGAACTAAACCAGTATGTATGCTGTCGTCGTTTTTCCAAGAAAAAGTGCTGTTTGAGGCAGGTGCTGTTGGATTATGATAAGCAAAGTCTTCATTGTAGGTGGCTGGAATTTACAAAACATAGGCCACTCGTTCATAAAGCCATGAGGATGAGACACACTACTCTACTAGCTTCTACTGACGATGGTGTAACAGTAAATGGAACCCCGCAAGCTAGTTCTAGCAATGACGTTGAGGAAATGAGAGTTAAATTGGATCAATCTTTACAAGGTGAAGATCTTAGCAGTCGACTTGTTCAGTCCATACATGATTCAGCAAGGGCTATTGAGCTGGCCATTCAAGAACGCAGCTCATTAACAAAAGACTCCTGGTTCCCAAAAGCATGGCTTGGTCTGGACGAAAATGCATGGGTTAAGACACTATCTTATCAGGTCAGCAATATAAATTATAACATTATTCAGAATCTTTATTTTTGTGATCTTTATTTTTGCATATATACTAATAATACTATTATGCTACATAAACATGAAGAAAAGGCAGTTCAGATGCTGATTTACTGAGAATTGCCTTCTTAATGTAGGTTGGCTACTTCATTCCAAGTAACATGATCATAAATTGAGATTTTGCCACCAAAATCATCTTCTTGGTTATTCGTCCTTTAATATATCATCTGCAAACTTGTGCAATTTTTAACTTTGCCATTAGATGTATATCAGTGTGTGATTCCCTTGATTCCGGCATTAGTACATCTCTATTACTTTATCAAAATCGATGAATAAGGATACCAATCTCTTTGATCTGGTTAGTTTCTTGCTCTGTCATTATGATTTCAGACATGCATGTGTGACAGGTGCCCTGTAAAATTTGGAACTCTTGGACATGCTTTCTTGCATCTATACTGGACTAAATATCAGAGAAAGGTCATAGGAACTAAGCATCAAGCATTTTAAACCTATCTTAGAGTGGTAACATGGTGCCAGCCTGTAATTGTTCATCTACTTCGTGATTCGGACTGCTGCATGCCATTTATCTCATGCTAGTTCCTTTTGGTTTCTCAATTTACTGTCCTTTTTTTTCTGATAGTTTTTATTTAGCCACATTCTCCACTTTGTGTCTACTCATAATTATGTGTTCTGTATTAAGATAACAAATCAAATTATATTGCACACAGGATAGATACTCTCTATCTTTTTTTTGCAAAGTTTGCACAGTGATAAGGTATGATTTTTTTCATCATTTGTGTTTTGATTTATTGACCACAATTGAGTGAGATTAAAACCTTTCTTTATGACATTCTAGGTACGTGCATATAAATGCCAAAAATCGATCCATGTTCCCTGATGATGAGTTTAGTACTTTTAATGTTTCCATGTATTATTATCAGAGTCTAGATCCTTGCTCAAACAATCTTTGGTAGAAAGATATGATAATGTGCCACAAATATTAGTCAATAGTATCAGAAAGTGATCATAATGACACTTTCTCTTTCGGATGAGCCTACATGAAGGAATGACTTTAATTCTCTATGTACCTTCATGTAGTTTAAAAGACTCCTAGGATCCGTTCTATTGCTGTGTGATATCCCTGGATGGTTATTGCTGAATTTGGAATTCCAAATGGAACATATGTGGTGGTTGATATTTAAATTCATTTGAATAGAAGTGCAACTATATATTTATATAGTTGTAGTGGGAAAACTTTATTGAAAGAAAGTTGCCGTCATGATTGGTGATAGAGGTGCCATAAGAATATTCTTTTCCCCATTTAACTGTTCAAAATAATGAGATATGGATTTGACTTTAACCCTCTATATTACACTCAATATAGCTGTAGCACCGATGAGTACATTTGGTGTAAGCTATGTATGAATAGTTCAATTATGAACTTTGAAAGACTGATGAAGGCTTCAAAGCCGATGGAGTTTATAACCATTTTGAATAAAAGAAAGTGTAGGAAAATTATGGAAACAATTGAAGGGCGCTGTGAGATTTGAAGATAGAGGCCCCTTGAATGTCTTTTTCTCCTCCCACAATTGACTGTATGAATTAATGAGGAGATAGACTATGAGATATTTGTAGAGGAAACAAACCTAGGGTGGATAATGGAGCGATGGCCCATGTAATGTTTCTATTACAAATTTCTAATGATACAAAAGGGAAATTTTAATCCAAAAATAATCTGTCAAATTTGCATGTATTAATGATGGTGTAACAAATTTGGTGTAAGCATAATAGGTCAATGCTACATATATGCAACTTTAGGGGCACATAAGATTTAAGTACATTTGGCTTAAATGCTTAATAATGGTACTAGTCACAAATAGGGTGGGAAAAGTCCAGGTCTAGGTGGAATACGAATTAGACAGGAGCTTACAGTTTTTTCTCTGACCTAGATTTCAGAATAGACAACATTATATGTTTGAAATCAAACCTAGCTCTGACTTGGTCAACTTGGCTATAACCTTGTTTGACCAAATTTTAACATAATCAGTGAACACTATGTACAAATATAAAGTTCTCCCTATGTAAAATATCATGTAGAAAGATTCTAATTTAGTTAGCCCTCTATAACAAGATTTCAAATTTCCAGCATACTAGCCCATAGTAGTTGATGACCTATTGGGTCGGATGGTTAGACAAGTTGACTTGAATTGAACCGAGACTCCCCAAACTGGCCCTGAATCGATTTCATATTGGTCGTTACCAGGTTTAAAGTTGTTTCGACACTTTTTTTGGTTTTGAAATTGGCTAGTACCTTATATGGTATGCTAGGTCTACCGGACCGGTACTGGGGTCGGTTCAGTACGATTCTGATGCATACCATATCGAGTTGGAGCGTATTGAACCAAGGAGAGGGAGATGGGGAGAGGAGAAGGAGATGGAAGAAGAGAGAGAGAGAGAGAAGGGAGGGAGAGGGAGAGACTTATGGAAAGAGAGGAAGAGAGAGAGGGAAGGGAAGAGAGTGAGAGGGGGAGGGCTCACAGAGAGAGGGAAGAGGGAGAAAGAGAGTGAGGGAGGGAGAGGGAGAGGGAGAGGGAGAGGGGGAGGGAGGGGGAGGGAGATGGAGAGGGGGGGCCTTACCTCAGCATTGGTTAGCATCGAAGAGGGGGGAGAGCGAGCGAGCAAGTAAGACGAGCGTTTGAGTGGGCAAGTGCTCTCTCGAAGAATCGGCTGAATGCAGGGGAGGGGGTTAGAAGCCAAACTGACCCATTGAACTGTACTGATTTGGTGTCGATTTGGTCAGGTATAGGTCGAACCACCCATTTTGGGTTGTTTCAGCAAACGCTTGGTGGCAGATATTATATCAGGTAGTAAGTGATACGAAGCCATAATGCAAGACTTGAAATCTTGATATATGCTGAAGATATATAATTTTTGTATGGTTTTAATTTTTCAACATGGAGCCAACCTGGATGCATTTTAAAGTGCTATATGGTAGGGATCTGAATTGTCCAATTTGTGGATCCAGATCCAACTTGGTTCTCACCTGATTTTAAAGCCCTATAGTAAGGAGTTGGATTGTCCAAATTTGTGGACCGACACCCAACCTGGTTTTAGGTTTCGGCATTTTTTTTGGTCCAAACCTGATTTAAGACAATGGTCATCCTTTTCAGACCTTTTTTTTTTTAGGATCAGACATGGGTCGGACAAAATTTTGCCACCCTTAGCCATAACCTAATGCGATATCAAGGACATGAGAGAAAGGTAGAGATCATCATAAGTGTTGCTTCTGTATGGTGTGGCCTACATGGCACCAAACATGATTTAATGGACCAAGATAGATTGAATAAGGAGAAATACTTATTTGGTGCGAATTCTTGCTAAGTATTGAGATTAAAATAAAAAATGGATGATGGAAGAAATCCTGAAAAAATACTATTTGTTGATGGTTTTCTAATTATTCTTCCACAAGTTTAGCTGCAATCAGTTTGATTTCTTAAATTCCATACAAAAGTCAATACGACTTCATTATTCTGTACTCAACTTTGTTATTCCTGACTAATCGGCAGATATCAACAGAATATATGATAATGTAATTTTTCTACGAGCATAGATTACAATATGCTTGGTATGCATGATAGAAAAAGGAAGTATGGAAAAAGGCAAAAAGAGAGAATATTATTTGGTTATAATCAAGGTACGCCGTACTGGCCCAAATCGGACAGTATGGGGCATACCGTACCATATCGGTTCGGTACTGGTATTCGGTATGGATGGCATATCGACATTCAGTATGCCAAAAATAATTGTATCGTACTGACACTGTGCTAGTGTGGTATCAGCATGGGTTTCGGTACCGAGACGGCGAACCTTGGTTAAAATATGGTAATATGTAATGATTGTCTTTGGTTAGTAAAGAAGTGGGGATTCAGAGGTTGAATATCATTGGAGGAAATACAAAAATATTTCTGTCTTTTAACATACCTTAACCTACATTTGAACTGTGTCATGGATTAAGGAAATTATGCTGTAACAGAGAGTGAGAATGAATCAAATATCCAATTCTAAGAGAAAATAACAAAAATGAAATAATGGGAAATTAGAAATAGATGTCTGCACAATGATGTGAGCAATCTTCTTTGGCTGCTTAGGACATGTGCTCATGTTGCAAGGTATAATGGCTGTAATTTCTATGTCACATGGTGTAGCATGAACCTGGAACCTAAGATTTCTGACTTCTGAGTGTAGTTTTTTTCTCCTGCCTGACTCTGCTATGTGTGATTGGATGGTGAGCTTTGAATCTGTATTATGTACTCAAATAGTTGAAGGATCTCTATTGTATCTCAAGGAATTTTTGTTATCTTCTTAAATTTGGATGAACTGTGCCTGCCCTTCAGCCTCTCAAGTGTTTGAGCATATTCTGCTCTGAAGTGACTGTCGGTTTCTGTTATCAATTCTTACAATGACTTCCTTGTGAATGTCTGCAAAAAAAATGTTAAGTCTTTTTTTTGCCCATTCTGAGCTACCTTGAATATTTTTTACTGTAACATGCTTTCAATTCTATGGCTTCAGTTGATCATATATGGAGAATCATGATAGTGGTTTTATTTCTCAATCCCCAGCATGGCAATGATGCAAGAATTTAGAAATATGTTCACTTCGTACACTTGCTTTTCTATTTGAGGGAAATGGAAATTTTTCTATGGTTCTTTTCTATTTGAGGGAAATGAAAATTTTCTATGGTCATTAATCCTGACTAAGATTCTATTCATTATACTAATAGGAGTTGGCCATTTTATACCATCTATAATTCGTTCTCCATATACCATTCTGGAGTTTCACAAACTATTTCTGTGCAGGCTGCCGCCTATTCTTTATTGCAAGCAGCTATTGAGATTTCATCACAGGGAGATGGACGAGATAGACATGTTAATGTTTTGGTGGAAAGAAGGTTAATAACTCTTCTAAGTTCTGATTTAACTTTTTTTTAATCTTTTTAATCCTTCTTTTCCTCGCTCTCTCTATCTCATTATGAATCTTCATTGCAGATTTGTGTAGCTGATTATTACTAGCGGTTTGTATTTTAAACCCATTGTGATCAAGGTACGCCGTATCGGTCCGAATCGGACGGTATGGGGCATACCATATCATACCGGTTCGGTACCGGTATCCGGTATGAGTGGCGTAATGAGTGTTGGTACGTTAAAAAAATTATGTACCGTACCATGGTATGCTGTACCGGTCGGTAACGGGCGTACCGTACCCGTATCGATGGGTACCGATGTCGGTACGCCAATGTTGGTACGCATGACGTACCGCATACCGTACCGTATCGACACTCGGTACGCCTATACTAGTGCGGCACCGGTACGGAGTTCGATACCGGTATGGCGAACCTTGTACCGTACCGACACTGTGCTAGTGTGGCATCAGTACGGAGTCCGGTACGTAGATGGCGAACCTTGGTTGTGATGGTTGCCAACTCTCTTATTTTGGAAATTGTTGGTAGTGTTGAATTTGATGATTCACATCGTCATCGATATATATGACCTAAAGATTTTGTAGATCTAATAATTGGTTACTAACAATGATATTGTTAATTCCTTTCTATTCTATTTATTTTATCGCAGTTCTTTATTAGGATTTTGATAGGTGATCACATGTGTCGCATAATACCTTTGCATGAAAATTTTGTGTATTGAAATGTAAACATATGATCACCAACAAGTTCTCCTTTTTGGTTAATATTGTATAACATGGACATGACATTGAGGTCATATAAAATACATGCTCCAAGGTTTGCCATCTTGGTACTGGATCTTGTACCGGTACCATCCTATTACAGTGTTGGTACGTGGTACATTACGAGTCAGCAAGGCGTACCAAATGTCAGTATCGTACGAGACTGCTTTATGCTGTTGTTTCTGAAACTTCCTATACCTGTGTTTTATTGGTGAATAACTAGTACGGTATTGGGAGCTCAGATTGCCATGCATGCTAGCAGCTGCTGTCCCAACATATTGGTGCAGTATTCTGGTGTATGGGGCAACACATAAAGGCATGAATGATTTTATGCTCTTTTTCTATATATCATTTTTCACTTATTTTCATCATTAATGCATGTTGACCACCCCATTAAATTGTAAATAGTATCTTCAGATAATTATAACTTATTATTTTTTCCTTTTAACACTTCTTATTGTTTTGTTGATCTTATACAGTGCTAGTTCGTTTTGATGCTATGTATTTTTAGTGGTAAGTTTTTAATGTTTAAACTTCAAAACATATCAACTTTCTCAAACAAAGAAGTAAAATGTTGGTTATATGCAAGATGAGGTTCCTATTATATTCTTTGCATTCCAATATTGTTATCTTTTACTGTATTGCATGTCATTCTTTGTTGATGCATGTTGACTGCTGACAGATTCTGATTGAGCATTTCTATTGCCTTGTCCCTTGACCAGCATTGGCACCATATGTGACTAGAATTTAGATGGCTTCGATACTACATGATTAGTGATTTTTTTTCATATAAATGATAATCATGCAACCACTTTTTGCTTGGTGCATAATTCTCATCTGTCTCCTTTAAACAGAGAAAATTGATTTTGAACCTTCTGGTGTGTTTATTGCCAATGAGGCCAGTTATGAGGGTGGTATACAGGCCGCCCACAGGGAAGAGATTCTCAAAGGAAAGATATGTGAGAATAGAAATATAATTTGTTTCTTATAATAAACTAAAAGGCTGTTGTTGGTAATAGTAAATAAATGAGAAGAGGAATACAAAGGATGCACATGGACAGGGGAAGAAAGATTTCTATCAAGAAAAATGCGACAACTTCTGATGCTATGTTCAGCCAAATTAAAATCTTTCGAGGTTAAAGAATAGTGTAGGATACTTTAATCCTTGCTTTAAATATTCTGATGTTGCATTCTTATTTATTTTATCTTATAAATATTCTTTATGCAATCATGTCCTCTTCTCCCATATTTTCTTGGTATAACTTAGGGATATTGGATGGCTTGATAAATCTTGCATTGAAGTATCTGCATATCCTGAATTTTTATATGGCTGTTATAACTTGCAAAGTTGGTTGGGTTCCCATTTAGCAAATGCATAGTCATTTGGCTGTGGCAATGTGGAGAAAAACTATGTCCATAACATCTATTTTACTGTTCTGCAAACTTGAATGCCCTTCGTTGGGTCGTAGTATGATGTTAAACCATGATCAAAAGAAAGAAATGACACTATATTACAAAAATTAAGCTGCTCATAATTGGTCTTAGTAAGTTTCTTGCTCAATTTCTTACCTTTGGTTCCTTTTTTGTTAATTTCTTGCCCTCACTGATATAGTTCGATAATCTCTGTGCTTAAATGCAGTTTGTTGCGTCTGTGTTCTCCATTAGAGAGCATAATCCGAGATGAATTATCTAGCAAGTTATCTGTAGCTAATGAATGGTTTTGGTCCCATCAACATCCAATGGTTGTCACCACATTTGTAAATGTTTTCGAAAGGGACCTCCACTTCAATGCTGCGATAACATCGTACGTCCATGTTTTTTTTCATTTACACAGTTTACTTTAAGTTAAATTTATGGCCATTAAACTGCTGAAGTTAACAAATATAACCCATTTCTTACCTTCAGATACTGGAAACGGGAATCATCAGGTTCAGACACCACGAACGACCTATCACTAATTATGCTTGCTCTGAGCTGTGTAGCTGCTATCACAAAGCTTGGATCAGCAAAGGTTTCTTGTTCACAGTTCTTCTCAACAGTGCCAGATATTACCGGTAGATTGATGGACATGCTTCTTGATTTTCTCCCACTAAAGAAAGCATATTATTCTATTAAAGATATTGGTCTACACCGAGAATTTCTTTTTCATTTTGGTCCTCGAGCTGCTGTCGGCAAATTTAAAAATGATCAGGCAGTTGAAGAGATAGCATTTTGGGTTGATCTTGTACAAAAACAGTTACAATGGGCCATAGACCGGGAAAGAATATGGTCAAGACTGACCACGTGTGAAAGTATTGAGGTTAGCAACTGTAAGACCCCTCACAATGTAGAATGTGTTGCACAGCACTTACCTTCTTTTCTGATGTATAATGCATGCACAAATAGATTCTGTACTAATACTTGCATTCCAAGTTGTTTTTCATGGTTCTTGATTGGATTTCTTAGTTCTAGCCATATCTTTGATCATTTGAATTAATTCATTCTTATAATGAATTGCAGTCTTTCACCACCATTTCTCTAGTATGAATTGAAACTTCCATTCTGTGATCACTAATCGAATACTATAGAATTAAGGGCATTTTTGTGATTGAAAAACTATTTTAGATTGTTCATTGTTTTAGAAGATGCTAGATGCAAGACGCGCAGCCAGGGGGTTGCCTAGTGTGTAGGTGCTAAGTAGATGCCTAGGATTCAAACGGCCTGCAAATCTGAAAATAACCCAAAGAAGTATATAATATAAGATTAAGTGATAAATAGAACTTGTATATATTATCCTTGTATCAAGTATCAACCTCATTCATGCTCATATATGATACAAACAATCAACTTTTTATATCCATTTATTATATTTTTTTTCTCTTTTTTCCTTTTTTTTAAACTTTGTATTTGGAGATGAAGTTCCAACATAAAAAGATATTGGGTTGTTTGGTATCAGCACTTTGTAGATGGAAATTGCTCTACCAGCAGCACTAGCAGGTTTAGCCACCTTTACTAGTGGCACCAGTAGCAACACCAATTACTACTGTCAGCAATAGTTTCTGCAGTAATTCTTTCCACAATTGGCAGTCCTACTAGCAATGACAGCCGTTGCACGCCCCATACGGCACCACCAAACTCTAGGCCGGTTACTGCCCTCCGAAAATTAAGAAAAAACAAAAGAGACTGCTCGGGGAGCAAGGTTTTAAATATCAATATCAAACTCTATATCATTTTTCCATGAAACAGTATCAATACGATACCGGTAATGATTGTATGTACCAAGTTAGTGTAAAAAAAAAAATTATTGTATGCATCAATACCAAGGTTGGTGGAACCATGGTCTGCCGTACCGGTCCGGCCTGGGACCGGTACCGAATCAGCGTGGAATCCGGATACCGGTAGTTTATTGTTGAAGAACCGGTACGGAACCGGTACGGGACCAGTTCGGACCGGTACGGAACCGGTATGCCACCGGTACGGACCGGTTCGGGACCTGTACGGACTGGTTTCGTACCGGTCTAGGCCGCCACCGGTACGCCGACCGGTACCGGTACGGTGGACCTTGGGTGGAACCGTCCCGAACCGGATGGTTCCGGCCATCCCGGCAGCTGTCCGGCACGGTTCCGGTAATGGAAATGAAATCCGTTGCCGGAGGGGGAGAAGGAGAAGGAAAGAGAGAGCGAGCAGGGAGGGAAGGAGAGGGAGAGGAAGGAAGGGAGAGGGATGTGTAGGCCGGCCGGCAGAGGTTAGCGAGCCGCCCGGAGGATGCTCCTCCGGGCTATGCGGCTCCGTGGCTGGGAAACAGGGCAGGTCCGCTGTTTCGTTCGAAACAAGGGTCCAACTCTTTTTTTATTTTGCGATTTTTAAGTGAAGTTGGTAAACACTAGCGCTAGCACTAGCACTGTGTCAGTACGGTGCAGGATATTTTTGGTGTAGCGAGTGTCAGTATGCCTCTCATACTGTGTACCGATTTGAATGGGTATGGTACGTAGACACGTACTGCTTGGTTTGTGCCATTACGATGAACCATGACTGGTATGGTATGGTATTCCTGGTACAAGATGGTACGATCCGGTATGGTGAAGCATGGTTTCACCATATGATTTAAGTATTTCTTTAACGTACAAAATATTTGTATCATTTCTACCTCATCCTTCCTTTGATCACATTATTTTTCAATGTGCTGATTTATTGCGGAAGCACTATCTTTTTTTTTATGTTCACTTTTCTGCTTTTGATGCTGCCATCTTTGATCTGCATTGATTTCTTATTCATTTGATTTTGTCAGCAAATACTTTAAATATGCTGATGCGATAATTTACTAAACGAACTAAAATTGGTGGTCATTAGCTATTTTTCTTGAATATATAAGTTTTAATGTTTTTATATTACACAACGTTTTGTAAGATGGTTCTCTTAACACATGCTGGACTTGTTGTAATCCATTTCATATACTATTAAACAAGTTAATTTATTGCTCTGCATGCTTTTTAAGCTCTTTTTCTTGATGTGCATGTCCTAGTATTTTGTGCATATTGATGTAGATCTTTTTGTGCATTGCTACAGGTTTTGGAAAAGGATTTGGCAATCTTTGGATTTTTTATTGCCTTAGGCAGAAGCACGCAATCCTTTTTATTTTCAAATGGTTTCACAATCATGGATGACCCGATTGAAAGTGTGATAAGGTGTGTGCCCATGCAATGTGAATTTCCTTCCAATCTCAAACCTATGAATTTCTGTAATCTATACCAAATGTTCTAACTGATAAGGAGATGATTCTTCATATGTTGCAGTACTTTTATTCAATTGAATTTTGTTATTTCAGGTATCTTATTGGGGGCAGTGTGCTTTATTATCCACAACTATCATCCATTAGTTCTTATCAGCTGTATGTGGAGGTCTGCATGCAAATAAGCATCGTCATCAAGCAGATTAATTAATTATTTTTTTTTAAAATCATATTATTCAAACATGTAATATGCTTTCTTGGACTCCATAGGTAGTCTGTGAAGAGTTGGAGTGGCTTCCCTTCTATCAAAGAAGTTTATCTAATGGAATGCTTGTTAATATGGGTAAAAGAGAGGGAAGTCCTAGAGAGGAAGCTATTACCCGATCATTAAATGTGTGTTCTTACTGGATGACAAGTTTTATTAAGTACAGTAAATGGCTTGAGAATCCATCAAACATAAAAGCAGCAAGATTCCTTTCTAGAGGGTACGTGAATATGGTCCTAAATGATCAATTTGTCATTCCCTTTTTCTGTTTCCAATACAAGCATTATTATTGGTAAATATGGATAACACGTCAGTTATATATCTGTTGTTTGTTTTAGACACTCCATGCTGAATGAATGTATCAAAGAGCTTGGCGTCGTCAAGTAAGTTCTACAAGGCCAACCGAGAACTATCTTTCTTTATCTCATTCTATAAGATGGAAATGCATTAAAAGTACATTTCTGTTGTCTTTGCTGTTAATGATGCTTAGCAAATGTGATGTTACCATGTCAAATGAGCTGCAGAGATAAAAAGGAAAAGGAGATTGCGGAGCATCAAAGTTCATGTGCATCTGAAACAAACTCTCTGGTGGAGCCAGAGTTAGATTCTTTTGATAAGGTATCCATTATTTTTTTGATTTGAGAAAAACTTTTGAAATAACATTATTTTAAGTGATTTTTTTTATCAAATTTATTCACTGAACTACATATGATCTTTCAAGTGGATATACTTGCTAAATTTTCTGTAGTATGTACCTGGATTCTAATGTGATTATTCAAGTTGGTGGGGGGGGGAACATGTTTGATTCCAGTTTGAGTATTGATGAAGATGGTGAAATAGCTGGCCGTTCAAAAAAAGTTACTTAATTGTTTGCTAGAAATGATTGATATATTGCATTGATGGAAGGTGTAATTCTAAATTGCAATGTTGGGCAAATAAGATCCACATAGCCAGACTTGCATAGTTTGGATAAGACTCAATACTTTTGGTAGTGTTTGCAATGTCCTGGGCCTGGTCCACCGAACTGGCCTGAATCGTCTGGTTTTGGTTGTACCGAGCCGAACTAGTGCAGAACTGGGTCGGTTCGGATGTGAAAATCGAAATCCACCCTCAAATCTCTCCAGACCAGACTGGGTCGGTTCGGATGTGAAAATTGGAACCCACTCTCGAATCACTCCAAATCAAGCTGCCCGATTCACATTGGTTCGAACCAATTTCCCTTCTCCCTCCTTTTTAAGTGATGGGAAGGCCCTGAGAAGCAAGGACTACTATGTCGGAACCGGTGTCCGAATCGGTTGCTCAGTGGCACGGGTCGGTACGCCCCCATGGCGTTACATGCTAAGGTCGGAGGAATCGATAGCGGATCCCGTACCGGTTGTCCGACGGAATGGCTCGGTATGGGCCCGCGGCGTGCCGACACAGCGAACAGATGAGGAAGAGGCAAAACGAGAGAGGAAAAGAGAGAGAGAGCGGAGGAGGGAGGGAGAGGATGCCGAAGGAGGGCCGGCGGAGCCCGACAGAGGCCGCGAGGGGGCTGGCGTCGGGGAAGAAGGCTGCTTAAGCGGCCAACCCCCTATTTCGTTCAAAACAAGGGTTGACTGCTTAAGCGGCCTTCTTCTTTGGCGCCGGCCCCCTTGCAAGCTCCGCTGAGCTCTGCCGGTATCCCTCCCTCCCTCCCCCACTATCTCTCTCTCTCTCTCTTTTTCTCTCCTAGGGGTCGGCCGCTTAAGCGGCCCTTCTTCTCTGGCACCGGCCCTCCGCCGGCGTCCTCTCCCTCTCCTTTCTTTCCCTGCTTGCTCTCTACTTTCTTCTCCTTCGGCTCCGGGAACGCATCCCTTTTTTGAGTCGGAACCATACCGGTGAGCCACCGGTATGGTTTGAAATGGGCGGAACCTGCCAGTTCGGGTCAGTTTCGCCGATGTTGTTCCGTGCAGCTTCTGCCGACGTTGTTATGAGGGGCCATGAGATGACAACACTGGAGTTTGTGACAAGCACCTTGAAAGAAGGTTTGAAGTGGAAAAGTGTTAGAAGATAAAGCAATTTAAAAGCAGTTAAGTTAGTTTTGATGGATGCATTGTTAACTGTGCTGGACCTTGAAGAGGAATGCAAGGATGATATTGATGAGGTGTGAGAAATGTTATGAAGATTTGGAGGATTTCGGCAATACTGCAATTGGCATGCTGTTTGTTAGTTTGATACCATACCATACTGATCTGTGCCTACCAGCAAGTTACCAGTACAGGTACGTGTGCCAGTACTTGAAACCCTTGGCTGTTGGTATGGGCCTTAGCAAGTTGCTGACTTCCAGATGTAAAACGGAGTCTCAATCCATGAGAAAGAGTTGGCAGGGGCATGCAATGGCACAGGATGTTGCTCCAATTAGGAATGAATGCTAAAGAACCTTCATGAGACCTGCCTGGTGGTTATAGAGATGATCACATTAGTTTCTTCAATCATGTAATTACACTCTATATCATTTTGGAAATTTGCACTTTCTTAAATAATGGGAAACATTACTTTACACTATATTGCTGCTACTTGCTACTACTACTGAATAGATCGACAAGTCACAAGTATGCTTTATTTATTTATTTATTTTTTATAAAACTTCATTGTTTCTTTCAGGTTGTGTAAGATAATTATTTCTGACTATTATAAGTTACTTGTGACTGCATATTGATTGATTCGAACTTGTTATGTACTTTGGGGTCCAAAATCCAGTTGATTCCTGGTTGCAGGCACTTGAAAGTGTTGAGGAAGCTTTGAATAGATTAGAGGACTTACTTCAAGAGTTACATCTTTCCAATGCAAACCCTGGAACAGAACATTTAAAGGCTGCCTGTTCTGACCTCGAGAGAATAAGAAAGCTTAAGAAAGAGGCTGAATTTCTTGAAGCATCTTTCAGAGCAAAGGCAGCCTCACTAGAACAGGTATCTTCTTAATGGATTCATATTAATGTACAGGTAAACAGCTTATATTTGAAGTGTCCACTTAGAAATTGACTGTGAAGCCTTTCGATTTGGGTGATTTATGTGTAGAGTTGCTGAGCTATTTGCATTTGTTAATCATATTACTGGCAGCTTGACTCAATTCATAGTGTTCTAAAATTCTGCGGATGTGCATCCTTCACAAAATAAAAACCCTTACTATAGCATTGCATGTGCGTCTGTGTTCTTGACAGCAGAAAACACTTTCTAAATTAGCAGAGCGAGGCAGCTTTAATCAATCTTTCTGTGTATATATATCACTTATGACTTTCTACTCTGAATGATTTACTGCAAAAGATTTCAGGACTATAAAATGATGCGTGAAGATTCTTGCTTTGGGTACCAAACGAATATAGTTAGACCAGTGACAGCACATATCTCTACATATGAGTTGTCTTCCTTTCTTGGGTGCATGAAGCATCACTCTTTTGCATTTCATTTTTTTTTTTATATAATTCAAGTTGCACGCCATGCTTGGTTCTTGTATCCACCTTCTTATTTTATTAGAAGCAAAATTGTTGATTTGCTGCATATTATGCCTCCTAACAAGTCCTTATTGTTGAACTAGGGTGATGCTGATGAACAGTCACTGTCTTCTGCCAGTGAGCAGGAACTGATTAAGAAGACGGGAAAAGCTTCTAATACGAGTGAAAAGGTTCAGAACACTGTAGAAAAGTGAGTTCCTTAATGTGGACATATTGCTGATTTTAATGTTTTTCTAACACTAGACACTACAGGCCTGATCCGTATATAAATATTGTAGAAAGAATTGAATCCCATGCAGTGGATTGCAATATATAGTCCTACTTTTGTTGTTTGTCTTTGACTCCAAGTTCTTTTGTCAGGGTGGTTCGTAAACCTCGTGGTTTTTGGAGTTTGCTGGTACGGAATTCCACCCGGAAAAATGAGCCTGGACTGTCAATGAAGGATCAAAATGTATGGAACTTCTTAATTTATATTTTTTGTTGTTGCTTTCTATGTTGAAATATTTTTGTTCAAGTATCAATTTAATATTAATGGATAAGTGTGGATTATCATATGACTGAATGTCATGTGAAAAAATAAATGACTTGTAACTCATGCACTGATGGATATTGTAATTAAGATCTTTGTATTTGTGGCCTATGAGGTATTATTCTATCGTAGCTCCTACTGAGCCTAGGTACATCATAAACTAACTGATGTATATGATCAGATTGCAACAAAAATCAATTCCCAGTACTACTCTCAGGCTTTAAACTAGAAAGCATCCGGGCGTGGTTGTGAACTTTGACAATCACCCACCTACTTGACTCATTGTTTGACAAGTTTCTTTAACTTTTTCATGTATGAAATGACAGTCAACCTCAATAAAATTTGTATCCTTATGAAAAGTTAGTGTCAACAATATGGCTAGTGGCTTCATTGTTGCATAAAATTGTAGAGGATTGCTGAGTTATCCATGTCTTTTTTATTATTTTGATTTTCTAAAATGGTCATTTGAGATGATCACTAGAACTTTTAATGTTTTAATTTATAAAACTAGGCGATCAACAATAAATTCAAGGATTCATGAAGACAGTCCCTCATATTTAGAACCATAGATCGATACATGGGGCCTCTTATATTCTTGAAAGCTGAAATAGATATATTTGTTTGTTGCATGAGACTCGTGTCATCAAGTGAAGTCATCAAGATCAGTTTCTTATCTATCAAAGTTGCTTTAATCAAAACTCATTATTGTACTTTGATATTAACATTTATTTGTTTCTAGGGCAACCTCACATTTTAAGAAATTTTAATATTTTTTGAGTCCTCAAAGAAATAAACTGATGCTAATTAAGTTTTAGAATTTTTATATTAGTGGAAGTTGAGGGGGATGACAACATACCAGGCTGGAAAGATATGCAAAATTTGCCCATAAAATTACTTCAGCTTGTTTCTAATTATTGCTTCATGGTTTTTGTAGGTCTAATCAGACTAAAACTAGTATAGTTTTTGGAAACCTGGTCTAGTATATCTGGTTAATTGGCATTTAAGGTTCACTGAACCGGTAGCAGAGATTGTATTAGCCAGCGACATGTTTGGTACGATACTGGTACATACTGTATTGATCTAACGTGTATGAACCAGGGAGAGGAAGAAGAAGAGTGAGGGACAAATGGAGAGGAAGAGAGAGGGAGGGAGGGGGAGAGAGAGAGAAGGGGGCTTATAGAGAAGGGGAGAGGAAGAAGCTGGGGGAAGAAGAGAGGGAGAGGGGGCTTATAGAGAAGGGGAGAGGAAGAAGCTGAAGGAAGAAAAGACGGAGGGAGGGCTTATGGAAGGGTGGGGGAGAGAATGGGGGGCTTACCTCATCGTCAGTAGCTGGAACCCTCAAATGGCATCAATCAGTGTTGAAGAGGGGGGAGAGAGAGAGAGTACGAGCGAACGAGTTAGGGCAGCAAGCGAGCAATGGAGAGAGCCTGTCGGGGGGGGGGGGGGGGGGGGAGTTTTATAACCCAGACCGACTTGCTTTGCCAAACTATCTCAATTTAGTGTCGGTTCAGTTTTGTACAGGTCGAATCATCTTGTTCAAGTCAGTTCGGCAATCCTTGCTTGCATTCCTTTTTTCTATTTTTAAGTTGCTCAATAGTAGGACCTCGACTTAGTATCTCTTGAATGAGGTGTACTTAGCTGTTGTGATACTACTTAAAGGAGAAAAATTATAAGGTGCTGTAGAAATCCTACGGCCAAAAGTTTAAAGATCAGCTTGCACAATATTATTGTAAAAGTAAACTTCAATAATGTTACGCTCTAAATTTCTAGAATTGTTTAGGTAGGGTAATAGTTGCTACATTATCATTGTCTAAAATCTAAATTTGTTTGTACTTTGTACTTTGTTTGAGCGTAATTATGTAAATTGGGAGAACCACCATATCAGCAAACTTTTTTCCTGCTTTCTTTATTCAAAAATATATTTCTATAAGATGTGTTGTTTTCATTTTAAAGTTGTTGTGTTTCTACTCTATGAATTAGCTGAAAATGTGTAAAAGCTTTATATGTGGTTTAAATGATCCATGTAGGGATGCCATAAAATCATTTAATCCCTTGTAGGTCCAAACTTGGGTTCTTGAAATATATGTCTCTTCTTCATAAGAACAAGTTCTGTGCAGGTTGCTATTGCTGGAGTGGGTAATCAAGGCCTAGAATTAAATGAGATTCACCGCTTTGAACTTTTGAGGAATGAGTTGATTGAGCTTGAAAAGAGAGTTCAAAGAAGTACAAATGACAGCCAGAATGAGGAGGTATCTCTGGCAAGTCCATTTAACGTACTTTTTCATTTAGAATTATCTCATCAAACTGTCTTTTCTCTTGACCTTGGGATTTCCTCTACTGAATCATATTTCTGCATATTCTCTCAGGAGGCTGATCTTATAGATGACAAGGACAAGCATGCACCTGCGGTAGCAAACAATATGTTAGTCAAGGCACAAAAGAAAGATAATGTCATTGCCAAATCAATGGAGAAGATCAAGGAAACTACCACGGTAGAACTCTATTTTTAAGTATCGAGCTGTACCAGATGGTATGGGCAAACTGTACCAGCCCAGTATAGTATTGGTACAGTTTGGGGATTGTTATGCCCTTGTTCCAACATATGGTATAAGTGTTGTGCCAACTCCATTATTATGCCATGTATCAATACCATATCGTGCCATGATAATAGTTCACGGGTACCGGGCCTGATACTGAGATGTAAGCTCTTGCCTATGATAATTGATTTGACTTACAAACAATTGACAAATATATACGCAACTTGCACTGAGCTATCATCTTGAACTCGCATCTCTTAACCATGGCCGCACACCTATAGCATGTGGTGGTAATTTAATGTCAATGCCAAATAGGGTAAAGAAGAATTTATCTTCATAAGAGCATGTTAGTGAATTGAGTTTTTTCCAATCTTTAATTGTAATCAATATCTGGTGTCACCAATTTGCTATTGTCATGTAACTTCTACATATTGAATAAGTTGTCAGCACTGAGCCTCTAAATTGCATGAATTGAACCTCATTATTTTATGTGCGTTATTTTTTGCCATTTTATGTATTTCAATTTCTACTCATTTTTTATAAAAAAAGTACTTTTTACTTTGGATTGACGAAATGTTGCATTCTTTGTTATGTTTTCTGTATTCAGGATGTGTGGCAAGGAACTCAGCTGTTAGCCATAGATGTTGCAGCTGCTACGATTTTGCTAAAAAGAGCACTCACTGGAGATGAACTCGCAGAAAAGGAGAAGAAAGCTCTCCGTAGAACTTTAACAGACTTGGCATCTGTTGTTCCAATTGGATTTCTCATGCTTCTTCCCGTAAGTCTGACTTCATAATTTATTCTTCTCTAGCTATGTTTGTCCATTAACATGCTAATACATTCTCTAGTTTTTGTACAAGCATGTACATAGTACATACTATTTGGAGACCAATACTTTGCTGTTAAAAGATTATTGGTGTGATCACTAACACTTCTAACCAAGGTTTGCAATCTCGGTACCAGACCCGTATCAGTATCATGCTGGTATTGTATCGATATGCCCATTATAGAGGTTGGTTAGGCATCCAAAGACTTGATACGCCTTTTGTACCAAGTCTCGATTTAGTATCCATATGGTACGATATGCTCGGTACGGGGCGGTACACACCAATATAGCAAGCCTTGCTTCTGATAGTTTTTGTTGCTAGAGAATTATTCTAAGGTGTTCCAAAACTAAAATTTATTGAAGATTCCAGGCATTCCATGTTTCTCTAACTTGCGCGTTACTTCAAGCATAATCTTTATGGCCCATTCTTTGGAGGTAATGTCACGAAAAAGTTGGTCAACTTTTTCATTGACCAACTTACTCATGTTCTCATGTTTCTCGAGGTGAGTAAGTTATTTGCTCATGGGTAGCATTTACCCATGAAATGGGAGAAAAATCTTCCCACCTAGGAGGTGGCAAGTCATTTTCCCATCAGCCAGTAAAATGATCTTTTTATTTTATTGCTAAAATACCCCTAACCCTATAATAATATAATATAATATAATATAATATATATTACATTGTATCATTATTATATAATATAATATATAATATTATAATATATAATATTAATATACTATTATAATATATAATATTATAATATCATTTCTAGCCAGTGTAGGCTCTGCCTTTACTGTCAAAAAATAAAAATGTTCGCTTACCATCTTTTCCTCCTGATGTTTAGGTTACCGCAGTTGGGCATGCAGCTATGCTTGCTTTCATTCAAAGATATGTACCTGCTCTGGTATGTTCCTGTTATGAACTACGCTACCACCTCCAAAGGTTTGCGCTTTACGCTTGGCTGATTTGTGAAATGATGCTCTTTTCCTATGGCAGATTCCATCCACGTATGCACCAGATAGGTTAGATCTCTTGAGACAGCTTGAGAAAGTGAAGGAAATGGAAAGTACTGAGATGAACTCTGATGAGATGACTGAGGGAGGTAGCTTGACCAGCAGCAATGCAGAGTAGCTGCACCTGTCAGTGTGAATCTCTCTTTACCTTTGACCCATTGATGGCCTCTACTTTTCTAAACTATCCTTATCTCTACTACTATAATGCAAACTACTTTTGAACTGCCTGTCCATGAAGCTACGGGCCTGTGCTTCTGTCTACAAGCAGAAGGCCTACTGCACCTCACTGCTCTCCCTACTTCAATAACCATTCCCATCTTTTAATGTATACACCTCACTTACCCTAAGGGAGAGAAGCAAAAGAAGTGCGTCTTCCTAAATCTGGAGGGCAGTTACCAAGTTACGCAATCAATAAATATATTTTTTTTAACTAAGATGGAAGTTTTAACTGTGTTAATATTTCATCTGGTGTGCATCACAAACATCCCACTTCATGTGTTTTCAAACATACCCAATTCTTGTTAATTATATGTTTATTTGTTTCCAGATGATTGCTGTGAAGTTCATTCAGTACACTGGCATGCTAAAGTAGCACATAAGTGTCTGCAGATCTGCGTGAAAGATACTTACGAACTAGGCTTCGTGTGAATCAAAGAGTAGCTTATTTTCTATTATCCGCTTGATTCATTGACTGCGGCCTTGAGTTTTTTTACCATATGCTAAAATGAACAGGTCGTCTGCAGTCGGTTACAAATTCTATGGCTGGTATCCAATGCTGTAATCAGACTGGGCATTCCAAGTTGTAACAAGTATTTTCATACAAATGATCTTAGAACTTGTATATAGATTGAATTGGATATGTTGCAGTTTTGCTTTCCATTTTCTGGTGCACTTTATATGAGTAGCTAGCAGCTAGCTAGTTGAGCGCAAGTAGTAAATGTAAGCACTAAGAGAAGTGTAATACTTGGTAATTTGTAATTCAAAGACTGAAGTCCGAGCGGGATGTCCAGCGAGACATCGGGACGGGTACCCTCCTGGGATTCAGGATATGATTGTCCAACTATTATCCCAGCATTCCAATCGGTATGTCTGGGTATGCTTCTGGGATTCAGGACATGATTGTCCATTCCATGAGACAATCGGGTTATCTCTGTTCCATAGAATTGAACATCGTGATGTGTATTGCTAAGGCTGTGTTTGGTATTATTTCTATTTTTTTTAAAAAAAATAGAAATAGAAAATTTGTTTTTTTTGATTTTTTTTAATACAAAATATGTTTGGTTTTCTCTTTTCTTTTTAATAACAAAGGCCGAAGACTATGGTGGAAGTTGGAAGCATGGAATCGAGCTAGCATCGAGAGAGTAGGGAGTGAGGGAGGGGGCAATCAGGGACAATGCAATGTGAGTTGCTTGATTGGGAGCGTCCTCAATTAGAATGACTAATGTTGAGAATGGATGGACACTATTGCTCTCGAGAGAATGAATGAATGGGGGATGATTGAAAACAGATATCAAGAATGAATGAATGGACATCAAGAACGAAAGATTGGATAGATGACTACAGAAGATGGATTCCAAGAACAAACAGATGGATGGAAGGCAAAGGTGGTGGGCTTAAGGAGAATGGGAGCAAGGCAATGGAAGAAGCCATCGGAGAGGCGGGCATCGGCGAGGAGAGTGGTGGTGGAGGTCTTGAGGGGAAAGGGCGGTGCTAAGATTGGAAGGTTGGGCGGAGGGAATGAAAGATAGGTGAAAAGCTATATTTTTTTAAAAAAATGAGTGAGATTTTTACTTCCTCGTCTTTCAAAAATAGTTGAAATTATTTAAAAAATAAGAAATAGAAATCGAATAACTAAATATATTTTATGTATTGCATTTCATGTTTCTGTTTGCCCAACAAGGCTGAAAATAATGATTTTTTTAACCTTCTGCCTTAATTTTTCCCGTCATTAGATTGATGGTAATGGAGAGGATGAGTGATCTGACTTTGAAATTTATTAGGAGCATGTAAAACCATAAGAGATTGATTAGTTGTAAGCATGTAAGATTAAGCACATAAGATTGGCATAAGTAGCATGAAACTTTCCATTCAGATATGACACAGATTGAGGAAGACAGTAGGATAGCAAGGAAGTAATCCTACGTTTGGTTTGTAGGAATCGAGAAGAATTGGAATGGAATAGGAATTGAAGCTAGGCAACAAAAATCACAATTCATATTCTTCTTTCCATTTCACCGTCCTTTCACGACTCTCGAGTCCTGAGCCTCCCGTAGTTGGTTGGGGCCGATGGTGGCGTCGAGAGGGGGCAGTGAGGAGGTACTCGAAAGTGGTGGAAGGACAGTAGAAAGGAAAGAGGAAGAGAAGATTTTCTTTTTTAATAATTGGGACACCTACTCCAGCGGCTATAACTCGTCTTGTGATTATTTTAACCACAAGTCAACATGTGGCATGGTAGCCCTGAGCTGCAACCGAACAAACAAGGCAATTTACTGTGCAATTTGAGTTGCAGGTATTCAAACAAGCAACTTAGTCTGCACTTGCAACTTGAGCTCCATGTGGCTTCATTTTCAGATAGCCTTTCATTGTCTTAGAATTTAGTTATGAAGCATTTATTCTATGGACCATGTATTCCAAAATTCAAAAGAACCCTTAATTACCTTTTTAGTTGGATTATATGATGTTTGATATTGGAAGATATTTCATAGTTCAAATCTAATCACAATATCGCACGATCAAAAGGACGCAACAGACTAGATAAAATCACAAGGTAGATGGCAATATATAGGGGTGCAAATAGGTTGGGTCGGACTGGGTTATAAGTGACCCTGATCCAACCTGGTTTCTTATTCGGGTGCTAATAGAAAATCGAATCGGATTGGGTCCATGTATAAGTCGGTCCCAACCCAAAAAATTCGGGTCCGAATCGGATCTCTGTATTCATCATTCTCTGTGCTTAGTTTTTTTTTTGCAATAAGCGAAAACTACATAAAGCAAGTTATGCAAGTGAAAGTGCCTAAATATCAAGAATTGATATCATTACAAACTAACCTAATAATAATAGGCTCAAACTTTTTAACTACAAGAAAATTTTTTGTTCATGTACGACATACCATTTTTTTGAGTAGAAAAAACATTGCATCTATGCTAATCCTTTTTATTTAGCAGTAATATTTCCTAAATTTGTTAAAATGCATCTACTACTATTTTTTATAAACATATTAGTAGAAAAATATACATGGGTCAAGATGAGAAATATAATTTTGATAATGACATATGATAAAGTTCAACAACTGCAAAGAACTCATCATGAATCCATCTTCTTCTACATGACAAAGTTATACTCTATTTTGTCTTCATTAGTTTGAATTTCCTTTTTAAGGACATAGTGTTCCTATTTAATGTAACCAATCTATGCTTTAATATAAAATTTATGCCATTTGATAGTACACAAAAATAGTCTCTTTTCTTCTTTCCGCCCTTAAATACAAGAAGAGATTAAAAAAATAGAGAGTTAGAGATCCTTAAGTATCTTTGCAGGCCCTAACGGTATATTGAGTTCGGATTGGGTCGGGTTCGATGGTAAGAAATCCAAAATTGCTCCCAAAAATCAAACGAGTCAAGTCGGATTTGGCAGAATTTAGTAAACCTATATCCAACTTGAAAAATAAAATGGGTTCAACTTTAGAACCCGACCCGGCCTCATGGAGCCACACTCCATATGTTCCACCGAGAAATGATACAGCAACGTGGCATCATGTCAATTAGCTCATGTCGTTTTTCTAGACCAATCATTAGGATGAGCATATAATGAATGCGTCCCATAAAAATGAAATGATATGATTGACGCAGCACATTATCATGCTGTAAGTTATAATTTTTCATATTTTACCTTTAAAAAAAGAATATATCGTATACCATGCGCTATATATGGCCATATGCCCCTAGCGTTCCTATGGGCCAGGTTGGTGCAACTTTGGGGACGGATTCAGAAGCAGCCCAATATATTTAGACGCCTAAGGTCATTTTGTTTTTGAGGTCTTCCCTATAATAGGCCGACCTAAGACGAACTTCCAAATTTTTTATATATATTATTTTTGAGGTCTTTTCTACGGTAGGTCTTCTTTAGATCAGAATTTTAGATGATCGTTTTAGCCGTCTAAGAATTGGGCTGGCTTTGGATGGAATATCTGCCTGCACAACCATGGTATTATTTTTCTTTCAAAGAATGCGGACTTGAGGCGATCATCTTTTTTTTTTTTTTTTTTTTTTGGTACAACGGCGGCTCACACCCTACGGGTGTGGATACGGCCTGCAAAATCTGAAGCAAGTAAAGCTAAAAGGGATTCCGGCACTGTGTCGGGATCCCTCAAAATAAAACCTCCAGTGTGATGAGCCGCATAGGAAGCGACCCAATCAGCTGCACAATTCGCTTCCCTGTAAACATGTGTAGCCTGGTAGGTTTCACACGCCTGCAGAAGTCTGCGAACGTCCAGAAGCAACGGTCTGCCCTCACCTGCACGATCTCGGCCCCTGACCCAGTCAATCACAGTAGCCGAGTCACCCTCAAGAATAATCCGGTCTGCACCCAGTATCTGTCTCGCATAAGATGTCCCCTCCCAGGCGGCTCGGAGCTCAGCACACACCACCGATGCATCGAAGATCCGCCGACCCCCCCAACGCCACTAGCCTGGCATCGTGATCTCGAATGACGAATCCCACACCTCCACCTCTCCCATCAGCTGTCATGCTGCCGTCAAAGTTCACCTTCAGGAAACCAGGGGGTGGGGGTACCCAGGATACGAAAACATATCTGGGCGCTACAAGAGCAGAATGGGTACCCCAGATGTCCCCGGCCAACCCATAAGGTGACCTCACAGCAGCCCTCAGGAACTCTTCTGCATGCAATAAAGCCCTGGCCACCACCACCCCCGCGGGCGATCTGCGGCCCTCAAACACTCGTGCATTCCTGTCTAACCAGGAATGGTAAGCCAGGTATGCAACGCGAGTCCCTCTCTCCTCCGCCTCGGGCCCACCTCCCGGGATCTCCAGGAAGCGAAGGAACTCAGCAATGGACGACCACCTCTGCCCCGGGTCATAGGAGATCCGTGCCCCCCTCCAGATCTGAACAGCCCGCGGGCACTCGACTAGCACATGATAGATAGACTCCTCCACCTCCGGACAGACTCCACAATCTCCAGCTATCCGCACACCCCGTCGCATCAGAACACTCCTAGTAGGTAGACAACCCCATGCGAATGAGGCGATCATCTTAACCGTCTAAGAATTGGGCTAGCTCTTGCGTGCACAACCAGGGTATTATTTCTCTTTCAAAGGATACGAACTTTTTTTTTTTTTTCCTTGCCCCCAAGAAGCGGAGATTCTCGTGAAACGTTAAGATCTGGTTAACTAATAACGATATAAGATATTAAAAAAAATAAAGTGTAGTGTAAGATATTAAAAAACCACTACCGCACGCGTGTCCAGTTATGAACAGAGTCCGGGCACCGCCCACGTGGTATGTCACGCTTAGCAAGGTAAGCCCGCCACCCGTCTTCCGGAGGCCGGTCTCGGAATCCGATCCTTCGTCATCCTTTTCTTCTTCCCTTTTCTGAACTTTTTCTTCCTTTCTTTCTTTCTTTCTTTCTTTCATGGAATCTCTTCTTTCCCCAGTTCAAGGTCAAGGAATAAAGGCTTCGCCGGGGTTTGGTACCCGTATTAGAAGCGATGCTCCACTCCTCGCATCCACGGCTTTTCTCTCCGGGCCTTCGGCTCTCCGTTCTTCGCCTCCATTCAGATTCGAAATGGGGTAACGTTTTCCAGTTTCTGTTCTTTTCCTCTCTTCGAGTTGATTTATTCCGAGTTTTTGTAATGGGAATTTGGATCTGTATTTGGATTCTGATTCTTTTGAATTAGTTCTGTGGGTGTTTTTCTTTTTCTCTTTTTGAAGGAAATGATGGGCAACCAATCGAATTCATGATTCCTTGGAGTGTTGGAGTTATGTGGATTTGCTTGTGTTTTAGTTGAATCTCTGAATCCATTTGGTTTTAGTCCTGCCTATAATTGGGTAGTGTTCTTACGTCTTATGACTGAGTATGTTCAAGATTTTAGTCCTCTGAAGGAGTATGGAGCTTCACAAATTAAGAGAGAACTGAAACTTAAGGTTCTGATAGAAGACTTTGTAGCTTTAAAAGAGAAATGTGAGGAAAGATGGTGATTTGGAGTAAGGCCTAGATGTGCTGGAGTGAACGGATGTTAGCGTACAGTTGGAGTCAACGATTTAAGTACCATTTATTGTACCGGTCTGTTTTGGCAATACTGGATTATACTGGTATCGTCACACCTAACGTACCAAACTTTCCTACTGATACATGGTATTTTGCCTCTGCTCTACAATGCTGGCACCAAAAGGTGTACTGTAGCATAGTGGTATGTACCTATACATGGTACTGCACCTTTATTTTACTGTGCTGGCACCAACAGGTGTGCCAAGTGTAGTTACAATACTTAATTATGTCAGGCCATGCTGCATTGGGAAGGTATTGGTATAAGTATAGGTATTGATACTTCATCCACTGGTTGAAGTTTTGTATGCCTCTTGGAATATGCTGTTGTTTGGCTGCCATTATACGGTGCTTGTTTTGAGCATTCTGAATGATTGAAGCATTTGCTAGTAAATTGGTTAACTAAGCGGACTTTTCACTTGGACAGCCCAAGACAAAGAATTTGGTGGAGCAGCATATTTGCTGGGTGACTTGCATTAGAATTGGTCAAACATTCTAGGTTATTGAGAGAAAGAAGTAAAACCTTGCTGTGTGTCTGTGTGTGTTTTGGGGTGGGGGTGGGGGTGGAGAGGATGTTTCATGTTGATATTTCTGCCAAATGCCAAACATGACATGGATGCTGGTAGTATAATTCCCAGGTATTTCAAATATAACATGAAAATTAAACAACAATTATCTCTTGGAGGTGTCAAACTCATTTTAGATGGCACTCAGATGATCAAAATGCTGATGATATTGGCATTAGGAACAATATTTTTGAGTATTCATTCTCTTTATATTGGAAACTATTTGTTGGCGGTCAGTTTCAATTTTTGTAGAAGTATGTAGCTCTTTCAACCATAATGGTTTGTAGACTATGAACAAAGGAGTGAACAAAATGTGCCTCTGTCAATATATTTTCTTTTATTTTGAAACCATATTGTTTTCTGGTTCATTGTATTGATCAAGGTGCTGGAGACACAATAGGAATAAGACATATCATATCCAAGTGAAACATACAAATTTGTGACATAATCGAATATAGGACATATTAGAGAGTTGGCTGCTGCATTGAAAGAAGATCTGAACTAATGATCTGTTAGATATTATGGTGTAGAGCGAAGGGACGGAGACAACCTATTGGGAGCTAGGTATGAATGAGTCATTCTGGACCCCTTCATGAGTCTAGAAGGGGATGCTCGGTGCCCCTTCTTATGATGCTTGATTCCACCTATATTGTAGTGGATTTTTGCAGTTTGACACCCTATTACTTTATTGATTGACATAACAAGAGTGGAAGTAGGCTATAATCCTAGACACATGTAAGGGTGTTTAACTTTTTCTATTGTAGCTTTTGTTTGGATTAGTAAATTAGTGTCTCTTCCTTGATTTGCAAAACTGCTTGATTTGTATCGAATCGAAGATGAAATGGCTTATAGGTGTTGGGGCCACTCAAACTGCTAGATTCTAGAACGAACCTGGGTTGAGTGGTTGGGGGTGGATTGAGCTTTGTTTGCCTTGAACAAACTCATTCGAATGAGAACCAAGTGGTATGCCCAAGTATCTATGAGGATGGGAATCTATGCCCACTCTCTTCTCCCTTTCCACCATTTGAAGGTGGAAATGAGAGGAAACAGTGCCTAGGGGTGATTTTGCATTGAATCATCTGTCAAATTTGCAATTTTGGAGCCAGCAATTCCTTCTAGCTGGGTAATAGTGTTGCTAAAACCTTTTTAGTAATCCATTAAAAATCTGATCAAAAAATTATATTTGATTGGAAAAAGCAAGGGAAAACTCTATAAAAATTATAGTTGAACTTGTTTGCTCTGTAAATTCATGCTTAGAACATGAAATTAAGGTCAAAATAAACAAATTTGGGTGTTATGGATTAAACCTCAAAATCTGCAAATAAAACTTGTGTAAATCTGAAAACAACCAAGGAAGATCTTGTTTTTTGGCTGACTTTTGGATATGTTATTAAGAGAGGACTGATCTACATCCCTACTCGATAATTATTTTAGCTTTCAATATTTTGAATTATTTTTCGTGGAAATTAATTTTCAGATAATAGTAAGCTAAAATTTTTTGGAGAAATGGTTACATGTTTGTGCTGGTGATGTTCACATTCTACAAAAATTTGGACCATAATGGATGCGGCTTATCCATGCTCCATTCTACCCAAGCCTGAAATTAGTGTAAATTTCAAATCAACCTGATGAAAGCACCTCTGTTCAGGTTTTTTGGTTTATCTGTTGGGTGCATAAGACCAATCTACGGAAGACCTCCAAAAAATTAATTTTCAAAATTACTTTGAATTTAGAGATCTTATAGTTTGAATTAGCTATTTAAAAATTAAAGATTACTATTTCAAAAAAGTACAGGTATATTTTTAGGTAATTAAACACCATTTATGGAGATAGATAAATGCATTTGATACAAAACTTTTTAATCAGTTATCTACATTTTAACTAGTTAAAAATGCGATAGTGTTTGTAAATGTTGTTTGATCACACAACATAAGATGAATGGATTCACCAGCGGACAAAAGGTGAATGCATTGATGAAGCATGTGCGTAGTGCATGGTTTGCCATACTGGCATGTACTGCCTTATATCATGCATATTGTACCATACTATACCGGTATCGAACGATACACCGAATCAACCCTAGTACTGGACGTACATATTCTGCACCAACATGGTACCATATGGGTTTAGGTATCGAGACAGTGAACCTTGGTGTAATGAATTCACTCTTCAAGCCTTGGTATAAAGTTATATATCAAGAAAATGGTGTTATTGTTGTATCACATCATAAATATTCTCTCTCTGTTCACCAATCAAATGAACAATGCTACTCTAGACTTTTTGGGGATATCTTTCTGGTTATAACTGTCAATACTCAATAGCCTTTTGTAGACTGGTTCAATGAAGTCTACTAACCTAATTACTTTTTGGTTGCTAACTTCAACACCTATCTATTATTTACATGTATTTTACATTCTAAATTATGTGATAGATATGCATGCTAGTGATTTTGGCATGCATAGAAACCATGACTAGGTCAAATAACCCAAAAACATAGCTTTAAGACTAGAAACATTATGAAAATGTGAAACCAGATTTTGAAAGCCAAATAAGTCCATAGCAAGGATGTGGAGCCATATCTATGTATACAACTCAGCCCATTTCCCTTGTTGGTACAGTCCTCGAATTGGTGCCTACTGTACAAACCAGGCCTTGTTTCCTGATACTGTGAACCTTGATTCCTTCACATCCCTTTGTTTGGCATCCTCTTGAGTCCTGATGCAGAGATTTTGATGTACAGGATTTGTGCAGGAAAAGACAGTCCTCATACAATGGTGGATCAAATTGAGATTATGACAAAGGAGTGTAACCCCTTCATGCTGCTAACTAGGTCTCTGAGTTCCTCATGGTTTTCATTTTGCATTGAAGGGTTGTAACAATCTGAAAAATTTTGCTAGGTCACTTATTTTTTATGTTTTTTACTCTTTGGTTTTCTGGTCTCTTGCTAGCCTACAAGAGAGATGATGCCATGAAGAAATATAAGATATTTCATCATGAAGATCAGAATGAACAGAAGTCCTCAATCCACTAGCCTAGAACTCTGCAGCTCCCACAGAGCTATAGGGCTCGGATAGATTGTTCTGGACAACTGTTTGCAATGATATTTAAAACACTAAAGGTTCCTCCATTCTTGGGGACAACGTGCTTCCATGTTGCCAGTAGTGTTGTTGGAAAACCTTAAAATATGCCCACTCTTTAGGTAAATACACTTGGTGCTCTGATTTTGAGAGTCATGCAAATCTTACCTATGGTGGTTCTACTAGGTTTATAATTCTCATGAGTTGCTTACAGTCAGTAGTTTCTTCGTAGTTACAATGTAAAGTGGTAATGAAGTTGTTTTTATAGGCTATGCCTTAATCTATCAATGCCTCTGCATACAGAATGCACACGTTCTTGGATATTCTTTTGCTTTATTTCCTTCTTAGTGTTGAAATGTTCCAATAAGTTTATGTTTAGTTTTTGGCATGCCCTTTGGTTTCTTCTTACATTTGGCAAGTAGCAAGATGCCGGAATATCTTGTCTAGAAGTATTTTTGATGATTTTATCTGTGTTTTATTAAATGCTGTGCAGAGTGAGATTGAGCAAAGCAGCTTCCTGGTGGCAAAGAAAATTCAGCAAGGCATCTCTCTCTCCCCCCTCTCTTCGATAACTATTTGTGGATTAAATCTTGTATTCCAACTCATTTGAAAAGAGGAATCTTGACATAGGTAAGACGAAGAGATCCTGCTGAGCGTACAACCAGAAATGTGTATGACCAGCATGTTCAAGAAAGTATGGTGGAGGTATGATGAGTTTATTGGCTCCTGTCCGGTTAATTTTTCCCTTTGTTTTTGAAGTCTTCTTATTTATTTTACCTTTTCTTTGTAATAACTGTACACATTTTTGAGGATATCAGGATCTTGAATATGCTTATGATGATCACTTCTTCTCGGATGCTATTTCTATGCATTGCAGTTTTGGATATACTAACTACAGATACTGGATCTCAACACATGTCATGTCCAGACAATGGTTGACATCTCTTTAGAACCAAAGGAAGAAAAGAGATAGGTAAATGAGAATGAAACAGTCTGATGTGAAGAGATAGAGTCCAATGCTTCTAGGTTTCTTGGTTCCCAACAGAGGGTATGTGCAGAAAAACAGGAAAGGAAGGCATGGTAGATTTATTATTTCCTCTTCTTTCTAGTGATGGCTTCACAGTTCGGACCCAGCCACATGAGGCTGGACTCTAACCTAAACTGATAGAATACCATTCTAGCCTATTGTAATTAGGGTTTTTTGCATGAATACCCTCCTAAATATCGGATTTTGCATGAATACCCTTCCAAAATTGATATTTGCATGTATACCCTCGCAAAACACTTGTTTTGTCATTCTACCCTTTTTTTATTTTTGTTTTTGCATATGTACCCATGCTATCTAACGACGTTAAAAAATTAACGGTTTCAAATTAAAATGACTAAAATACCCTTAATAGGTAGACATGCAAATAGATCGTGATCCCGATAGCAGGAGAAGAAGACAAGGACAATAGTGTAATTTTAAAATTTTATTTTATTTTTAATTAATATAAATATGGTTTTTCTTAACACCGTTGGAATAACAGTTATATTACGGGCATTTGTACAATAACAGAGTTTTACAAGGGTATACATGCAAATATCAATTTTGGAAGGGTATTCATGCAAAATCCGATATTTAGAAGGGTATCCATGCAAAAAACCCTTGTAATTATAAACTATCAAATACATAATCTTGATGGTAAAAATTTGTAAGACACACTATCATCTATCCAATATCTTAACAAGGACATAAATGAGATGAGTAATTTGAGTAAAATACTTGGTAAATGAAGCAGAACCATCTTCATCACATACCTCTTCTCATCTCCGTAATCCTTGGACTATGATTGTTTAACAACTTTGAGCATTTTAAATTCAAAAGCATCACTTATTTAATTATTGGAAATAAGGCTTTGCATCCCTCTCTCTTTTTTTTTTAATTTTCTTATTTGATACATGCAAATTGCAATGGAGTAGATTCAACTTGATTTTGGTTGCAGTGAAGTGTGAAAAATATTTCTGGAATAGAAGGGTCCTTCTTGAACCTATCCTAATCAATGAATGAGCTCAGATGGAGGTTTTAGTAATTGCATAGAAGTAAATTGTAAGCACCGCAGACTGGTTCTGCAACATATTATGGTATTATGCCATTTTGGCTGAATACGCAAACCCCCGATATTCAAATGATAAAATGGTGTATATTGTATGATAATGATATGATCTGACATTTCTAAACCTTCCCAAACTGTGGATAGATCAGATAGTCTTGTAACCATTCTAAATTTTATGCCTTTCATATTTCTATTTGAAAAGCATTGTTGCAATATCTATAACAATGGCATGCAGCATTGGTAATGGTTCACTTATTTATATATAAGTAGTCGAACTATGACATGCAAGATTGCTTCTATAGTTCTATTTACTTCTAAGCAATAAGATTTATCATGCTAAATCTTTATGTTGGACTCTTTCTAAGACCGTTATTCATAATGCCACAATAGGAAAAAGATTCCCCAGTTTTGGAGATTGGCATTCCATTGAAATATTCTCCTGGCAAGGCTTTCCCTCTTGGAGCATCAAAAGTTGAAGATGGAATAAATTTTGCTCTTTTTTCTCAACATGCTTCTTCAGTCTTACTTTCCTTGTCACTTCAAGAGAGGTAGCAATTCCACATGACTATTTAAAGCAATGAAATGGCTGTTGAAATGACTTTACCTTACTGAGTTAAAGATGGAATGTGGCTTAGATGATTAAAAGCTTTTAAAGATGAAAGATCTTATCGAGTTAAAAAAATTGGTCCCACTTTGTGCAAGCTCAAGCTAAAACACAATTGAGCATCACCAGCTTAATAAAAAGAATATCTGCGTTTGTACATAATTTATCTTGTTAAATATTAATGGTGCATGCAGGTGTTTGGACAATATTTAGTTTTTTTTAAAAATGGTCATAGGGACACTATATCTCTAAATTCCATTCTTTTTTTTGTTTCTTAATTAAGTATCAATTACACTACATGCTGGAACAAGCGGCCAGCTCTATGTACACAAAATCCAAAAGATGTCAAGGAAAGTCACGATCCCAAAAGTTAGCTTCCTTATGTGATGCCCCAAAAGCAGTGAACTAGTCCACAATCTGGTTTACCTCCTTATACACACGAATACCCCTACAAGAAGTGAAAAAGTCCAAAGAGTAAACAACTTCCCACAGCATCAATGCATTTGGTGTTATTATGGAAATCTGAGTGTGTGATTAAGCTAGGCAATTGACATGAGGGTGTTTCCCTTGAGCTCGATGTGGAAGTTAGTATGATGCTGATGTGTCCGCTGGACACCTTGCCAGGCTGGTTGGAGCTCACCAAGAGGCACAGAGGCACTGCAGATATGAACTGCGGCAGCAACGTGCACCTTCTTTTTATGATTCCATGAAAGGAAACTGATATTGATCAAGGAGTTATGAATTGCATGAAGCACAAAATTGATTTTCTATATGTAGTGAGTGGGGTACCCAACTAAACAGAAGAGTTTTGCGTTATGCTTATGATGCAAGGATAACCTAGTGCACTAGCATTGTGGATGATAGACAAAATTAAGATAGATATAGATTAAACTAGAGATATTAAACCCAACAAAATTTTATTCTTGTGGATTAGATAATTTTCTGGCGAGATGTCCCTGCAGTGGAAATGAATTCATCAATTAAGATGATGGCTTTGCAAGCGAGAAGCCATGGTGAAGGAGCTTGACTAGAGTGGAAGAGCTCATTCCAGGCCTACTGTTAAGGAAACCTACGTATGATATAGCAGCTTGACATTTAATCAAGGTTTGTCGTATCGGTCGGTACCGTGCATACCTGCTGTATTGGTTGGTATCGGTGCATACTGACCGTACTGTACCAGTATCGAATTGGTATGCAGTATGGGAGGCATATTGATATTTGGTATGCCGAACTGGGTACCATATCGGGTATATTGACGCTACAATAGAATTGTACCAGTACAGGATCCAGTATCGAGATGGCGAACCTTGTGTCTAACCATATTAGGGTGGCATTGGTATTGAGAGAGGTAGGTGATGAGCTTCGACAATGACATACCCCAACATTAAGAGCCCAACAAGACAATGCATGATGGACTTGGCAAGAGGCCATGCTGCACTAAGAAATGTACAAATGAAAGGTGATGCCTAGTAGCTTTCCACCAGAACATGGCCATTTGTACATGATTAGAGTGCTTCCACACCCATGCAGAGGCCTTTGAAGAAGCATATCATCCGAGGTTCAAGGAAAACTCCGAAGTTGGCGGACAAATAAATCACTATCTTTCACTGGATCCCAGATAATAGATTTAGCTAGTCCCTTACGGGAATGGGTCATTGGAGATTGTGATGGACCACAAGAGTAGAGAAAAGTTGGGAAAATAGGTTGCCATACCACCAACGGTCGGTTGTCTAAAGATCTCGAACACACGTGTATCTGGTCAAGTTCATCACTGTAGGAGGGCCACTATTGAAGGAAGGCTGTGGAGTGTGGATAGCTAGGGGTCAGCTAACACTGAAACCTAGACACCAGACCCACAAGCCAACGAAGGTGAGGCAAGATATCATCCTTGACGTGCTAGACAATGTTCGAATCTAAGAAGACTTTGAGGGTGACCATGGTTGGCGGAACTGTCCCGAACTGCCTGGTTCGTGGCGTCGCAAGCTGTACTGGCAGCGAGCTGGGACGATTTCGGCAAAGAAACCGAGACGTCGTCGCCGGAGGGGGAGAAGGAGAAGAAAAAAGAGGAAGAGAGAGAGAGAGAGCGGGGGAGAGAGGGAGAGGGAGAGGAAGGAAGAGAGCCCGGGGCCGGCCGACAAAGGCCTGAGATCCTCCGTGCGGAGGAGGTGGAGGTCGGGGAGATGCAAAAATAAAATAAATTAAGTGAAGTCGGCAATTGATTTGCCGACTTCAACTTAAAATTCGCAAAAATAAAAGGTCCCCCTATGGACCCTTGTTTTGAACGAAATAGGGGACCGGAGGCAGTGCCCCGCCTTCGCGTCTCCCCGGCCTCGGCCTCAGTGGCGCGGAGGCTCCTCGGCTTTCGCCGGCCGATCCCGGCCGGCCTCTCTTTTTCTTCCTCTCACTCTCTTCCCGCTTCTATTGTGTCGATATTGGGCCGGCACAGCATGACACAGGGCCGTATCGACCCTTGCCGCCGAGCTACCTATGGCCCCGTGCCGCCGGGCAACTAGTACAGGGCCGGTACCGGCACAACAGACGTTGGGGGTGACGGTATACGAGTAATCACGAGTTGTCAATGCAATATTTATCCTAAAAAATGGTCGACCAGTGATTATTTGGCTACTGGAAAAACTTGAGAGACAAATTTATCTAGCATACTCCACCATGGTGTGGTGTGCACACATCATGCCATGCCACAAGATGAAGTTTCCTTGTGCTTGTCCTGTTCCATGAAAAAGACCGGATATCTGCCTCTATATGATCTAGTAAAGAAACAAGATCCTAGCCAAGACAGAAGCATCAAGAGACCGGTGGTTACCGACTGAAGCAAGGTGACCCTATCCGCTATTGATAAAGCACACCACACCCAGCCTTCAGATCGATGCCTCACATGTGATAATAATAGCTCAAAATCCCTGGCCCAAAGTCTCTTACCAGATACGAGAACTTTAAGGTAGGTCAAAGTCTTCATATTATATGGCACTTCAAAGAGCTTCTAGAATCGTTGATGATGTTGTGGGTGATAGTAGGAGAACTGCACCATTAATCTAGGGCGAGCCTTTGCAACCAAAACCCACTCACAAATGTTGGATTGGTCCTCTCCTACCCTTGACATGAGTCCTGCCCCTCTATTTGTTACACTAGGTTAAGTGGGGCCTAGAAAACCCTAGATTGATGAGGCCATTGGACAACATAAACATCCACTCTAGTTTCATATTTTTGACGATACATGCATGCCATTTGGTTACATGTCATACCTTAAACCAGGAATTTTTTACCTTACTCATGTCACAACAACAATGTAGTCCTAAGATAGTTTGCTTTGCTTTCACTTTTATTTTTTGTTCTTGATGTGACTTGTGAATGAATTTTAGCAATCACTGATTTTAGTTGTATATATGAATTTTAGCCTATATTTTTTTTTTCTTTTTCCCCCCCTTGATTTAAAGAAATAAGACACCTTTTATACTTTGCTTTGAAAAATGTGATCGTATGATCCATATTGCTCTATTTTTGCTGCCTTGATATCTTGTGTAATCATTGGCTTAGGAAAAATGTCAACGAATATGGAGGCATGGTTGAGGTTGCATTGGATCCTCATAAGAACAAGACTGGAGACATATGGCATGTATGCGTGGAGGTAGTGACATCAAGTCATATTGAAAATAAGTAGTGCAAGTCGATAACATAAATTCTTTTACTTATTGGTTGATTTTCTCTATTTTTATTCTCTATTCTGTTCATATATCATCAAGTCCTTGGTGGCCCAAGCATGGCTATCTGATTGTTGAATGAGGTTGACAGCCGGTACCAAACATAGTTATCTTCATATGAACTTCTATCTGATGCATTCTTAAATGATTATAAAGTCCAGAATTATTATAGTGAATTAAGTTATGTTTATATTTTTGAAACTTATCCACTTTCCTTAATAGAGCATGATGTTGTTTATCGAAGCGTCGGAAAAGGTCAAAGTAGTTGTAATATTGTTAGTATTTATCACTCTATGCTTGATATGTTCTTAACTGGTTTATGCTACTCAGGAGGTCTGCAGTGCACATTATATGCTGATCAGTTGTAAATTTTTTTTACCGTTATGTAAGTGGGTGATGTGACTGAAATTATATTAAAGTTGGCAAGTAATAAATTCTCGTAAAAGATTGTAAGTAGTATATTCAAGGAATCATACATAGGCCCTACCTCTTGAAAGATTTCAAAATGGAAGAAAAGCATCATGCTGGGGCCACAAACCATGGAACATATCATCCTCCAAAATCCAAATTAAGGAAAAACAACAAAGATGAGAGATGTATTTGTGCAAAAATTTTCTTTTGACTAGTTTTCTTCCATCTAACAGGATGGTGACTGTAGATTCTGAAATTGTTAAATCTTTCAAGAAGGTTTATGCACTCTTCAGTCTTCACACCATTCAAGATCTTGATCTAGATGTTTCAAGCAAGTTTTCAAATCTCAGGGTATACTGCCATAATGTTCATGGAACGATGCATCTATATGATGCATCGATATGTGAGATAATATATACCTGCATCTATATGATGCACGATACCTATAAGATTTGGCATCATATCGAGATTTCAAATCTTCAACATTGTTCTAAATTACCGTTAGATTTTTTTGGTTATTTTTATATTTATTTTGGTATTTTCTTGATGCGTTGTTTTCTCCCACACAACAGATCCAAGAAAAGCTTTAAAACCTTAAAGCCACCTTTTAGTCCCACATCGTATGTTTAAGAAGAGGTGGTTTGTCTTAAAAACCAGCCCCTCCCTCTCTCCATTGGCCAAATGGGCCACTTGGTCGGGCTCCTGTATGTGCTCACACAGGCTGGTAGGCCCAACCCAAGCAACCAAGTGATGACCTTAGATCTCTTGTATTCTTATCATTATGGCCTACCTACTTCAGATCCCTTTCTGATTCAATGTTTCTTCCCCTATGTGAACTTAGGGTTTACCTGATTCTGGTGTGCTTTATGGCTATCGTGTTGATGGTCCTCAGCGATGGGAGCAAGGGCATCGATATGACAGCAGCATCATCCTTCTCGATCCTTATGCAAAATTAGTTGCTGGTCGAAAACTTTTTGGGGATGTCCCAAACAAGACATCGAAGTTTCTTGGAACATTTGATTTCAGTAGTTTGCCTTTTGATTGGGGTCCTGATTATAAGATTCCAAATATACCTGAGGTATTCAAACAACATGTGTTCTTAGTTCAATTTTGATTGATTATATGCAACTATGCATTGTCACATCCAGATCTCATTAACTTCAGTGTTCATTATTCAGGCAGATCTTGTCATATATGAGATGAATGTTCGTTCATTCACAGCTGATGTATCAAGTGGGCTGGATCCGGGCACTCGTGGGAGCTATCTTGGTGTTATCAACAAGGTAAATGTATATCTCTTGTTGTTTATAGTAATGATTATCCCTTGCATGCACTACACAAATTGTGTGAGTTACATGAATACATTTATATAGATGTCTAGTCAAGAATTTCTTTGAAATTTTTAGAAGAATTTAAGATAGTAAGTACTGTCTGTATGGCCCATACTGGTCAGTAAACATGTAATGACCCAGAACCTCACCAAAAAAGGCTAGCCCGAAAATATTATTTGGATTCTTTAGCTGTATATAAGTACTTAAAATCTCCCTGCATACAACTAATGTGGGACTGAACACGCCCTCACATCCCCTCACACATTTTTCTTGTTTAAGCCTTTGCATCCTCGCCAAGCTAAGGATCTAAATCCAATCAAATTCAATCACAAACACTACGATTGGTCTATGGTCAGCCGGAAAAGGGCCGTGCTATAATGTCCTGTTGTCCATGTGGGCAATTGGCCAGGTCGGCTTTGATACTATTTCTAGCGGCCTAGGACCTCACCCATAAAGGCTAGCTCGGAGGTATTATCTGGTTTCCTTGGCCCTATATAAGTACCCAAGATCTCCCAAGCACACAATAGATGTGGGACTAAAACATGCCTGTGCGGGTTCTCACAATGCACCTATATCAACCCTGTGCAGAACCATGCAGATTCTGGTTACAGATCATGTTGGATTATATAGAAGAATATTGCTGTATGTACCATACCAGCCAATGACTGGTAAGGGCCATTAACTTTGCTTTTTAGGAGTTACATTGAACCTTTTTACATAACACAAGCATGCATGCCTGCATTAACCACCAATGTCATGAATCATGATCAAATACTCAACCATTTTTATTTTTAGAGCAATTATACTATATATTCAACATTTTTTGTTTACTTATATTAATTTTTTAAATCCTTTTATTACAGAATTTTCCTTTGTCATAATTTCGTCATGAATCTTTTGCCTGTTTGTGATGTTAATATGTAAACATAGTTATGTAATTTTTGTTCATGTGATATATTACCAGAAACTATGCAATACACATGATTGGGAAAATTCTATTCAGGTCTCTAGCATGATTTATGATGCTATGCTTGTATAAGTTTGTCAATACTTGCATTTACTTTTCAAAATATGTACAGAAAGTAGTATAAAACAATTTAAATTGGTTCAAGTTTAAAACTGATTGAACAAAAATATCATTTGACATTTAGTTGTACATCTCTCAACAGACTGTGTATCAATGTTGTTGCTCTTATGTTAACCGCTAGCCACTCAAGCACAAACATGATATTTTAATACTTAGTCTACCCCCCCACCCCACCCACCTAGACAAACCATTGCATACACAATAAGCACACAAGAAAGCATGCATGCAAATTTACATCTGAATAACTGAAGCTTTGGTGTGCTTCTATTGTTTAATGCTGTATAATGAATTACAATTGTCTGTCCAGATCCATATAGGCACTCATAGACGTATTATGAGAAGCAAGGTCCGCCAAACTGGTATCGGAACCCGTACTGGTCGGTGCCCAGTACGGTTCGGTACCGAACCGAACCGGTAGGGCAGTGGTAGGTTGCCCATACCCAACCCGATTCAATACTAGGTTGACTTGGTATGAACTGGCCAGTTTGCACTGAGTCGACACCGAACCAGCCGATTCCGGCAGGTTTCGAGCAGTAAAGGACCGGTTCCGGCCGGTCCAATATCGGTTCTGGCTGCTAGGGACCGAAACCAAATATGAATGATGAACCGACCTGGTTTCGCACCGGATCGGTTCAGCACTATCTGAACCGGGCAGTTCGGTCTGGTTCGGTAGACCTTGATGAGAACGGTTCTCATTTGTTTCAATGGCCCAAATTATATTTAGAAAATATATATATGTGAGTGCATGTGAAAATATGAAAAGGAACCAATTTGTGGAAATGCTAACTGCTGTTAAGCATTAGTTTATGTGACATGCTTTGGAGACTAATTTATAAAACTTTCTAACCCGATTAAGTAACAATTTGGTATACTAACTTTAATAGATCAAAGATGCTATTCTGATCTGATGCCAAAAATCTAGAATTTGAAGTAAAGTTGGGTAATTAACTCCTTACTCCTTATTCTCAAGGAATCTGTTTTTTTAAGTTTTTTTTTTTTTTTTTTGAATATAAATGAGGTGGTACTTTCTTACTTACATGTATACCTTATGTAAATGTAAATAGAAATGAAAATACAAAAGGAGAGTGGACATTACAAGTCCGTACATAGTAAGCTTGTCTATGTATTAGTTTCTGTGTTCATAGTAGTATGCTTGTTGAGGACATAGATCAGACTGACTTAACCTAGCAGCCAACCTGCTAGGCAACCTAAGAGAACTGCCTTGGAGTGGAACTGACCTAGTAGGCCCTACCTACTTGGACTGATCTGCATCTGCCTATGGATAGAGGCAAGGAGGGCAAGCAAGGGAAGAAGAAGAGAAAGGTTAAAGAGGAACAGATGGAGGAAACCTTGGATAAGATTTTTTGTATTCTACTTTCTTCACTAGGTACATGATTTTTGTATTGACTGCTTAGATAGAACTTACAACTTTACTTTTTTCACTAGGTAGATGACCTTCCTCCATGTCCTTGAATTTAAGGTTTGATTTTGTTAAATCTCATAATTGATTTTAAGTTATTCATTGTTTGAAATTCTAGACTACATGAGTACATGGTCTTTTGAAATCTGTGGTTTTTCCATTTAACTAAACGTTTTTGTCTTTTAAGTCCAAGCTATGCTATTAAAAGCTAGTTCTTCTTTTTAGTAAGTTCATTTCAGACCTAAATCACATTTTAAAACTATAAAACCCCGGTCAATTTTCAAACCTTTGGTTTTGTCTTATGTTTTGTGGATTTTGTGCCATCTCAAAGTTTGTGTTATTTTCAAGGTTTTAGACATGAAGATTAAGTCTTCTGATATTTTGGGATTCTTTAATCAACTTAAGTTATAAAGTTGTTTCATAATTGAAACCTACGGTTTTTTTGCAATGTTTGTGGAATCAATATCGGGGATTGTACTAGCCAGGATTCGGTTAGATGTGGTACTAGTATGTACTGTACTAAGCCAAGGTGTACTAGAACTGTCACGCCTCTGGCCCAAGATCGCGAGCCGGGAGTCCACGCCAACCGCCGCACACCCATAGGGAACTCTCCCTATGAGCATGCAAGGCATCTTAACCAAACATCTCAATTATATAAATCCAAAATAATTCAACTAAATAAAAATGCAATCTTATTTCAATGACTTACTCAAGTCATAAAGTCTCATAGTTTTTAAATATGCAGCGGAACAGTAAACTACTAACATGCATAAACTTATTTCCTTAACAAAACTTGCAATGTCTCACACTTCTAACAATAGTCTAAGATAAAACATCAATTTAAGTAAATCCTAGTCTAAGATAATTTGTGCTTCAGATCTTCTAGTCGCTCTCCTATTTTGAAATCCCGATAGGTTAGTTCTCGAAATCTGTAAAACAACAAGAAATTGTATAGATAGCCCAGTAAGTAATAAACGCCTTAACTAGTCAATTCATATAATAACATAAAATATAAATACAAATTACGATGAATCAACATAATAACATAGTCAAATCCTTTTCAAACACAAATTCATTGGAATCCGTATCTTTCAAATATCCATATACATAATCATAAATCTGATTTGAAACAAATCACATTCATCTCAACAGCCTTTAACTACGACCACACTTATACCCTGTGGCTAGGCCAGAAACAGAACCGCACTTATACCCTGCGGAGTGGGCCAGAATACCACACTTATATCCTGTGGTGGGGCTAGAATTGCCAATGCATAACCCCCAATTGGCAGGGTCCAGAACATAGTCAGGCTGAGAGTTCCAAATTTGATGCACATCAAAATTCTTTTGTAACATAATAGATATATCATAATCCGATCTAAATACGCATATACGATGTAAGAACAGTAAATATATCCAAAAAATATTATTTCAATTCACATATCTATTTTTCATTCAAATCATCATCTCGTAAAATTCATAAACCACATATAAATTCATTAATAATTTATTCAATGCAAAAATAATATCATATAAATGAAGAGTCTATAGAAGGCAGTTCATTACTTATATCGAACGCGATCCACAACAAATTCAATTAATCTCACAAATTTCTCGCAGAACCTAATATCAAAAATCATATTTTCTTTTTAAAATTCATCACAATATATATATATATATATAAAACTTAAATCTTAACATCTTCTCATGGCCGACCCTGCAGAAGTGTCTAGCACCCCGGATTTGGGTTCATACCCGTAAACCACCCTCCTTCCTTTATTTTATTATTATTATTATTATTATTTTCTTTCTTTCTTTCTTTTCTTTTTTTTCTTTTCTTTTCTTTTCTTTTTCTTTTCTTTTTTTTTTCTTTCTTTTCTTTTCTTTTCTTTCCTTTTTCTTTTTCCTTCTTCTCCCGAAGCTTCCTCTCCTTCCTTTTTTTTTTCGTTTTCTTCCTCTTCTCTTCCCCTCTTCTCCCGTGACCATGGAGGGAGAGGTGCAACCCCATGCCGAGGCTCGGAAGGGGCGGCGGCCAGAGGCCGGCGGCACCCGCGACTTGCAGTGGCCGGCCCTCTCTCCGTCCCGTGGAGAAGAGAGGGCTCGGAAGGGCGGCGACTGACCCTCTCTTCTTCCCATGGAGGAGAGAGAGAGCTCAAGAGAGGAAGAGCCTGCGACGGGGACCAGCAGCGTCGGCGATGCTCGCGGCCGCACACGGGTAAGTCCCCTCTTCCCTCTCTTCTTTCTTTCTTTCTTTCTTTCTTTCTTTTTTTCAATTGGTATAACAAAGAGGTAAAGGTTAGGAGTCCTTACCTCAGCCCTGGTGAAGGTCCGGCGGCTTCCTCCCTCTCCGGCGGCTCTTTCCTCTCCGGCGGCTCTTTCCTCTCCGGCGGCAATGGAACCACCCGGATCAAAGGAGACCGGCTTCAACGGCTCCCTCCTCTCTCTCGGATGGCTGCACGAGGAAGAAGAACACCTAAGGAAGGAGGTCTGGCGGCTCCTCTTCCAGTGGTCTCAAAGGGAGGAGGAGAAGCCTTAAAAAAACCAGACGATCCCGGCTTCTTCGAGATGATTTCTCCCTTCATCTCGCACCCTCACGTGCGACGCACGGGAGGCCGAAATTGGGGCTGGGCCGGTCAATGGATCGGGCCCAGTTTTAGGGTCTCACAGGAACCAAGGGTAGGGAGAGGGAGAGGGGGAGAGGGAGAAGGAGAGAGAGAGGAGAAAGAGAGGGGGCAAACCCACTGGGGTCCTCGACTTTGGGAGAGAGAGACTGAATGAGAGAGGAGAAAGAAAGAGAGAGAGGGCGAAGTTGCTGGGCCATCATCGTCTTCAAGAGAGAGGGTGAAGCCGCGAGGTCATCATCTTCGGGAAAGAGAGAGATTGAGAGAGAGAGGGTGAAGCACGTACCTGTGGTCATCATCTGAGGTGGCAGTGGCCCGAGGGGGGCATCAAAACCCTAATGCTATCCGAACACGAGAGGGAAAGAGTGATTGGGAGCCAGGGTGACTTAGGTCTGGAGGGGAGAGTTATAATGGCAGCGAACTCCTTGAACTGCCCTGAACCAAGCAGAACCATGGGCTTTTTCTAGGTTCCAGTTGGTTCAGGCTGATTTGAGGCCTGTTCTGAAGTAAATCTGCATCTTGACCTGGTTTCTACCCGACATGGGTCAGCTTGCCTCAAATGGTTCGGTTTGAGACAGCCGACCTTGGTTTTTTGCAAGTTGTGCTTTGACCATTTGATTTTTGCACTAGTGTTCAACTTATCACATTGGGAATTAATTCAACTGTTCGATACTTGCGTTCCGAACCATTTTTAGCATCATATATCTTGTTGGAAACTTGGTTAAAGATTTATGCTTTTGGGATTTTATTACAAAATGATTTCAGTGAATTTCTATTTGAGCTTTCTAAGTGGTAATTTGATTGTGTATTTTGTCTTTAAGTCATTTGTTTTTCTAATGGATGCTTGAATTCTTTTGACCATGGAAGAACTGAACTTGCCGAGCTTTGTAGCTAACCCTATCTTTTGTACCATTTTCAAAGCGATTAATGACAACCCCTATTAATCTACTGGAAGAGGTGGATTTGCTATTTTAAAGGTGCTTTCGGATTGCCTGATATTTGCAGGATACCCTTCTATGACATTTTTTTTCTTATTGACAACTTGGCTTTTGAGATTTCATAACAAATTGTTCTCAATGATTTTTCCACTTGAGCTTTCTAGCACGTTCTTTGATCATGGTAGAAGTTTTACTTACTGAGCTTTGTAGTTCACTTTATTTATTATACAATTTTTCATAGAGATTAGTTAGAACTCTAGTGGATTTAATGATCATTGAAGTGTTGAAGTGGCATCTGCAATGTCTTAGTTTGACTTTCGTATGTAATTTTTGCTGAGAATTATCAATTATATTACATTTTTAGAAGAATTTAGTTAAAAAAAATGTCTTTTGGGAAGGCCAAGTACTTATGGTATTTTTATCAGGTTTGATGTCCCACCCTTAGGATTTAAATAAGTTAGGATCTCAAGGTGTTACATTTGTTGTTTCACCATTCACCAAAATTTGTTGCGATAAATATTTCTTAAAGGGAAGCCGCTCGAATTGCATTTATTGTTTTTTGGCCTATTTAGTATATGTTTTTCGCATGCGACGTTGCTGTAACATAAGTTTTATATCTTATTATATATAGTAGTGGCAACATGGTATGCTATACTGGTCGGTACCGGGCGTACCGTATCCATACCAATGGGTACCGGTATCGGTATGCTTGACGTACCGCATACCGTATTGTACCGACAGTCGGTACGCCTATACTAGTGCGGCACCGATACGGGGTTTGGTACCGATACAGCGAACCTTGAGTGTCAAGCTAGAGAAATTTCATCTGACAACATTATCCTCTATAGATCCCACATTTATTGGAACTTGGCATCAATGCTGTGGAGTTATTGCCGGTTTTTGAGTTCGATGAGTTGGAATTTCAGAGATATCCAAATCCTAGAGATCATATGGTATGATTTAATTTTCAGTCCTTTTTTTTGTATGCAATGACAATTAGCATCTCCCAACCCCCCTCCTTTTACCAGATTTTTTTGCTTTCTTTGTGAGGGTATTTCTGTGTTTACTGATTTAAATATCTATTCCATTACAAGATCAACACATGGGGCTATTCTACTATGAACTTTTTTGCCCCCATGAGTCGGTATGCTAGTTCTGGTGGTGGTCCTGCTGCTGCAGCCCAAGAATTCAAACAAATGGTGAAATCTTTGCATAATGCTGGAATTGAGGTCTGATAGATGTTATTACCTATTCAAATTTGACATGTATTATCCATGATTGGTTTTTTCCTGTTTAATTTTGTTCGAAATTAAATTAAAAACCATTGCTGCAACTTCAGGTCATTCTTGATGTAGTTTACAACCACACTAATGAAGCTGATGATGATCATCCTTATACTACCTCTTTTCGTGGTATTGATAACAAGGTGATGGTTTCATATATTTATAGCATTTCAAAGGTCTTGTTCTCAATAACAATGGAAATTATTTACATGTAATCCACTCATCATTCCTTGTTCACTGAAAAAATCAGTGCACCATCCTAACTTTGTTCTCTCTTAATAGATTTTCAGATTTTCACTAAATTGATTTTCTTGCATATATTTATTTAGCATTATGTGAAAGCTAGTCCATGGGTTTTACAATTGCAGCAGAGGTTTCGATGAACATAAATATGGTCAGTTATAATTAGGTAGGAGGTTGGTGAAAATGATGAATTGTGAGTTGAGGAACTCTCACATGAACTACAATAAGACAGAATTACTAAAGTAAAGATTCCAAGTGCATCTAGATGCAGATAAAATTTTGAAAATGCTAAAGAAGATTCAAACACAAAACAAAGATCCCTGATGCACCTAGTATGTAAAAAAATCACGAAACTGTAGATATGTGAGTGAAGCAACAGTCCAACACTTGAAAAGGAAGATGTAATATTAAGTATTAATATATGTCATTATGTGTACATATTATGTATTAAGTGGCAAAAAAAAAAAAAACGTAGAGAAGACAAGGAGGAAAGAAGAGAGCAGAGATGTGAGAAGGCTTGGAATGAACCAAGGATTTCTGAATCGGTACTGGGTGCCGTACCGGTTGGTGCCCGGTCCGGTTCGGAACGGGTCGAAACCGGGCCCGTACCAAGACAACACCAGCCAGAGCCGGAGAAGACGAAGGGAAAGTGTCACGCCCCCGGTCCCAGATCGCGAGCCGGGGGTCTGTGCCAACCGCCGCACACCTGTAGGGAACTCTCCCCACGAGCATGCAAGGCATCTCATCACAATATCAAATCAGGTAGCGGAAATATTTTAACTATGCAAACTTTATTTCTGTAACTAACACAACTTACAATGTCTCACAAGCCTAGCAATAGTTTACGCAACGGAACAATAAACTACTAGCATGTAAAACTTGGTTCTTTAAATAACAAAACCTTACAATGTCTAACAATAGTCTAAGATAAAACATCAATTTAAATAAATTCTATTCTAAAATAACTTGTGCCTCAATTCTTCTAGTCATTCTCCCATTATGTAAAACCCAGATCGAGCTAATTCTTCGGATCTGTAAAAATAGTAAGAAATCGTATAATGAGCTAGGCATCCCAGTAAGTAATAATTACCTTAAATAGTCAATTCATATAATAATATAAAATATGAATACAAATTATGATGAATCAGCATAATGACATAATCAATTCTTTTTCAAACACAAATCCACTGAAATCAGTATCTTTCAAATATCCATATACATAATCATAAATCCGATTCGAAATAAATCACATTCAACTCAATAGCCTTTAACTACGACCACACTTATACCCTATGGCTAGGCCAGAAACGAAACCGTACTTATACCTCGTGGAGTGGGCCAGAATACCGCACTTATACCCTGTGGAGTAGGCCAGAATACTACACTTATACCCTGTGGTAGGGCCAGAATACCATACTTATACCCTGTGGTAGAGCCAGAATTGCCAATGCATAACCTCCAATTGGCAGGATCCAGAACATAGTCAGGCTAAGAGTTCCAAATCTGATGCACATCAAAATTCTTTTTATAACATAATAGATATATCATAGTACGATCTAAATATGCATATACGATGCAAGAACAGTAAATATAGCAATAGTCCAAAAAATATTATTTCAATTCAAATATCTATTTTTTCATTCAAATCATCATCTCGTAAAATTCATAAATCACATATAAATTCATTAACAATTTATTCGATGCAAAAATAATATTATATAAATGAAGAGTCTAGAAAAGGCAGTTCATTACTTACATTGATGCGATCCACAACAAATCCAATTAATCTCACAAATTTCTCGCAGAACCTAATATTCAAAAATCATATTTTTCTTTTAAAATTCATCATAATATATATATAAAACTTAAATCTTAACATCCTTCCAGGGCCGACCATACAGAAGTGTCTAGCACCCTGAGTTGGGGTTCCGATTCGGGTTCATACTTGTAAACCATCCTCCTCTCTTTATTTTATTATTATTATTATTATTTATTATTTCTTTCTTTCTTTATTTCTTTTTCTTTCTTTTCTTTTCTTTTCTTTTTCTTTTCTTTTCTTTTTCTTTTCTTTTTCTTCTCTTTTCTTTTCTTTCCTTTCCTTTTCTTTTTCTTTTCTTTTCTTCTCTTTTCTCCAGAACCTTCTCCTGACTTCTTTTCTTTCCCCCCTTTTCTTTCTTCTTCCTTCTCTTCTCCCGACTTCTTCTCCTCCCCCCCTCTTTCTTTCTTCTTCTTTCTTCTCCCACGAAGGGAGGTCGGCGAGCTCGGGAGAGGCCAAGTCGAGGCCGGCGGCACCCGCGGCGGCCGGCCGTCTCCTTCTTCCTGCGGAGGAGGCATGTGCACAGGAGAAGAAGAAGAGCCCGCGATGGTCGGCCTTCTCCTTCTTCCCTCTCTTCTTCTTTCTTTCTTTCTTTCTTTCTTTCTTTTTTTCAATTGGTATAACAAAGAGGTGAAGCTAGGAACCTTACCTTAGCCCCGGCGAAGATCCGGCGGCTTCTTTCCGGCGGCAAACGGAGGAGGAAAAGGGTCGTTCGTGCCGTGGCTTCTCAGCTCTCTCTCTCTCTCTCTCCCCCCCTCCCTCTCTCTCGGGCGGCAAAACGAGGAAGAAGAAGCTCCAAACTAGAGGGGATTCAGGGTTTGCGGCTCCTCGTCAAATGGCTTCAACGAGAGGAGGATGGAGCCCTAAAAACAGGGGAGCTGGCTTCTTCGGGATGGCTCCCCCCTCCTCATGCGCCCTCACGTGCGACGCACGTGAGGCCGAAATCTTTGGGGCTGGGCCGGTCAATGGACCGGGCCCAGTTTCAGGGTCTCACAGAAAGAGAGAGTGAGCGGGGGAGGGAGGGAGAAGGAGCATTGTGGGGAGCCGGCGGAGGCCGTAGGGGCGCGATGGAGGCCACGGAAAAAATTTGAAAATTTTTAAGTGAAGTCGGCAAATCATTTGTCGACTTCACTGAAAAATTTTCAATTTTTTTAATTTCAAAATTCTTAAGTGAAGTCAGCAAATGATTCGCCGACTCACTTAAAAATTTTCAAATTTTTTTCCGCAGCCTCCACCGCCTCCCTGCGGCGCTCCTTCCTCCCTCCCTCCCCCGCTCGCTCTCTCTTTCTCTGTCATCTCCGGCTCCGGTCCCGAACCGGTTTCAAAGCCCGAACCATACCGGTAGGCCACCGGTATGGTTCGGAACGGGTGGAACCGTCCCGAACCGGATGGTTGCGCATTCCTTGGGATGAACAGACTATATAACTGGCTGTGTTCTCCACTTTTCTTATTAAGTACCTCAATAGTAAACATGAACCATACACATAAATTTAGTAGGTTGGTACATACAATATGACTTTGAGGTGCATGTATAACATGTATGCAGGAACGCAAATGTTTGTGGAACATCTATATGCAATACATAAGTATATGCCAGTACATATGTTATCTATGTTATTTTGTTGAATTAGGTTTTCTTTTCTTTGTGCTTTTAGGTTTATTACATGATGGATCTCCAAAACAATGCTGAACTACTCAATTTCTCAGGCTGTGGTAAATTGTCCATCAGTTTTTAATTACTCTTTTTCCAAGAATACTTATTTCATTTTTTTAAGATATAACTTTTCCAGAATTACTTCAAAACCTGCTGTTTGTAATGTTATAAATGTATATAATTTTATTAGATGATATCAGCTTGCTCTCTGTATAGTCTAGCTAACAATGATAATAGTGATACGAAGAGAGGGGGAAATTTTTTTATTAAATAGCATAACAATCTTAAAATTTATGCTTGATATGGCTTCAAAGTGGAAAGACCCTTCTGGGCGAAGGCACACAACAGGCTTTTCCAGAATGTCTTATTACAACCCTTCTAGATTGCTCCGTAGACCATTCAAGCTTAATCCTTTTAAATCAAATATATCGATCATAGCTTTAACTAGTAGGCAAGATGTTTTGCCTCTTGTAGGAAAATTTAATTTTACATGCACATATGCTATATATCAACTGATTTGTCTGTGTATGTTTCACTTAATGGTATGATCTACTTGAAGTACTAGCTGGCAACATATGCATTCATTGACTGAAGGAAAAGTGTGATGGCTTTATTTGTAAGTACTTGGTTGCTGGAGGGATCATAATTCAGAAAAAATAACAGTTCCTTTTTCTAGATGAGCCGATTGTGTAGAAATGCTCAGCACATGGAATCACTTGCGTATGCTGCAGCACCATATCTGAAAGTGTGTTATAAGAGTGGAGGTATTAATGAAAAACACCTACAGCTGGATCATTGCTTTTATTTTAAAACACTTGATTCGCAAATTTCAGAATAGCAGTTGATTCTCAAATTTCATAATATGACAGTTGAAACTTGGTGATCGGGTTATCATCACCAATTTAATCCCAATCTTCCGTCCATAGTCTGCCATACCGGTCGGTACGGGTCGGTACCGGACCCTACCGGTACGGTACAACTACATATTTCGGTACCGAACCGTACCGATCGGCCCGTACCGAATCGAACCGACCAGTCCGTATCGGCTCTAAAATTTTTTTGGCTTTTAGCCCCATTGGTACAGTACCGGTTCGGTTCGGTTTGGTTCAGTACCGTACCGGTACCGATGCCCACTGGTACATCGGTACAGTCGGTACCGCGTACCTTGCTTCTGTCATTCACTCATCCATACCTATATAAATTTGCTATTTTCTAGTTTTCCATACATGTTTTCATCTAATATGCTCTTGTTGTTATTTTTCATATAATATACTCATTGTTATTAATAGTTTTGCACTCTAAAACTGATATACTATCTTAAAACTAATGACAATTATCTAAAGAGAATGAAAATGGCACTAGCAACTCATCTTTGTTACAGGGACTTAATTACTTCAAGCATGGCACCAATTTGACAAAAATACTGCTGGCTGGACAGACCATTAGAAGACCTTAAAATTCTACTTTGGCTCTTGCAATAGTATATATCTATGTTGTTATTTTGCATCATTTTCTCAGCTGAAATCACTGGATGGTGAAATTTAGACAGGTTTCTACTTTCTAGGTTAGGTCCCCTTGCATCCATTTTTGGACATTAATGCAATAGGACATGCTAACAATTCAGTTGATATAATTGTGTAGAAATAGAGTTAAAATGGCCATGATTGTGTGGAAATAACAAGCCCGGCCATCCACATAAGAGATTTTTCTTTTCTAGCTCTCAAGTTTCTTCACTTGAGTGATGATTAAATTTGCTGTAGTGCCACTTTACTATTTATTACTATGTTAAATAGTAAATTTGTTTTTCGTATATTGCTTTTATGAAACTGTATGAGGTAAATATGGTATGTGATGCTAGACTATCCTTGGTCTTTAATTTTCCATACATAAAATGAGTTCACAGCAAGCACTGTTGTATACTCTATTTTTGTATTGGGGATTCTCTGTAGTCTGTCCTGTATCGAACAACTTTTTGTTATTTGATAAGTTCATCATTGTGATTTTATATTTTGTGGTCTCCAGGAAACACATTTAACTGCAACCATCCTGTTGTCATGGAACTTATACTGGACAGTTTGAGACATTGGTACTGTCTAGTGTTTATTTAAATTGTGTTTTCACTTTTCATCTTTTCTGTATCAGCTGGAAACGCAATATGTTCATTTTGTTTGGTCAAAAGCATCTTCAGTCTCTATTTACCATTGAGTTAAATTGAGTGCACTGCAAACTGTTGATACTGGAACATTACCCGGTGGATCAAATTGTAAATCAAATTTCACACTCTTTCTTAATATTTATTTATTTGTATTTGCAAAATGAATTTTGTGCATATATTTTTCTTTTTGTTTTATCAAAGGACTGGCATTTGGTTTACAGAAATACTGTTAGCGGGTTTTTTTTTTTTTTGGTGATTAGTTAAGTTGTTTGTTAATTGTTTTGTTTTTCTGTTCAATTCAGTATAAGTTGCGCAAACCTTAGACATTTGAAGATGCTCTGTTTTGCTTCATTCTATCAATTACTCTCATTATTGTTCAGTTTTTGGTATGTAATATTAAAAAAAATTGTAATTCAGCTGTTCTATCTTGTTTTGCGCTTACATCGTCTCTACAACCTTTACTGATTTCAGTGGTGCAGTTTTCTTCTTTCAGTAATATTTGCCTGTTAGCTTTGCTTCAAATTGATTCTATGTTGTTAATGCTTAAATCTTGATGAAATTGTTTCAGCCATCCACTTGATCTAATGCCAATTATAGATCACCAAACTTTAGAATTTTAGCAATGGAGAATCTTAGTCTGTTGTTGAACTGAATATTTTGTCATCAAGATATTAGATTTGACCATAGTTGTCAGTTTTTTCTAGAACTCTAATTGAAAACAAAAGTTTCAGATTCAGCGTGCAATCTGATCGAGAATTTAGTGAATGCATGTTGTTTATTTTCATTTATGAGTTTCTTCATTCTTTAACAGTTGCTGAAGTTTGTGAAATTGTGAGTTTTAACACATTTGGAAGCACTGTGACATAAAACTTTGTTGAGATTCATAGGAAAAGTTATTTTTTCTGACAAAGATTTTGTTTTGCCTAAAGCTTAAATTTTATTTACATTTATAATATCATATTTTATATTGACGATAATATAGGTACATTTTGAGCATGACTTTTGGAATTCTCATGTTCAAACTTCAAAACATTATTTGTTCGATTGTTTAAATATGAAACTATTGGAACAATAAGTCTAAAGTCCTAAAAATATAGTATATGTCAAAATGATAACTAATTTGTAAAATTTGATTATTGTTATCCTTTTCATTATGATGATGAACAAAAGAAGTGTAGGCAAGATCCGCCGCACCGGTACCGATAGGCGTACCGGTGGCGGCCCGGACCAGTACGAATCAGTTCCATACCGGTACGAACCGGTCCCGTACTGGTCCGAACCGGTCCCGTACCGGTCACGTACCGGTCACGTACCGGTTCTCCAACAATAAACCACCGGTACCGGATTCCATGCTGATCCGGTACCGGTCCCAGGCCGGACCGGTACGTACGGGTCCGTACCGGCCGGTACGGACCGGTACGGCAGACCATGAGTGGTCATTTTTTTTGTATTTTCGGAACTTTTATGTTGGTAATTTTAGGATTTGTTTTAAAGTTCCATTTTAAGTAAGATTGGTATAAAAGAGTCTTATATTAGTTATATGTTGGTTGGACCAGTTATAAAATCATTAGGATTTGCTTTTTTGGTTGTTTTGGGCATCCTTCCATGTATGCTTATATGCTCTTCCGAATTTTCTTAGAAAATATTTTGGGGATTTGTTATTTGCCTATCAAGAATCCTAGTTTACTTGGAAAACTAGTCATGTAAATTCTACAAAAGGGTTTATTAAGGTTGAATGAAAAGGCGCTGTAGATGATTTGTTTGAATGAATGAATGGAATTCTTTAGACAGCTTCTGAATTTTGTTCTCACTTTTTATCATTGTACATTTGTACTGCTTGAAACCAGGCAATATAGGTTGGTATGGTATGGTATGCACCCCTATTTTGGTTGGTTTTAGATAGTACGAGGCAGTTTTGCTTTGTTTGGAGCTATTGGACTCATATACCGAACCAAACCTCAGGACGAAGGTTTGCCATACTGGTCGGTACCAGTGCGAACGGACTGTATCGATACATGGTATGGAGGGCGCACCGATACTTGGTATGCCGAACCGGATGTACCGACCCTATAACACGATGACACCGGTACGAGATTCGGTATTGAGATGGCAAACCTTGCTCGGTACCATATTGGCACCTTATCAATATGGTATAGTACAGTTGGTATTGGTCAGTATGGTTCAGCACAACTGACCTTGCTTTTAAAACATACATATATAGTTGAAGAAAGATGCTTCAAGGTGCTTTGAACTAAGGGATTGTAGTTGTGTTATCAAGTTTTGGCTGAAAACATTGAAAAATGGACTAGCATGAGTTAGTGAAGCACAGTTAGTCTCAGGCCTGTAAGTTAAAAAAGGCCATTTAGGTACAAATATTTAAATCCTATCCGTAACCTCATTCTTTGGAAATAAAACTATGCATTAATTTATTTAGTGTATTCATTAAATTAAGGATTCTTTTTTAACTCGGATTTCTGCATCCTAAATTTCTCATGAGCTCTTGATCGTTGCTCCTGCACTTGAATGTGCTTTCCACACATGCTTCAATTACGTGCCACTTAGCTTTATGGAAGTAGTTGATCTTATATTTTATTATGATAAAATTCAAAAAATCATCACTCCATGTACTTGGCATTCTTGCCAATTTAAATCTACCAAAAAATGTGGAAGCAAAGCATATACAAAACATAGGCCCTAGTTGGACTAATCTAAGGATTTGACAGATTTTGTCAGATACCACTATTTGATACTAGTGCATATGATAAAGTCTTTCCTGAGTGCCCAGTATACTGTTTCTTCTTCCTTTTTGTAGCATTAACGATGCTAGAAATTCACTTCATTTTTGTGCGTGTAAAGTTAGTTATGGTATACAAGGAGAAAAAAAAAAAAAGATCGGGGATAATGCTTTCATCTTGCTCCCAGCTCTCCATGATCCCAATTTCTTAAGAATTGTAAAATGTTATGTGAGTACCTGACCTTCATTCTTAGTAATTGTATTACAAGGTATAAAGTATAAACCAAGGAATGCCGTACCGGCCCGTACACATACCGGTCCGGTCCCTGACCGGTACCGGACACAGATGAAAACCGGTATTTCCGGTTTTCTTCTGTGAACCGGCCGGTACCGCTTGGTACCGGCCTCGTACCGGTGCGAACCGGCCGGTTCGCACCGGTACGGTGTTTTTTTTTTTGGGGGGGGGGGGAACCACAGCGCCTCGCTGTGGTTTCTTTTTTTTTTTTGATGGGAAAGAAAGTGGTCCGGACCGGTACGGTACCGGTCCGGACCGGCACCGTACCGGTCCGGACCGGCACCGTACCGGTCCGGACCGGCACCGTACCGGTCCGGCCGGCCACCGGGACGCCGCAGCCAGTACATACCATAGCTGCCATGAGACAATGGTAGGGGGCTAGGGGCTGCTATGCTATGCACTAGTGTTGGCTGAACCTGGCCTATATCACATTGTATCATGTGCATTCAGGCATATTGACCTTGTAATGACCCCATATCGCTGGGTAATTTTTTTCTTGATTGTTTAAGCTCTACCGAGTTGTGTCAATGTGTACTGCCCCTTTGTTGAGGATCATACCATACCAGCTGCCTGCTGATACATTACCACTCCTCAAGATTTATTTCCTTGCTTCAAATATGTCTTTTCAAAACTTTGCCCTTTGCTCATATGGCATATTTGTCAGCTGGTGTGGCTGTATGAGAGCATATATATTTACTTATTGAGGCGAAGCGCTAGCGGAAAAATCAGGCTGTTATGAATGTTTGATTTACTTGTGCATCCGAACTCTGAACCAAATATTCTGGAACTCCCAAATATCACCATGCTTTACAGTATTATGCTTGCTGCTGTTAATTAGAAGTCAGTCAAAAACTATATTTCTGCAGTCATATTTTCATAATGAACTGTACGATGAAGTATATACTAAATGCATTTTTTTTTCTTTTTATCTATATTGATTGTGTCTATATCTTGTGCCATGCTAAGGGTTAAAGAATACCATGTGGATGGATTCCGCTTTGACCTTGCAAGTGTTCTTTGCCGAGGAACTGATGGGACTCCTCTAAATGCACCTCCACTTGTTAAGGTAACTTTTTGTTGTTTCTGATTTCTCCTTAGTGCTGTGTTTTGATGGTTCTACAAGACAGATGTTACTCTTCTTCTGGAAGAGAGAATCTTCTTTATTCTTATTCACTAGGTTGCTCCCATATTTATTAATTATCTTCATTGTAACTTTGCAAGGATATTGACAAATGACTTTCTAAAATTGATGACTGGTTATTATAATTTCTCCCTGTTCTAGCATCCCATTTGATTAAAAGTACATTAATTCTATTACTTTATTAGTAGACTATGAAAATTATGAACATTATGGTGTGTTTTAACATCTCTGTGCCTGCACTTATATGTTTTCCTGTCTTTTCTAGTCATTCTTCCCCATATGTTGTATCCAAGGCCTCATTGTCAACCATAATTAACATCTATAAATTCTCTCTTAGCTCTCTTAATATATGATTAAGGACCATGGTTTGTGGTCCACCTCCAAGTCTACATACACACATACATACACATGCATGTATATATGTGTATGAATATGTATGTATATCTCTATGTACATGTGTCTGTATGTGACATGTTCCTAAATAGATCCTTCCAGAAGTGGAGATGTTGCATGAGTGTGAATGTGAAAAGGAAAGCTCATAGTGTAAAAAGAATGGCTGTATGTACTGGTCTATTGGATGCTTGTAGAAGTGTCACTATCCTAAGTAATTGGCATTTATAATCTTAGAGGAAAGGATGTTAGAAATCATACATGAAGAAAAATAAAGAAAACTAAGGGAAAGAAACAACAACTAGCTAAATTTAACTTGCTTTAAAAGATCAAAAGATTAAAGTTATATGGTAAAACATGTATATGTTAGTAATTTTTAAATTCCTACTCCTCCGGTTGTTATGGTATACAGGTATACAGGGACTTGAGAAAGGTAGTATATAGTTGATGATACAATTTTGACAAAACTATTTCATGAGTATAAAGAGGCAGTATAAACTATGGAAATATGATGGTTATGAGGGGAGCGAAATTATTATGAAGCCATATTGAAAGCAGCCTGGACCTGGAGATTCTTTAGTGGGATTGCCTGCCATATCCTACTAATTTTGAGCATTGGACAGAAATAATTCTTTATCAGGTGCGGGAAATGGCGTGCGTGCTGATGTTTTGTGCTTTTCCTGGATGTTTGATTTAAATATTATAATCTAACTTAAATTCTAAAAGTTCATTTCTTATTTTGCTTATAATCAATAAATTAGCAATTGTTTCTATGGTTCACCGTACCGGCCCAAACCGGATAGTACAGAGTGTACCATACCATACTTGTTCAGTACCGGTATCCGGTATGGGTAGGATACTGAGTGAAAAGATCCCATACCATACTGTATCGACATAGTGCTAGTATAGCACCGGTACGGGGTCCGATACCGAGACTACGAATCTTGGTTGTTTCCGCTTCTTTAAATTTAGGGTCTTGAATAAATCAATTGTGCAATTTCTCATAGCTTGCTAGCTGATAAGAAACAGTAGTGGAAACCCTTTTATCTGATTTATGTGACTTGACTGACAGGCAATTGCCAAGGATGCTGTATTATCAAGATGTAAAATAATTGCAGAACCTTGGGATTGTGCAGGACTTTATCTAGTAGGAAGATTCCCAAATTGGGATAGGTAATTTCTGCATAGGTCATTTGGCACGAGTACTTTTAGTTATGTCAGTTTATTTTTTATTTCTTTCGCACTATTGACTGCTAAGCTTTATGTTTTTGCCTTTTGTCATTAGAGCATGTAAGTAATTCATAGAACCGTGACTTCTGCGCTGCTACTAGTAGATGTTCATTTCCATTCTTCCATTTTGCCTCTTTCATATGAATTATTAGCTTCATCACTTGTTGCTCTTTCCTACCTTTCTGCTATTTGTTTTATGTAGAATGCATATTATTATGGCTATTATTCTGTTAAAAATACAGTCATGTAAATAACATTTGAGAGGCAAGCTCAAATCTCCTTCTCTTCAATAATGTCTGACCTTGAAATCAGCAAAGGAGGTAGAGGTACTTTGGATCTATGAAGGAACAGATCTGGCATCATAACAAGGCCTCATTTCTAAAAGTTGTCTTGCATAATCTATAGAGCTCATATCAGTACATAACTCCCAAAGTTTGTTAAGTGTTTTCAATCTCCATTAATGCTCCCAAAGTTCCACCATGTTGATTCCTTCTTATAGAAATCAGGATGAATTAGCATGGTAAAAACCAAACTGAACCTTCAAAGAGGAGTAAATAAATACCATTCCTGTTTCTTTGCCTATGTCTCCTAGAAATAGCACATCAACACAACAAGGCCCTTCTCACCATAAGACTTGTCAGCCTTTCTATCCAAAAATAATCTGTGAGAAAATGTATTCCTTGCCAAATTCCATGGTGAACATCAAAACCAGGGAATCCTGAAATTTTAGCACTGTTGTTGCTAAGAGGAGAGGTAAAATGTATGTACTTCCTATCCAATTCTAACTACGTTTCTTATATGATTACAGTAGAAAAGGTCATCAATTTTTACAGTCATCACCTCATAAGTATCAACTTACAAGCCTCTCTTTGAAGCATATTCTTAATTCTGCTGGAAAGTAGTGCAAGAAGAAAGTAATGCTTGCTTGTGAACCATACTTTTATAGTAAGGTCTGTTGTACCACCCCATACCGCCCGACATGGAGTATACCGTGCGGTGCATACCGTACCATACCGGAAGAAAATCGATACGAAACTCCATTTTGAATCTGTACAAGCTCCGTACCATCGTATACCGCCCCATACCGAAGCATACTTGTTGCCCAAGGTGACAAGCCAAGAGGGGGGGGGGTGAATTGGTTTTTCTTGATTTTCGATTCCTTAACTTTGCTAATTGATGAGTGAGTGATTTGGTTAATATAGATTAACTACAAATAGTGAACTTAGAACAAAACACAATACAAACAACAAGAAGTATAGTGGTTCGGTGCTCTCCTATGCACCTACGTCCACTTCCCAAGCGACCCCTTGGAAATTCACTATAATCCCGCGGATTACAGTTGGATTATTTTCCGGGCTCACAATCCAAAAATCTTTACACTTGGTTTTCCGGGATCACCAAAAACCTATATTGGTTTTACGGGATCACCAACTAACCTTCACCGTTGGTTTTACAGGTTCACCAACAAACCTACACCGTTGGTTTTACGGGCTCACCAACAAACCTTACAAGATTGTTAAAAAGAGAAAGAAGAAGGTTTAAACTCCTATATGAGCAGATATAACAAATATAAGCTACAAAGAAGAGTTAGAATATAGTTATCGCTTTGATATGGCTCTTCTCTTCTTTGTCAAGGAATGCTTTACTCTTCAAGGGTTAGTGGAGCTTTTAATGCCTCTTTTTGATCTGCTCAACCACTTCCTTTTGACTCTTGAATGAAGCACCTCGATGAAGAAAATTAGGGCTTTTGTCTTTCTTGGGTAAGCTTTGATATTTTGCAAAAGGATATTTTGCTCTGATGAATAGTGTCAAATACTTTCCCACATGTTTAGGTTACTTCCCATTGGTTAGATTTGAAAAGCTATCCGTTACTAGCCGTTGGGAGGTCAAAAAGTACTTCTGCAGAACTAGCCGTTGGAAGGTCAAAAAGTACTTCTGCAGAACTAGCCGTTATGCTTCTGCCCGTGCTGGGGTCGACCCAAACTTTTCTGGGGTCGACTCAAACCACTGTTCATCAAACTTGGGGTTGACTCAACTTCCAGTGAGGTCGACCCAACTTTCACTGGGGTTGACTCCTGCTACAGTGAGGTCGACCCTCTCAGGGATCACAGAACCTTAGTATTTCAGCTGTTTTTCACTGGGGTCGATTCAACTCTTTTTGGGGTCGACTCAAGCTACAGTGGGGTCGACTCAAGTTCCATTGGGGTTGACCCTCTCAGGAATTCCAGAGACAGTTTTGAACGACATAGCCTTGGGGTTGACTCATGTTCAATTGGGGTCAACTCCATTGGGGTCGACTCAAGTATTCCTGGGGTCGGCTCAAGGAAGGTGGGGGTCGACCCTCTTAGTAAATTCCAGAGACTTGTTTTCTTGAGGCTTGAAGCTGGGGTCGACTCAACCATACTTGGGGTCGACTCCACTACTATTCATCCGTGCCATTTTCGCAGAGGTGTACCTGATGGTTCCATGATGTGCTAGGGTCGACTCCATCTTTGTTGGGGTCGACTCATTCCATACTTTGCTGCATCTTAAGGTTAGACTCATCCATACAATCAATGAAATATACTTCAAGCAATTTTGAATGTATGCCATGGTAGTGCTACATACTCTTAACAATGAAAATTACTATTGTGCCCTTAAGAATACGTTTTACTTGAAACTTTGCTGAATTAGAATTTAGAATTCACTATCCCTTTTCTATCGCAAATTTTATCTCATTATTAATCATTGAAAGACATCTTGATCTCATTCTTCTAATGTATCGAGAGTGTCGAATTCAGTAATGATGTATCATATTAACTTGTAGTATTTAATTAGATATTTCCTCAATGGTTGTGTTAATCATCAAAATAACACTATCATCCTCAATACTGATCTAGACCGAGGTGTACCGAGGTGCGTATCGACCTGTATTGAGGCGTACTGGGATAAAAATTGAGAAAAGTGGTTAGAAAGCTATTTCGGTATATAATGCATACCGTATCGTACCGACCGTACCAAACCAGTAAGGCACTGATATGGGAACCAGTATACCGAGATTGCGAACTTTATTTTGTACTATAAACTAACATGCTGAAGTAACATCGAGAGGCTTCAAGCTAAGGTGGGATATGCCCATACTTATGGAAATATAATATCTTCAGTCATCCCTACTAGCAACCAAAGTCAATTCGGTATGGGATCTTTTACCACATGTTTTTAATGTGGCTTGAACATATTTGCTATTTGATTTTGAGAAAAATGCTTTCTTTTATGGATGTTAGTGAGAAGTGCATATGGAGCAACTAATAAGATGTGTTGTTGAAGTAGTTCTACATGTAGCCTATAAGAGTGTTAATATGGTTCATAAAAGTTCTGAGGCGTCTGACTTAATAGATTATATAACCCATATTTATGCACAATTTGCATTGGTAAAATATCATAATATGTGATTTTTGTCCTTGATCTAGATAAAGATCATAATCTATACAAGGACTGGACTGCCACATATGACATATTATATGCCAACATCGACGAATTTTAACTTTTTTGCTGTAATATTACTATGTAGGCATATCTTGAACAAAAAAAAAAAGCTTAGTGGGAATTTCTGGGAATCATATCTTTATAAATCAAGAAGTTGCCTGAAACAAGTGCGGTGCACGTTCTAGGAAGCATATCTCTTAAAAGTAGGTTCGCGGTACCGACCGAACCGATGTACTGATGGAGACCGGTATTGAACCAGTTTGAAAAAAAAAACGCGTGGACACATGCATGGACGTGCGTGCGGACATGCGTGCGGACCCGATAGTCTTCTTTCCTGCAAGAGAGGTCTTCTTTCCCCCTTTGACAGGTAGTCTTCTCCTCTTTCTCTTCTTCTTTCTCTTCTTCCTCTTCTTCTTCCTCTTCTTTCTTCTTTTTTCTTTCTCTTCTTTCCTCTTCTTCCCCACGAGTACTGGTGTGGTTCACACCGGTACAGGTAAGAAATCGAATTCCATGGTTGTATCATACTGGTGTCGGCCGGTATCGGTACGGTACAGGCCGGTATCGGTACGGTACAGACTGAACCGGTCGGTTCCGACCGGTTCAGCAGACCTTGCTTAAAACAAATTTATAAATGGAAGTACTTACAAAGCAGGTGTAGGAGTCAATTTCATGAGAATTTCTAAATTGGTTGTGCATCGTGGATAGAAGTTTTCTGCTACTAAAATCTAGAAACCTAACAAATTTGATACTTTTGTTATTGTTTAACATGCCTATAGCATAGTTTAAGGTGATTGATCATACAAGCAAGAATTAGACAAATATTCTTACAGATTTAAATCATAAAAGAATTAGCGTGTGGAGAGAGTTTTTTGACATCATTGTTATACACAATATTTTCTTGCATAGAAGTCATAGGCAAAAAGCCAAGGTCCACCGTACTGACTGGCCCAACCATCACACATCAAAGTGAGCCCATATGAGGGCCACTTGCTCTTGTAGGAGGCAATCCATTTCTCTAGCTCTTCCTTATTGTTGTCAAGTAGCTCACCATAAATGTCCTTTGGGCTTGGAGGATCAACATCGGGATTGGCAACCTGTATGGCGAAAATGACAGATTTGTAATACGTATTGTCTGCCACATTCGCTGGCATGTGGCTAAAGTGGAACCAGGATCCAATAGCTCGCCACATATCCTTCTTCTTCTCCTTCTTCCATATTGCCTATCCTTTACTTCTTCGAATCTCTATTGGAAAAGGCATGCGGGTCTACATCATGGATTGACGCTCTTAGTGGAATTTCTCTGAAAGACTTTTTTCGACTATCAAAACCACTAAGGATAGATGCAATTCGGCCACGTTCTCTGTTGACTGAGGTTGTCCTTTGAAACTCTGGATCGTATCTGCTTCCACCAGAATCGACACTCGACTCATAAAACGAGGGCCCAAATCGAGCCTGATGCCTCTCCACCTCCTCTTGTTGCCATTGATCATTAAGGCTCGCCCGCATGGCAGCCTGGATCTGTGCCTCATTTGGGCCCTCAACCTTTTTTGACTTCATAAAGTGATAGGAAGGTGGCTCTGCGGCTTGGCATTCCTCCTCCGCCTTCTTCTTGGCAGTCCTCTCCTTGGTTGCTTTGATCTAAGCGAGGTTCTATCTCTGGTGGGCAATTGGGGCATGCAAATACCTCACGGAAATTACCGGCTAAGTGCTGCTTTAATCTGGTTACTCCTTCTTTGAAGCACTTGCGGCAATGACTGCACTGAAACTGATATCGTTCATCGAGTATCTTTCCATGCTCCTAACCAATATCACGCTCTGGGGGTTGCCTTCTCCTTGATGGCTCCATTCCTACGAAGACATTAATTTATTTTTAAATTTTAAATTAATTTTTAATTTTTTAATTATTTTAAATTTACCAAAAAATTCTGCCTCCAAAATGACTTCTAAATTATGTACAACGTACTACTATTTTTTTAAAATATTTTTATTTTTATTTTTTATTAAAAAATTAATTTTTAAACTTTTTTATTTTTAATTAAAATATAAATTATATATATTCTGAAAAAAATTAATGTCACCATGCACATCGTCTATAGATCTAAGGTATGTGGTACCGAGCATACCAACGTACCGGTAGGCTTCGGTACCGGTACGGTACCGGTACCATACCGATGGAGCTGGTTCGGTCTGGTTTCGACCCTGTCGTTTTTTTTTGGGAGTTCTCTCACTTTTTGATATTTTTTTTGACCCCGGCTGAACCGACCTCAAACCGATCGGTTCTGACCCAGATTGGGTCGGAACCAATTTCTACCTTGGTACCGGACCAGTGCCTGTCGGTACCAGTCCGGTACGGGCTGAACCAACCGGTATAGATCGGTTCAGCAGACCTTAGATTTACAACATATAAAAAATTCAATATGAAATGAAAACATTGAGCATCATTTTCTATTTTTTTTGCAATTTTTGACATATTTTTGTAAGCACATTAAAAGAAATATTAAAAAAAATATAAGGGAAAGAAACCACACCTTAATTAGCCTTTGTTGGATTTTTTTGGAAGGGAAATGACGCTCTCTCGCCTCCTCAATTTTTTTCACGCAGCCTCTGTAGGATCCCTGCTCGATCTGCATTCCCTTCATCTGCTGGATACCTTCCTTTCCCTTTCCTTCCTTCATCTTTTTTGGGCTAATCCCTACCCTTCCCTTCCTCAATATTTTTTAGACTAATCCCTACCCTTTTCTTTTCTTTCTCAATTTTTTGGCTAATCCCTTTCCTTCCCTTCCCTTGCCTTGCCTCTGAAATGTGCTCCTATAGCCGAGCGGGGAGAGGCCAACCTCAAATTGAATGGACAGCTTTGCATTGTCGAAAAACACGTGGCCCTGTACCACTTTCAGCCACAGCACTTGGCGTTGTGGCCGAAAGGAAGACAGCGTGTGGCCACTGTGGCTACGCGCTGTCGGCCGCGGAGAAAAAAGGCCGCGCGCTATGGTCAAAAAGGGCATAGCACGTGGCAACTCAATTTTTAACCCGTACCGGTGCGAACCGAGCCGGGGCTCGGTTCGCACCGGTACGGACTTGGAACCGATCAATTGCGACCCAGATGGGGTTGGAACCGATTTTAATGGCTATACCAGACTGGTGCCTGTTGGCACCGGTCCGGTACATGCTAAACCGACCGGTTCCGGTGAGTTCAGCATACCTTGCAAAAAGCTATGTTAAAGGGAAGTTGTGGGACTTTAAGGGTTAAGATGCATATCTGTGGCGGTGAAACTTAAGATGAAGGATTCAAGGTTTTAAAGAAGGATTTTAGGATTTGCTGCACAGAATTAAAATTCTGGACTGTTCAGAAGAAATCACATGACTATGGAAAAATGGATGAGGTAACAGGTGTTCATTACTAACTGATGATAGGAAAAGGTTCTGGCCTTCTGGGGTTCAATAAGTATTGAAAATATTTATAAAGGTTTTTCTAATGGAATTATTGTTTGAAATCTGTGGTATATACACAGGTTTCTGCTATTATGGACAGATTTTTCAAGATTCTAGTGAAAGTAAAGGGTGAAGACAAGGTTAAATGGGTTTACTAGGATTAATGACAGATGTTAAGGCTTGTGACACTAAAACTTGCACAAAACAGGTTGAGAACATTAAAATCATAAGGTTAGTAATATACAGGGTGAAGACAAGGTTAAATGGATTTAAGCTTAGTTATGAACTGAAGTAATATACAGCAGAGAATAAAGAATGTTATTAAGAAAATTAAAATCATAAGGAGACAATAATTAGAGGAAAGAAGAGGATGCAGGAAGAGAGACAAGGAGGAGATTAGAGGAGGTACCAGAACCTTAGCTTCTCTTCTTCTGATCAATCAAAATTAACTCAAAACTAACCACTTTTTAAAACAGGAATTGCAACTTTTATACAGAAAATAAATCCTAACAACATGAAAATTTCACCCTTGATTAAAATAATTTGCTGCCATCAATTAAAACACAAAAGAAAAATCCAAGAAACAAATGGTGAGCCATGGCTGCCTTGATTGACTCTTAGAGTTTCTTAAATATCAGTTAACTTCTTTCTACAAATTTGGACTAAGGTTTGCCGTACTGGTGTGTACCACCGCATACCAGGCATATGTACGGTACCATTCTGAACTGAGACTTGGTACGCTGAACCAAACCCCGTATTGGGTGTACTGACACTGTACCAACATGATACCAGTACAGTATCTAGTACCGAGATAGCGAACCTTGGTTTGGATTGTTGAATAATTAAGTCAATAGCATGGTATCTGTCACGCCCCCGGCCCGAGATCGCGAGCCAGGGGTCCGCGCCAACCGCCGCACACCCGTAGGAAAATTCTCCCCACGAGCATGCAAGGCATCTTAACCAAATCTCAAAAATGTAACTAAAATAATTCAACTAAAATAAATGCAATCTTATTCCATTGACTGACACAAATTATAAAGTCTCACAGTTCTAAATACGCAGCGGAACAATAAAGATAGAACATTAATTTAAATAAAACCTAATCTAAGATAACTTGTGCCATAATTCTTTTATTCGCTCTCCCATATTGTAAAACCCCAGATCAAGCTAATTCTTCGGATCTGTAAAAACAGTAAGAAATCGTATAATGAGCTAGACAGCCCAGTAAGTAATAAACACCTTAACTAGTCAATTCATATAATAACATAAAATATGAATACAAATTACGATGAGTTAGCATAATAATATAATCAATTCATTTTCAAATACAAATTCATTGAAATCCGTATCTTTCAAATATCCATATACATAATCGTAAATCTGATTCGAAACAAATTACATTCATCTCAACAGCCTTTAGCTACGACCACACTTATACCCTGTGGCTAGGCCAAAAACAGAACCACATTTATACCCTGCAGAGTAGGCCAGAATACCGCACTTATACCCTGCGGAGTGGGCCAGAATACCACACTTATACCCCGTGGTGCGGTCAGAATTGCCAATGCATAACCCCCAATTGGCAGGGTCCAGAACATAGTCTAGTTGAGAGTTCTAAATCTGATGCACATCAAAATTCTTTTGTAGCATAATAGATATATCACAATCCGATCTAAATATGCATATACGATGCAAGAACAGTAAGTATATCCGAAAAATATTAATTTCAATTCACCTATCTATTTTTCATTCAAAGCATCATCTCGTAAAATTCATAAATCACATATAAATTCATTAACAATTTATTCAATGCAAAAATAATATTATATGAATGAAGAGTCTAGAGAAGGCAGTTCATTACTTACTTCGAAAGCGATTCACAATAATTCCAATTAATCTCACAAATTCCTCGCAGAACCTAATATCCAAAAATCATATTTTTCTTTTAAAATTCATCACAATATATATAAAACTTAAATTTTTAACATTCTCCCTGGGCTGTCCTTGCAAAGGTGTCTAGCACCCCGGCTTCGGGTTTGGATTCGGGTTCATACCCGTAGACCACCCTCCTCCCTTTATTTTATTATTATTATTATTATTATTATTCTTTCTTTCTTTCTTCTTTTTTTTTCTTTCTTTTCTTTTCTTTTTCTTTTCTTTTCTTCTCTTTCCTTTTTGTTTTTCCTTCTTCTCCCGAAGCTTCCTCTGACTTCTTTTCTTCCTTCCCCCCTTTCTTTCTTCTTTCTTTTTCTTTCTCCTCCTCTTCTCCCGACTTCTTCTCCTTCCCTCCCTTTCTTTCTTCTTCTTTCTTCTCCCGCGAAGGGAGGTCGGCGAGCTCGGGAGACGTCCGCCGGCTCTCTCTCCTTCTTCCCGCGGAGGAGGTATGCGCACGGGAGAAGAGGAAAAGCCCGCAGCGGTCGGCCTTCTCCTTCTTCCCTCTCTTCTTCTTTCTTTCTTTCTTTCTTTCTTTTTTTTTAAATGGTACAGCAAAGAGGTAAAGGTTAGGAATCCTTACCTCAGCCCCGGTGAAGGTCCGGCGGCTTCCTCCCTCTCCGGCGGCAATGGAACCATCTGGATCAAAGAAGACCCGTGTCGAAGAAGACCTGCCTTTCTCTCTCTCTCTCCCCCTCTCTCTCGGCCGGCAGCGGCTCCTCTTCAAATGGCTTCAGCGGAAGCCCTAAAAAAACAGGGGAGCCTGCTTTTCGGGATGGCTCCCCCCCTCATCACACGCCCTCACGTGCGCCGCAGGTGAGGCCGAAATCCTTGGGCTGGGCCGGTCTATGGACCGGGCCCAGTTTCAAGGTCTCACAGTATCGGTATCCGGTACGGGTGACATGCTGATACTCGGTACGTCAAAAAAAATTTCGTACCGTACCCGACACTATGCTAGTGTGGCACCGGTACGAGTATACAAATTATTCGAAGTCCAACCGACGGTCCTTGCTTAAAACTATGCATGAGTAATGTAGATTATTATCTGAAATGACTTTGCCATATGCTGACATTTGTTTGGAAGTCTAAAATTCTCAAAGTATAATCTAAAAAGAAATTACACTCATTAAGTACATTTCTCTAGAATGTGAACTATCATAAATTGAAGGAACTTTTTTTTTTGGTATGATGTGTCTTTAGGTCCTAGAGGAAACAAATAATCTGTTGAGACACCAACCTGGAGATGTTGAGATCCTAAGTTCATGTTTTAAAGTTTTTTGGCAGAACATACTCCCAATATGATAAGAATTTTCAAACCTTTATTTTTAAAATTTCAAAAAGGTAGAGTAACAATGTTCTACAAGAGTTTATTTTTTCTGTTATTATTGCAGGTGGGCTGAGTGGAACGGAAAGTATCGTGATGATGTTCGAAGATTCATAAAGGTAATACTTTCAAATATGTTGATTTCTAGAAACAAATGTAGGATGTGATGCAAGCTTAAGTCTATTCTCATTTGTCTTAACAAAAGAGAAGAAAATGTTTAGTTTGAAGCTACACAAACTACATCTTAACTACCTTATGGCTATTGTTTGGTTGTGGTTTTGTTACTTAAAAACAATTTAATAGTAAAAAGTAATCAGTATTATGAAATAGATTGCAATCATCCCTCTTGGTTAAAATTTTATTATGGTGTTACCTTCTAGCTACTTTTGTGCTTTATACTAGTAGAAGAGGTTTCCATTTGGATTCGACAGAACTGACAACCCTATCCTGTAAAATGATGCCGACCCATTCATATGCTGGGTTTAAATTTTGAAAGTGAGGATGATAAGTAAGAAGGAAAAAGCTCCATATAGAATTGACATCTGCTTGTTGCAACTAATATTTGCTATAATTGTTGCCTCAGGAGGAGGTTCATCAAAGGCTGTATTGGTGCTACTAATTGTGGATCTGACATAGTTGAAGGATGTTTCTAGCTCAAAATGTTGTTCTAGACATATCCCAATGGTTTTAGCATGCGGTTTATGACATGCCAATGATGAAAGCATTAGATCACAGATTAACACCTTCATTGTGTCTTTCTTTATTTTGTTATCCTTTAAATACGTATTATTGGCCATTATTCTGGCTTCGTTGTAGGCTTGTAGCAGATATATTATGAGTTGCTTAGACATTCTTTAATTTCTCTGGTGACAAGTTACATCTAAATGTGAGGAAAGATGTGCTACAAATTGCATTGGGGATCAGTTTACAATGAAGTGATGTTTTTTCTGTTTTTCTCTTTTTGAAATTTCAGCTTGTGGGAGTTTTGCACATGTGAAAGCATGGTATAGAGTACCAAGATTCACAATCTATTCGGTACTGATACAGTACAGTGCACCCAATTTGGAGTGGTACATATCAGTACAACGAATCTTGTATAACATCGTACAGAATAGCCTGGATCAATAGTCATACTGACCACAAATTGGGATAATTTGTCGGCTTGATATGGGATTGTTCCCGAACCAGAGTGAATCTGTTCTTACGGAGCCTAATCACCCAGAACCACTTGGTTCTAAGCATTTTGACTCGGTAAGGGCCCCATTACTAATTCAGGGCCTCAATTATTTGGGGAGAAAGGGCTTGACTCTTTTTTCTCCCTTTTTCAAGGTAAGAGAGGAGAAAGATGGGAGGAGAGGAGAAAGAGAGGATAGAGTGGAAGGGTGAGCTGATCCTCCACTCTAGGTATTTCCCTCTTCCATTTTCTTTTCTCTGCTACATTCCATAAATAGACAAAATTGAAAAATATGGGAAAATTATGCCAAACTTTTGTATTTTGTGCATGATTTCATGATATATTATATTTAAACATCAGAAAAAGGAACTCACAAAACCCTATTTCCACTCAAAACTAAATAAAGAATCTTAAAAACCTTGAAAACAAAAAAATGTTTTTGGTCTACCAATAGGTTTTGTGAGGTATGGTACTAGTATCGTAGTATACCAGTCTCCTAATGGTGTGCAGTCTAGTATAGAGACTGCAAACCTTATGTGAAAATACATCAAACCTATACTACTTGGTGATTGCATTATTGGTGTAAAATTGGAGGGGTTTGGCAAGGTTATCAACAAGTCCAATAGGAAACTATGTTCCATGAGGTGGAAAGCATGATAAATGTTTTCATTCTTAGTTGAAACAGAATTCTAGCATTTCAATATTGGAAAGTGATTGATTAATATCATATTTTGTATAATTCTACTTAATCTAAAAGCACATTAGAAAATGCATTGAACATACTAAATTTTTTTCATCCCGATATGTGTTACATGGTGATGCAATTACATGCAAAAGGCCTTTAAAATATGACAATTAGGAAAAGGGTAGTGTTGTAAGCAATGTCTAGTAAGAAGATGGCTTCCCATGTCTGGAACCACTTTAGGCCTGATCTATGCTGATATGGCATGATCCAAGCAATTTAAGCTTGGTTCGGTCAACCAAGGTGCATTGGACGTGATGTCGTATCATATATGGACTATGCTCATATGAATGATGCTATTGTGAAGTGACTTATAATTTGTGATGTAGAATATTGTTATATAGTGTTTCATGATCAAGTAATCATGTTTGTTGAATGTTTTTTAGGCATATATGTTAAAAAATATGTTTATTATTGTATCGTAGACATATCCTATTCTATTTTTTCAAGTTTTGCCATATTGTATCCATGTTCTGTAATTTTAGCAAAACAATTTACCTTTTTTTTGTATTTTTTCCCATCATTTGGAGGTGGGAACAACCAAGGGAAGGGAGCATGGAAGTGAGAACAATGAGAAATCACACATTTGTAGCTTGGTCGCTTAGCTTTGGTGCTAGAAACAAGCTTATAGCGTAATAAACCAATCTATAACTGAAAACAAGCATACACATCAATATATGTATAACCCTTGAAAGTGAACCATTGTAGAATTAATATCCTAAGTGCCAAGGTTGGTGGAACCATCCCGAACCGCCCGGTTCGGGACGTCCCGAGCCATGCCGACGGTGGACTGCGACGGTTCCGGCAAAGAAATCGAAACGTCGTCGCCGGAGGAGAAGAAAAGAGAGAGAGCGAGTGGGGGAGGGAGGGAGAGGCAGAGGGAGGGAGGTAGGCGGAGGGTGGCGGAGGCCAGCGGAGGGTCGACATTGGTACAAGCATTGGAGGTTGTGGCCGGACTCCTGTTTCATTGCCGCTAAAAAAATTTATGATTTTTAAGTGAAGTCGGCAAATCGCAAATTTTTTTTGCGGCCTGATCACTGTTTCGAACGAAACAGGAGTCCGCCAATGGCCTCCGTGGGCCTCCCTCCCTTCCCCGCTCGCTCTCTTTTTTTCTCTCCCCCACGGTCTCCTGTGTCGATACAGGCTCACTATAGCACGGCGCAGGCCCATACTGACTCGTGCCACTGGACAACCGGTATGGTGCCTGGTACTGGCACAGCAAACCCTGCTAAGTGCTATCAAGTGCCATTTAGGTGACATGTTTTGGGAGCCAATATATAAGACTTATCTAACAGGATGTTTTAGTTTTAGTAATATTTAGGTACAATAGTGTTTATAAAGCTTTAATCTTTGAGGATTGCTATTGCATTTAAAAGAGACAATTTTGACTAGGTGCCAAAAATCAGGGATTTTGGATTAAAGATGGAAAATCAACTATTTATTCTTGAATAGTTGGGTTTGGGTCTACTTTTTTATTTGCATGTAATGTCTTAGGCAAGATTCACCGAACCGGTACTGGGACTCGTACCTATCGGCACCCAATACGGCTCGGTACCGTACCAAATCGGTACGGGTAGGGCATACTGGTTCATGAGCCGGCATGCCATTTTTCAAGAATATTTAATTGGTAATTATTCTTTTTAAACTTTTTCAATGATTTTAGGTCTAATTTATTTGTTTAATATTTTTTTGATTTTTTGTTTTTTTTGATGTTTTTTGATGTTTTTTTGATGTTTCTAATTCTGGTTTAACCTAGATAATGCATCTTATTATTTTAAAATAATACAAATTCTAAAATGATTGGTGAGATATTGCATTCTACAATGAACAACATAAAATATCCTCAAATCAAGTAGTAACGTAAAAATTAAAAAAATATTACAATTAATTACATAGATTTAAAGTATAATATACATACCGATATCTAAAATCAGATTGAGTGGCGATGCCTCTCGTAGATATCTGGATCATTAGTATAGTCAGGAGGCACATTAGCCCATACCTCTAACCAAGCGGTATTGTAGTCTTATACGTTGATCCTATAACGAACGTGCGCCTGGTTATAGGCATTCTTGGATCTCTCGCTGAAGCTCTGGCTCTAAGAGGTGTCTTCTAGCTGATAATACGGCTGTGGAATGGCCCATCCGAATATGCTAGTAGCAAAATCTGATCCGTAAGATGCTCCGAACTGCGTAGGATAGTAGCCACTGAAAAATGCCTCAGACGCACCATATTCATATCCGTATGGATCATAGACCGTCTGTGGCTGCGGGTAATAGGATCCAATATACGACTCGAAACCTGATACGTCTATGGACAGATCAATACTGGCTGGTGTTGTTGGATCCGAGTGGCTCACCTAATACTTTTAATGATAAAGTATCAAATGGTAATATTGGCCGGCATGGGCTAGCACTTAAATTTTGAAAGCATGTGCATAGTCCCTCCATTTCCATTGTTTTTCGTATCTTTTCACTGTTCACGCCATCAGGTTCACGTGGGGGATACACAAATATGCTGTTTCACCATCCAAACATGACCTAAGAATAAAAGTTATCAGAGGAAGAGGAGGGGGATGAGGAGGGTAATTTCCTATGATGGTGTAGTACCCCTCCTCTTCCTTGACATTAATCATCAATTTCCTGATTCACATTTTTTAGCTTTGCGATGCCTTGATTGTAATTGCATTTTGCTTTAAAATATTAACAGATTTTTTTTGATTTTTTTAATTTTTGAATTCATGTTTTACCCAATAATGAAAGATGATTAAATATTTATTGCATTCTTCGAATGGGGAGAAGCTATTCTCTGGAAACTGTGACTACTAACATGTATCAATTAATGCTTTAGTTCATACAAAGTCAAGTTTTCCTTCAGTCTTTTTCGTGTATATCCAAAATTATGTTTGATCAAAGAAGTGTATTTGACATTTTCAGGGTGACCCTGGTGTGAAGGGAACTTTTGCAACTCGTGTATCTGGATCTGCTGATTTATACCAGGTATGAGTGATGAAGTACAATTATCATATCTCCATGGTTCTTTGTCTATCATCATTTTGAATTAAATGTGATCGTGAGTTGCCTTCAGTGACTAATTTTGCTTGACACATATGCACATTTCTATCTAAATCAAGTCCATCTTTCTGGAGTACCCAAGCGAAAAACCCTCCTTTATGTTAGTTCAAGAAGATTTTAGTACTTCTTTAGCGAACAAAAGTAGCCAAGTGTTTTCTCTAGGTTGTGCTTTGTGTCCCAGTTTTGTTTAAGGAATTTGCAGGTTTAACTATAATTGTGGAATGTGCATTCTTTGGACTTGACAAAATGGTTGAAGGCTATTGACATGGAATTAGAAAGCCCATGCAGATACCAAAAGCTTGTGGGATCAATAGATGAATCCTGTGAGTTTGGATTGGATTACTTAAGTATTTTTGAAATGCTGGGATAATTGTAAATAAGAATGTAGAAATATATAGAAGACTCTTGACCATAGTATGCTGAACTGGCCCGTACCGGCCTGTTCAGCACATACCGGCTAGTTCAACACGTACTGGACTGGTCCGGTACCGCGGTGGAGAACGGTTTCGACCCCATAGGGCTGGAACCGAATGGTACGAAAGGTGTAGCGGTGCGAACCGGAGCGGTTCGCACTTGTACAAGTCCGGTACTGCCTTGTACCAATGCGAACCGGACCAGTTCGCACCAGTACTCCTTCAGTTTGCCATAGCGCGCGCGGCGCTGTGGCCTTTTTGACCACAGCGCGTGTGCTGTGGTTTTTATGTTGTTCATTTTATGATTTGTTTCATTTATAATTGGAAGTAATAAGATGCATCATCTAGCTTAAACCCTAAACTTAGAAACATCAAAAAACATGAAAAAAACATCAAGAAAACAACAAAAAAACCTCAAATTAAACTTTTCATAGAAAAAGATCTAAAAGAGAGATAACTCCAAAAAAAAAAAAATACGCGGTAGCCGAAATCCAGCCGAACCGGTCCGGTAGGCCACCGGTACCGGTTCGGCAGACATAGCTCTTGACCTTTCATTGCCATTAGATCGATACCATTTAGCAGTTCTATAGGATCTTAAAAGACAAAGTGATGGAGAACTGACAGAAACCATATGGTCTTGTAAAACAGAAATTTGAAGAGGCTCAATAAGGAGAAGTATTATAATCTTCCTTGAAGAATCATGAAAATAAAGGTCCAAAGATAGCATGGATGAAATTTACAAGCAAAGAGATGGAAAAGCTTGCCACATCAGAAAAACAGGAATAGCCTAAAGAGGTGCGCTTGCTGCCATTTAGCTCCATCATGAGTTCAAACCTCAGTCACATTAAATGGACACAAGGATAAGGAAGTAAATTCCTCCAAGAAATTAGTGGATGGAAGAAACAAGTAGCTTTAGTAATGAGAATTCCAAATGCCTCTAAAATGAGTGTAACACCCCGGCTAGAAGATTTTGGCTGTTAATGTCAAGGCAATTATCAAGGCAAGCACCATCAGATTTTCTCAGATTATTGTCATCTAAATCTTCCTATCTAGTACTTGCACCACATCTATATATAGGCTCTCTTCTGAGCTTTTTTATTTTTCGGGAAAAAAGAAAGAAAATCTGATGGTTAAAGTTTGTGTTATTACATGCACTTGAGTAATGATAAAATTACCTACCAATGTAACCTATGCCTCTATGTTACAGCGTTCTGTCGCATTATTGTTAATCCTAGATGCAGAAATCTTTCATTTAGGGTGGCACACCTGCTTTAGAATCTCCTCGGAAACTTGTCTTCGCACTGCCTCCTAACTGTTTTCTTTGGTTTTTTTTTAAAGACACATTTCCACATACCTGCACCCAACCCACTTCCAGTAACTAGGTTCTTGATAACTGCATGTTAACCCTTAATCATTATTGCTATCTGTTAGAGCATCTTGATTCTAGAACTTGTAGATCCTTCAAAAAGGAAGCTAATTGGTGGGGCAAACCAATTTCCTACGAAAGTAGTATCGTATATTATGCTAGGCTGAATCCTGCAACAGATGAAAGGAAGAATGAAGGAAATTAGACTCGGTGCAGGAGTAAGGAATTTTTGGGTAGTTCTGATAGTCCTACACCGGTCGGTAACGGCCGGTACATACCGGTACCGGATCCTACTGTACGGTACAGCTACATATTTTGGTACCGAACCGTACCGATCGGTACTGATGTGTACCAGCCCGTACCGGCCCGTACCGACCGGTACTGATGCGTACCGGCCTGTACCGACCCGTACCGACCGTATTGGAAAGCCCTCTTTCAATTCCTCACTATTGTATGTATCAGGAGAATGTCTTGATAGTGGAACCACTGTAGGTTAAGGTGTTTCAAAAATATTTTATAGAAATATCAGCAGTTTGTTAAATTGGTGAGGCAAATAATCAGCAGCTACTTTCTTTCAGGGTTGCAGGGAAATGGATGCTAGAATCAGATATATATCAGCAAAACAAAGAAAAGGACAGGGATATGCAAGGGCATAACTTTAACAAATTGTGTGCATTTGGACTTCCAAAAAATACTTTGTTGTACAATACATAAAAAATTATCAAGTGTTAAGGTGCTTCCATGTGCATGTTGCTCACCATTGTGAACTTGATCTGAGTTATTGGGCAAAAGAAAAAAGCAGAAAGTGTTAGGAATAGTTGAAAATCAGGAAAACCAGAATGTGTCAAGAATTCAGCATTAAGCCATACTTGAGTAGTTGAGTTCTTGTTGCATGCATTTTTGTCTAAATTCAGGGTTGCATAAAATTTCTATGAAAATCTTTCAGGTTTTGCAAGAAAAATTGTAATTCTGGAGGAAAAAATCAGTTCAAGCACTAAAATTAAACATGTTTATATAAATCCAGCTTTGATGTTAACTGCATGCTCTAAACTATAGTTCAAAAGTAGGGTTGGCGGAACCATCTCGAAAATTCATGATTAATGTCAATTACTATGTGAAATTTTGAATTATTTATTTTTCAAGTATGTTTAGATTATGGAAAAGTAGGGTTGGCGGAACCATCTCGAACCGGATGGTTCCGGCCATTCCGAGTCATACCGGTGGCTCAGGGGTACGGTTCCGGAAATAGAAACGAAAACCGTTACTGAAGGTGGAGAAGGAGAAGGAAAGAGAGGAAAAGAGAGAGCGGGTGGGGGAGCGATGGAGTGGGAGGAGGGAAGCCGGCGGAGGGTGGCGGACGCCGGTGGAGGCTAGCGCCTGGGCGGGAGGTGAGGCCGCGGCCGGTTCTCCTGTTTTGAATAAAATAGGGGTCTGGCCGCGACCTCGCCTTCCGCCCAGGTGCCGGCCTCCGCCACTGTCCGCCGGCCTTCGCCACTGTCCGCCGGCCTCCTTCTCTCTCCCTCCCTCTCTCCCCCTTCTCTCTCTCTTTTTCTCGCACAGTATGCGTCGCTTTCTTCTCTGTCGGTACAGGCCCAACACGTTACGGCTCGGGCCTATACCGTCTCGTGCCATCGGAGAACCGGTATGGTGCCTGGTATCGGTTCCGCCGACCCCGTGGAAAAGCATTTATTCATCTTTTCGAGGAATTTTACAAAAACAATTTTGAGTTTTCTGAAATGTTGACTTTCTGTTTTTTATCTTCTCTTTTTTTTTTGTTAGAATAAAGACAGTATTATGGATCATAACTAGAAAACCTTTAGATTCCATTCTATATTAAATATTATCATAGGCTATCACTCTGATTTTGTTGTCTGTTCTCATGGACCTCCAATCCAAGGTTAGCCGAATCGGTACCGAGATCCATGCCGGTCGGTCACTAGTTTGGTACAATACCAGTTCGGTATGGGTGAACTAGGCGGTTCTTTCCAAATCACATACAAAGGGTGGAGGGACTGAACCGGTTCAAACCAGAGCAGTTCGCACCGGTTCCACTCGGAACCGTCCGGTTCGGAGCGGTTCACGGGGGTTTCAAATATTAAGGCCGAACTGAACTGGTTCCATATCGGTTCGGTTCGGTGTGGGGTGAATTGGGCAATTTGGCCCTGTTTGGCATACCTTGCTCCCATCTATCAAATCGATAAAATTATATAACGTATTGCAGATAGTGGCATCTGGTCTAGTTAGAAAAGCCCATATGAATCTTTATCAATTTTTTTTTTACTGCAAATGTCAAGTGAAGACAACTTAAAGATGGGAATGTTATAAGTTAGTAAATACACAAATAATTCAAGGCTAAGTCAGACTTCGTGCGATCTTGATTTTCTTGGAGGCAAACATTGTGGAAGTGCTTACTAAGCATTCTTTGAAATAACATGACGCAGAAATATTTGGAAGATAAAACATTAGTTTGAAAGGGTATGTTTCCTGTACCAAAAAAGTTAAGTTTCAGTATTTTTTTATCAAAACCTTGATGTCTTTAGGTCTTCCATAGTAACTTACACTAACTTGTTCAATGACTATTAGTATATGAAGTTATGAACTTTCCGACATTGACATTGTTGTATCATACCAATATCTACTGAACTAGTGGTGTAGCATAGATTACAATCGAAAAATATTATGACTATCTAGACCTACACCAAGCTTTATAGGAGCCAATGGATTTTTGGACGGAGACTTCAACAATTAAATATTTGAATTTTTTTTCCATCCCGTGGGTGATCATGCTTGCTCATTGAATTCAAAGGTTTTTGCTTGATTTTCCTATGAATTTTCCATTAGATCCGACTCATACATCACTAATTTTCGCTAAGTATTTATGCTTTTGGGTTCGGTACTTTTAGTATATTTTCCTATTAAGTCAAGCAATCCAATTTCTAGTATGATTTCTTTAGCAACCTAGGACCTCACCCAGAAAGACTAGCCTAGAAGTTGTCATTTGGGCGCCTTAGCCTTGTATAAGATCTAAAGTCTCCATGACAAACAAGTGATATGGGACTAAACACATGCCTACATGAGCCCTCACACACTCCTGTTTAAGGCCTAGCATCCTTACCAAGCTATGGGTCCAAATCCAATCAAGTCCGACCACAAATGAGATACAATCCAATTATAAACACTATGATCAACCTGTACTCAGCTCCAAAATGGCCAATTTTACAATTTTCCTAGTCTACATTGGCCATGGGCTGGGTCTACACTGATACCATTTGCAATGACCTATGGTCTCACCCAAAAAAACTAGTCAAAAAGTTTTCCTGACCCTGTATTAGTATCTAAGATCTCCCCAGTGCACAACCGATGGTGGTTAAAAGTGGTGGGGCATTCTTGGATGCTTATACGGGGCTAAGGAACCCAAGTAACAACTTCATTGCAAGCCTTTTTTGCGTGAGATCCTAGATTGTTATATTTTTCTTATTAGGTTTACGAAGGTGGGGGATGGGTTCTATATGTGCTTCTAATCTATTTTAAGGAGCCTTGGTTGTGAATTGCATATTCATAGAATTTCTTTGGAGAAAGCTTATTCCTTAAGCGAAGGGTTCTTCAATCCGGTTTCCCTTCAATTTATGTGTTTGGCTCCGAGAATCATCCTTCATACTTCATGCTTCGTCAATTGGAGTGAAGATGAATATGAAACCTAAACTTGCTTAACTGTTTTTTTTTCCAGGTTATCACTCACTTATCAATCCTAATATCCACCATAATTTGTTCATTAAGTTATATGTTATACCATAAAAGTTAGTAAAGATGATTTTTTTTTTTTAATTTGACAAAAATCATTTTTTTTGTTTTAAACTTTTAATTATTTAAATTGTAGCTTTCTCTGAATAAATAACACAGCTTGCACATGTATGCACGTTTTCAAAAGTATATCTCAATTTTCTTTACTTTGAAAAAGCAATATTAAAAATATATTCTAGAAGAGTTTTGAAGAACTGTATATTTTCTAAGAAGAGCAATTATTTTCTTCATCCAAAAAGCATTTTTAACTTAGACATAATTAGACTTAATTTTGGCTAATCCATTTGATGTTATATGTAATTAAATTAAGATTTTGCCTTGCCTCAAGCCTTTATCAAGGTAGTATAATGAGTGTTATATGGAAGAATCTTAAGGGCCAGTTTACTGGTAGAATGTTTTATGGAGAGATTACACACCTCATGATTCTTTTAGGAGACACTTGAAGGTGCCCAAGGGCCATCTGAATGCCCAAGGCAAATATTTTGTTAGTCAAAGTAATAATGTAATAAGTGCTGCAACTGTTCATTTGTCATTGGCTGCAGTTGCATTTCATGGAGAAAGGAGGCATTATGAGACCCATGAGGGTGAGCAAATGGCAAGGAAAATTTGCTGGCATGAAAAAGGAACAAGTTCACATGTTAAACAGATTTAGGAACTTCTGCTAGTTATACAAAATCATATTATATGAAGTAATCGTAGGACTATGCAATAATAGTCAAATTTAAAGGCCTAGCATACATTTTCACACTTTGGTGAAATTAACAAGGAACTAAACTTAAACTAAGCTGTACTGCTGAAGTTTGTTGTAGTCTAATTACAACACAAATAAATACTCAGTGATATTGAAATATACAAAACTTAATATTCAGCAACATGTTTTATTTAATTCAATTACTTCAGAGTTCAGACTGTCAAATGACATCTAGAGTTGTGATAGTTGCATCTTAGCATTTCTTTACAGCCTGCTTTGTGGTACTGCAACGCAAAAAAAAAGACAAATATATTGTTCCTCTCCTTTGTTAGTGACCTCAATGTAATATTATCTTATATGCAAACTTATTCAATAGGTAAACAAGCGCAAGCCATACCATAGCATCAATTTTGTCATCGCACACGATGGGTTTACGTTATATGACCTTGTTTCCTACAATTTCAAGGTATGTGAAGCAAATCCCAGAAATTAACATAGATACACATGCTAATATGGAGACTAGATGTGGTAAAACTGTCCTCTATTATTGGTCATACAGCACAATGATGCTAATGGAGAAGGTGGCAAGGATGGAAGCAATGATAACCTCAGCTGGAACTGTGGTTTTGAAGGTAATACCTGTATCCTATTACTATTTTGTATGCTTGCTAATCTATAGCTTTCAGGTAAAGAGTAGTAGTAAACTTTTAGTTTGTAAGTCGAAGATACTTCTAAATGAAAGATGCTTTACAAAAATTCAAGTTAACACATAGTCAGAAGACTTAGAACACAAATGATGGGAGCTAGCTAGAATTGTTACCCATGTAAGATTTGTAAATCCTGGTACTTTTCTTCTACATTTATTGTATTTACACCTACTAACACATCATTTGCTTGGACAAATACATACATCCATCCATCCATGCATGCATGTATATGTATGATATATGTATGCATGTGTGCATGTATGTATGTGTGTGTATGTATGTATGTGTGTATATGTATACCTCTGTGTGAATCATTTTGTCAATATGCTCTCTGTTGAAAAGCAGTAAAGCACTTTAATAAATGATGTGCCTTGGAGCCTAATGTGTTAAGATTTTCTTTTTGCCCATATTCTGGGTTTTAGCAAAGGTATAAGTATAACCAAGGTACATGGTCTCGGTGCTAGGCCCCGTACCGTGCCACCCTGTTACTATGTTGGTATGCCCGGTACGGAGGCTGGTTTGGCGTACTAAGTATTAGTACAACTCCATACCACATATCAATACCGAACCAATACGGTACAGTATGCCCCATACCATCTGGTTCAGTACTGTATGGCATACCTTGGGTATAACACAATTTAAGCCTTCAAGATTTTATAAATACCTTGTGTTGCCCAAGGTGACAACCCAAGAGGGGAGGTGAATTGGGTTTTTCTAAATTTTTGGTGCTTTAAAAGTTTTCTTAGTTAAGTGCGGTGGATGCTTTCTTAAATTATTTGAATGAATTAAACTAGAGCAAAGATGAAAGATAATGCAAGAATAAGCATAAGAACAAGCACAACACAAACATAACGATATATAGTGGTTCGATGCACCCCAAGGCACCTACGTCCACTCCCCAAGCGTTTCCTTGGAAATTTTACTATAACCCCTTGGATTACAGTAGGATTGTTTTCCGGGCTCACAATCCAAAATCTTTACAATTGATTTTTCGGAATCACCAATAAACCTAACTGTTGGTTTTACGGGCTGACCAACAACCTACGTTGGTTTTATGGGCTGACCAACAACCTACGTTGGTTTTACGGGCTTACCAACAACCTACAATGTTGGTTTTACGGGCTTACCAACAAACCTTACAACAAGAATAAAGAACAAGAATCTAAAGCTCCTAAATGAGCAAATAAAATAATTATAAGCTACAAAGAAGAGTTTAGAATATAGTTATCGCTTTAATAAGGCTCTTCTCTTCTTTGTCAAGATTGCTTCACTCTTCAAGGATTGGTGGAGCTTTTAATGTCTCTTGGAATCTGCTCAACCACTTTTTTTTGGCTCTTGAATGAAACAATTGAATGAAGCTTGCCTTACTAGGGTTTTCTCTTGAATGGACTTGATGATTTTCAAAAGGTTACTTCCTCTGATGAATACTCCCTCTTAAATACTTCTCCAACCTCCAAATAGACCTTCCTGACCGTTGGATTGAAGAAACTAGCCGTTTATAGCCGTTGGGAGCTTAAAAAATAATTCTGCACAACTAGCCGTTGAGCTGTCAGTCGTGCTCAGGTCGACCCCAATTCTGCTCGGGTCGACCCCATCTTCACTGGGGTCGACCCCTACTCTTCTGGGGTCGGCTCAACAGTGCTGGGGTCGACCCCAATACTTCTGGGGTCGGCCCTGACAGAAAATCCAGAGAGTATGTTTTTTGCATTGCAGCTACATGTCTCGGGTCGACCCCAGCTTTTCTCAGGTCGACCCCGCTACATTGTTTTCAGGGAATACATTTTCTGCATTGCAAGCTTGGGGTCGGCTCCAATATTCTTGGGGTCGAACCAAAACCTGTGCCTATGACTCAAAATGTATCATTTGAGTGTCAAGATTCTCTGAATGTTTCGGGGTCGACTCCACTCCTCCTGGGGTTGACTCTAGCTATGATTCTCTGCATCTAAAAGTTAGACATGCACAAGGGATCCATAGAGAAATAATTTCATGTAAAATAGAATGCATAGCACAATAATGTTTCATATTCTTAATAGTGAAAATTACAGAATTGCCTTTTTAGATATTCTTAACTTGAAACTTTGTCAAAATGAATTTCTAAGCTTTCTACCATTCTCTATTACAAATTTTATCTCGTTATTAATTCTTGAGAGTTGTTTTGACCGTATATTCATAATGTATTGTGAATATATCGAGGGTGTACCATTTATTAATGATGTATCGAGTTAATTTGCATTTCTAATTTGATATGGCCTCAATGGTTATGTTAATCATCAAAATAACATTATCATCCTCATCTTGGCATTTAAAAGTTGAAGTTTTGCCTGATGCAAACAATTTGGAATTTGTACCATAGTTGGGAAATCAACTTTTTATTCTCTAGGAATTTCAATTTGAGTATTTTTATTGAACTCAAATGGTAGCAGTTTGTTATTTACATGTAATATCTCAAGTACATGAAAAAAAAAAGCAGATATGGCTTGTTTGTTTGTCTCGTAATCCGCTTGCTAAGACATAGACTCAACCTTCTTGACATGTTTTCTTGAGAGTTGAGAATAAACCTACTTGACATATTAACCAACACATCATAGCAAGCGACCAGTTAAAAGTTTCTTTGGGTCCAATGGAACATAATGGGTGCGGTTGCTTGTTTACAAAGAACGAGTACAGGTGATTGTGCATCAATTTTAATCATTGAAGGAGATGTATTTTAAGTTGAATAAATATAAATTTAGCTGTGAAAGTTACTTTATGAACCCTAATAAGGGTGTATCTATGAATCTTACAAAGCTTAAGACCTATGTGTGTTAACGTAGCTTTTTGAGGTAACATCATATGCATTAAGGCAACTAAAAAAGTTTATGAGTAGAGTTGTCCTTCCAATTGATACCCCACAATTGTCGATAGTAATTTTTTGTTTTGAAGATTTTGGAGACTACATGAGCAATTTGAGTGATATGCCTTTCTACAAAGGTTTAAGATATATATCTTCTCCTGAAAGGACTGAAAGGAACTAAACATGTGACTAGTGTAATGGATAAAAGGACTATGATCTCAAAATCCACCATATCCAGAAATGCAAAATTTGTGATAAGTGCTTTGGGTACTATTGAGTATTAGCTCACTTAAGAATAGGAGTGATAATGACGAGACTTGTTAACTTAAGGAGAAAGATTTTAGTGTTATGAATATGATCACGAGGATGTTTAAGAAATTTAGACACCTAAGGAGGTGCAAGAAACTGGTCATCAAATGGTCGACTTTAAGGAGTAGCAAAAGGGTCGAAATCAGACCTTGAAATTTGTAATGATGAGTGAGATTAGCGAATGACTATGGTGTCTTAAATGATGTAAATTGAAAGAAAGAAATTCTAAATAAGTCTCTTTGATCTTGCTAAAACATGCATGTTCATTAAAGATTGTCAACTGAGTAAAATGGTTATTGGTTGAACAATATGAAAAGAGATTAGAGCTTGTGCCTAAAGAACTGGTCATCGAACAGGTTAAGATGAACTGTCTGCAACATGTTAGTATTTTTCAGCCTTAACTATCCTAAATTTGCAAAATGAGGCATGTTATTATGGATTCCGTTATGAGATTACCTAGAAGTTGAAACAATCATGATGCTATTTGGACAGTTGTGGAAAGATTAAGTAGACTCTTCATTTTATGCCAATTAGAATTACTAGAGAAAGTAGAAATTTTATAAATTAGAAATTCCACAGGCCCCTAAAACGATTGTATCTGATTCACCTTTTGATTTTGGAGGAGTTAACAAAAAGCCATGGGTACAAACAGAAGTTTAGTATAGTATTTTATCCTCAAAATGATAGGAAGTTAGGGAGAATAACTGATATTTGGAAAATATGCTTACACTTGCATGATCGATTCGAGAGGAAATGGGATGACAACTTGTCTTTGATAAAGTAACCCGCCTCTAAAAGTGGATAGCAATCTAATATTGGAATGCAACAAGGTCCGCCGTACCGGTACCGGTCGGCGTACCGGTGGCGGGCCGGACAGGTACGGTACCGGTCCGGTCCGGTACGTACCGGCCGGTATCGGTACAGTACCGGCCGGTACCGCGAGCCAAAAACCACAGCACCTCGCGCTGTGGTTCATAAAAAAAAAAAAATTCGTACCGGTACCGACCGGTACGGGCTCCGTACCGGCCGGTTCGCACAAGAAAACCGGAGATACCGGTTTTTTCTTGTGGTTCCGGTACCGGTCTAGGACCGGACCGGTACGTACCGGCCGGTACGGGCCGGTACGGCATTCCATGGAATGCAACCTTATTAGTTGTTATATGCAAGGTAGTTTGGATTACCAGTTTGCTATATGCAAGGTACTGTTCAAGAAAACTACTTAGGCCAAAAGTTATCTGGGACACCATTGAAGAGATTAAACTCAAATACAATACTGTAATAAACTTAAAAGTTAATCAGTGAACCAAAAAACATATGCAAGTAATAGTTCGAGAATATCAGTTTTTAGGTGAATGGTTATATTTGTTTCTTTTAATGGAATGGCAAACCCTAGATCCAAAGCATGCTTGAGATGGGAACAAAGGAAGTTGAAGGTAGTGTTGGAGCCTTGGAGGATAATTAAAGCAGTAAAATGGGAGATGTTTGAGTTAGCAAGCGTATAGAAAAGTTTAGAGGGAAGTTTTTAGAGAGTCAGAGAAGGTGGAGGGTTTAGATACGGATCTTATGATCTATAAAGAAGGCAGGTTCTTGGTTGAACTGCTATCTTACTATGGTTGTACTCATATCAATGGCCCATGACGTAAAATCCAGAATGGTTTTGTTTGGTTCACAGTTTTAGAACATCATCGAGCAGTTACAATTGTTATAATACATTATAGGTGTATACAAATGGAACTCACGAATAGGATTTGTATAGTTCAGCCTCTATTTAACATACTTCAATGGTCGTACACATTCATGGGAGAATTTGCCACTACCTAATGATAATAACTTCTATTCTTACTTTCAATTACATGCTTGAAATAGAGGTTTCATGATGAATGGAGTATGGGAAACGGAGATTTTTTTAATATATTTTGGAGTAAGGTAAGATGCACTTAATTGGAGATATGAATATGACAGATGTTTGCTGACTTGGTAGTTTAGAGAAGTGTTATGAAATTCAAAATTCAAGCAAGCAAATGTCTGAATCTCTATATGATCTTGCTGTCTTAACTCTTAAGCCTTCTTTCATTGAAGTAATGCCAACATGTAGGATTTTGAAGGAACTAAATGAATATGATGTATGTGAAAGACAATAGTTTATGAAATGAATGATGTCCGTCAAGTTTTAGGAGACACAGAACTCGAGTAACCTGGACTAAGTGGCATCTATTCATGATTTTGGAATACCTTACTGCTTCTTAGGTAGTTTTGATCCTTTCATAATTTGTTATTATGTTGTTTGAGACCATTTAGCAAATGAGAAGGGCCTTTGTATGTAAATTTTTGGCTAAACCTTGGCCTACTTTTGTACAACTGCTGAGTGCTAGCCACTTTTATATTGCTATCATTATATGCTTAAATAATATTCTTTTGGTTAGGTAACTGTTAGTATGGAGGGATTTGCAATTAAGGGCATAAAAACTTATGAAAAGACAAACATGAATTGCATCAGGATACTGATTGTACAAAATTGATGATTCTATATCAAAGTCCTTTTAAACAATGACTTATCGACACCAATTAGTGCTAATTGTATCCTTCTTCATTATGTTTACTCCAAGGAGAGGCAACATGTATGACAAAATATGCATGAGTAACCATATATGAAGTAAACATGCTTTATTATGTTTAATGGTAGGATTCTTATTCAAAGCTTTGAAATTCTGAGCAATTCGATGGGTATTGCTCTATACATGTTGTACCAATACCTCGTCAATATGGAGCTCCATTTGAACAAAAATTGCTCGAATCACCCATGAACCACCCGAACCAAGGGTGAATCAAGCTGTTTGGTGGCAGACTGAGGTCGATTGAGCCTGAACCACTCCCAAACTGAGAGGCATGCCAGAGCACCACTTAAAAAGTGAATTAAAGGGTGATTTTCTCTTGTTTGGCACCATTTGAAGGTGGAAGAAGAGGAAAAGGGATTGGGTAATGTGAAGGTCTTCACATCGCATTGACGAATCTACAATAACTTTGAAACTATAGGTTCATTCTAGCTTGGTAATTTCTTCCCTATACCTTTAAAAATGTCATTAGTAATTCAATCACTAATTCATGATTAATCCTTAAAATTAGAGGAAAATATCAGATTTGAGTCTAAACTGTTTTTGATCTTCAGATTCATGCTCAAGAACATAAATCCAAGATCAAAATTAACAAATTTAGGGTTTGGCTTGATTATACAAAAATCATGTAAATTTGAAAATAACCCAAGCAATGTGTTTGTTCAGGATGATTTTTGAATACATTGTCAATCAGGGGCATATATCTACCCATCGGAATAGTATTTCTAGCTATTAAATTTTAAAAAATTAAGTTTTACAAAAATAAATTTAAAAATAAAAATTGATAATATTTAAAGAAAAAGTAGCATGTTTGTAGCACTGGTGCGCGTATGCTATAAATTTGATCCCCTATAGGTGCAATTTGTGTGTGCTTAGGTTCCACTAAAAGTTTTTGTAAAACTAAGATCTTGGTCATCTTGGTGGATGGTTGAGACAAGATAAACCAAAATGTCAGTTTATTTCTGCCAACCTGGAAAGTAAGGAAAACCAAAAGGATCAAATTTTCCAAGAATTATCATAAATTTCAAATCAATTGACAAAAACATCTGCATTTGGGTCAATTTTTTTATATGTTTTGCAATAAGACCAATCTTTTTGAAAGCCCTTAATCAAACAAAAAAAAGGAGATCATTTTGATTTTTTTAGTATTGTTTTAAAATTAAAAGTAGTTATTATTCAAAAATTGAAATTTTAATATGTTGAAAATATAGGTATAGTGTGTAATTAGACACAATTTGTTAAGATAGGTAATGTTATTTTTTAAAAATATTTTTATTGACTCTCTATTAATTAATTAGGAATATATGTGCTGAAATATTGTTAAATCACCAAGAAGAGAGGATAAATTGTTGGACTAGAAATTGAATTCTCTAAGAAGGTGCAAGCAATGAAGCTGCACTCCAAGCCACGCTCTAAATTTTGAAAAATTAAAAACTGATAAAAGATCTGGATAAGTAAGGTAGAGTCCAGAGTGGGACTGTTGATGATAGTAGTATGAATGATTTTGGACTATAGTGTTGCTAATTTGTTATTGTTATATGATATTTAATATTTCTTTTGGTTTACTTGCATTTCAGTTTGTCCATTTAATATATATGAAATTGCAAGTTATATGGTGTCATGTGATATTTATGCATGTTAATGATTTCAGTATATACAGGAAACCTTGATCACGTATTTAACTTAATACTGTCATCTTATTTCTTGCAAAAATTATAGCATTTGGACATGAAAATATAATTAAATAAGTCAAATTGGGAGCTGAAAAGTTGTCAATGATGTCCTTGGCATATCTATGCGTCCCCATTGATACACTGTCGGCACGGTCCTCAATATGAAACATCCATACGTCACCGTTGGTCGATACAATATTGATCCTTGGTACTTCAAATCTTGCTCTTATTATTTTATCTTGTTTTCTTTTTAAATATACAGTTGCTGGGATTGTAAAAAGAAAGAAAATATAAAAAAAAGGAAAATCTGAGTATAAGCTCATGGTCTGAAAGAATAGTGAAACTTTATTTTGAACCAGTGATACCCTTGCATTCTGAGTGAAATATAACTTGAAACACACATTGCACATCCTTATATTACCACTTACATATAAGAGAAGTCTGAAGGTGAGAATTGGATTATTTGAAAAAGAGAATGTTTTTGGTTTTGTTTTTAACTCATGAAACTTTTTGGAAAAATAAGATGTTTTTGGTTTTGGTTTTAACTTATGAAACATATATTGGATTCTATCCAGTCAAATATTAGACCAAATAGAAGGAAATATTTTTAACAATGGAAAGTGGCTTTTTTCTGTTCCTAGTTCAAGATATTTGGTGTGTTCTACATGGTTCCAGGAAATCCTTTAGAACCATATAATGCTTTGCATTAGTTATTTCCTAAATCACAAGAAACTTTCATTTTGTTCAATATTACCTGTAAGCCTAGTCTTTGCTGAATGCTTCTGTCGTTATTGACTTCTAAAACTAGTAATCTTAGGGATTGGTTGGAGTTGAAAATCTTTAGTTTCACATTGTTTCCTAAGGTAAAATTTGAACATAGATGGCTTATTTCATGACTCTGGAGGCATGTCATATTATTAGTCATTCACTTTATTTTTAATGCATATGCTCATTTTATCTATTAAATCACAATAATTTCATTCTTTATTCATTTTGTAGGGGAAACGGATGATGTTAATGTTTTAAGTCTACGCTCACGACAAATGAAGAACTTCCATGTGGCATTAATGATCTCTCAGGTAGAAATATCGTGGAACAGTTATGATGTTATTATGTTGCTTTTAGGTTTATCTTATATTTAGGTAACATTCAAATATATTTAATTTTCTATTTAATAATAAATAGGATATTTGTCTGCTGTCAAATCGGTGCTTGTAGCAGACATTTCTTCATTTTGGATAGTTATGTCCAAGGTTCGTCGTACCGCCCCTTACTGCTCGATTCAGGGCATATCAAACCATATAGAGAGCAAACTGACATAGTTTCACCCCATGGTTTAAAAAATCCGGTGAGGGAGGGGCAGAAGGAGGAGAGAGAGTAAAGAGAGAGAGGGAGGGAGGGAGGGGGAGAGAAAGAGGCCAATAGAGGAAGAGAGAGAGAAGGCTTGAAAGCCCTCATCTCCTCTGCAGGTCATAGAGGGTCGCCCCTATTTCGAAATGAAATGGGGGCGAAGTCCTAAATTTTCTTTTGAAAATTCTTAAGTGAAGTTAGCAAATGGTTTTCCAACTTCACTTAAAAATTTTCAAAAAGAAATTTAGGGCTCTGCCTCTGTTCCTGTGGCGTGTGAAGGAGATGAGGGCTTTTGAGCCCTCTCTCACCCCCTCCCTCCCTCTCTCTCCCTCTTCCTCCCTCTATCTCTATCTCTTCCTCTCTCCCATTCTCCCTTCCCCCCCTTGTCGGCTCTTCCTTTGTCGGTATGGCCCGAAATGGAATGGCACAGTACCATACTATATCGTATCGCTGCGCAATTGATATGGGTCTTGATACTGGTACATCCAACCTTGGTTTAATGCAAATCTCTATTTGACTATCCTAAGTTATATTCATATGCAAAACCATGTCATCTACCCAAACAATAGAAGATTTTCATGAAGATGGCACATGGAGTGTTACATCAATTTGAAAGTATCACATGTTTATGTACAAATAATTAAATCAATTTCCTTAACTAAGTTCTATGATTGACTTGTTTTCTTATATGAACTCTTTTGTTGATCAACTTGCTTAACTCAGTTCCTACAGCCTTCTCTTCCATGAAAACCCCAATTTGGTTGGTCGATGATCCATACAACATGTAAACTCTCATCTTTCACCCGCTTGTTTAGTCACCATCTGTAACAAGCCAGGACCTCACCCAAAATGGCTAGCCGGAAGGTATTATTTGGGTTCCTTGATCCTGTATAAGTATCTAAGATCTACCCAGCGAATAACCGATGTGGGACTAAACACACGCCCGCACGGGCCCTCACATACTCTCTCCGTTCAAGCCCTGACGTCCTCGTTAGGCTAAGGGTTTAAATTTATTCAAATCTAATCACAAACACCAAGATTGGCCTGTGGTCAGCCCCAATGAATCCGTGCTGCAGTGTCCCCTAGTCCACATAGGTTATGGGCCGGATCCGTTCTGATACCATTTGTAACAACCCAAGACCTCACCCAAAATGGCTAGCCAAAAGGTATTATTTGGGTTCCTTGATCCTGTATAAGTACCCAAGATCTACCCAGCAAATAATCGATGTGGGACTAAACACACGCCCGCACGGGCCCTCACACCATCTATGGTGGCTACCTTTTATACAAGGAAACCAGCAGACAGAATCTCAGGTGAGGCAAATGGAAAAATGTTAATGATTTTTAGATCAAAAGTAATATATCTAACAACTCGAGAAGCAAGTTTAGAAATGCAGAATACAAAGTATTAGAGCATATGGCCATGAAGATATACCCACCATAAAGATATGGTGACCAACAAAGCAAGATTGCACAATGAAGAAATGATTAAATTCACTCTGAAGACTGAAGAATATGCATGCTAATAAAATACAAATGTAGTGCATCTAAAACTCCCCTTAAATTCAAGGTCAACCAGACACCCAGAGTTCACTAATGATGCTTTAAGAGGTATGAGATTATATGAAGAACAGAAATACCTGCAAGGTGGTCTTGCTTTCACGAGTGGCTCATGACATGATGGTCTTCATTGTCATGCCTGCCCCTTTTATTGTGATAACTGAAGTAATAATTAAAATTTGAAGCCACTGGCATTGATTATAATATAACATTTAGGCCATGTTAACTGGGCACTTTATTTCCAGCCATTTTGACTTAAGTCATTGCTCATGTGTATAAAATGAGCGTAAGTGTGTCCTGCTGTTCTGAGTATAAAAAAATTAATCAAAATGAAAAAAAAATCCTTACCTTATACAAATTAATCATGTTAAGATGGACAATCACAAGGTTTATCAGCATTTGTACCAGACTGTTATTACTTATATTGGGAGCATGTGCAGGTGAAGATTTGAGTGCTGGAACGGAGAAAATGGAGCTCATAAAAAATGAGGGTAGGAAAACTTGGGAGGCGAGTGTAGGAGCATGACTGCTGGAGATATTTGAAGTGAGTAAAATAACCTAGGTAGAAGAATGAGTCCACTCAGGCATGGTCTGCCATACCAGTCGGTACGGGTCGGTACCGGCCGGTACATACCGGTACCGGCCGGTACATACCGGTACCGGCCGGTACATACCGGTACCGGCCGGTACATACCGGTACCGGACGGTACATACCGGTACCGGACCCTACCGGTACGGTACAGCTACATATTTCTGTACCGATGCGTACCGGCCGGTACCGATGCGTACCGGTGCGTACCAATCTGGTACCGGCGCGTACCGATCCGGTACTGGTCCGAACCGACCCAGTCCGTACCGGCTCCAAATTTTTTTTGGCTTTTAGCCCCATCGGTACAGTACCGGTTCGACTCGGTTTGGTTCGGTACCGTACCGGTACCGATGCCCACCGGTACGTTGGTACAGTCGGTACCGCGTACCTTTCACTGAGGCTTGGTTTTTCTCTTTGCTTTACATCTCCGCCTAGCTTTAAACTACTGTTGGCTACAGGGCATGAAATGTAGTCCTGTTTCATGGCCCTCCAAGAAGTAAGCATCACTAACAAACAAACAGTTGCTGGTGAGCAATGGTGATTGCATCCCCACCTATCTAGGAAGAATCAAAGTTGCACATATTGAAGAAAGGAAGTTGAGGGAAACAACAATGCTAATAGCCCCTTGGAGATGGCAACTGACCTAGAAAAGCACCAGGTAGTAAGTAGTATGGGGGCAACAACATGACACATGGTATGTGGTGTCTAGCAGAGATGATGAAGTAAAAAAACTGCCAACAATTTGTCATTAGTAGGAGAAAACAGAGGGCGAATCATTATCACTAAACTAGAACTATTTGATGAATCTTCATAGGTTTAGGAGAAAACTAATCAAGCGAATAAGCATGAGAACTGGGGCTGCAAATGACTACAATTCAATAATGCAAGGGCTTATTGGACTTTTATAATTAGGTCTTACATGGATCAATTGATCGAATCACTTAACTCAATAACCAAATCGACTCCAAAATAACAGAAACACAACCAAATCGACTCAAACAAAAGCAACTAATAAGGCAATAAAAGAAACATGACATAGATTTAAATGGACCCAATCCAGGGCTTGACTCAATCTGGTGGCTCAAGAGCATCTCCCAGCCACAATGATGCCAATCTCTGGTGTGAACACGAGTGAGTAGCTCTGAAGCCGCGATCATTGGAATGAAGGGCTCTGATGTCTCCATCAACTCCTCTCAGGTGGGAAAACTCGACCTCGTCGAGTGTAGGTCTGGCAGGCTGTTGTACTACTCCAGAAGATCAGGGTCAAGGTGCTGTAACTCAACTCTAGAAATCCACGTCACGTCAGACTTTGGTCGGCCTTTCCACCGAACAAGGTAATGTTGGTATCCAACGTTCCTGGTTGACATAACCTTCTCATCTAATATATGTTCTTTTTGTTCTCTGCATGCATAAAATTTGGAGGCAGCAGCTCAACAGTAGATAACGAGTCAATGTGATCAATAAGAGCAGGTGTCAACAAAGGGGTTAGAATAAATGATTGTTGTCTTTTTGTAGGGGATTGAATCTTTAGTATTAAATGTCATACTAATTCCATAGTCATCAGGAAAATTCACAACATATGCATTTGAATTAATTATCTTTAAGACTTTGAACGGATCCGCAGTACGAGTTTGCAGTTTTTTTAACGTTTCGGGAGAAAGTCATTCGTACCTAATTCTTATCATGACATAATCTCTTACACTTAGCTCTTGATAACATTTGTGCGAATCAGCAAAAGATTTATATTTTAAGTTATTAGAGTGAATGCGTTTGCTGATCTGTAGATGCGATGCAAATGACTGTGCAGACTCAGACACTTTATGCTGATGAATCATGAAGATCAGGTCTACGGTGGCTAGGTTCTCAAAGCTGGACTCCACACTGTTAACTCGAGCCACACGGATAAACACGGGTAATCGGCTCTCGACATCTTTCACTACCTCTTTCAATGTAGTGATGTGGAGTGGTTTGTTTGTACTTAGGTCAATAGTTTTTCTTTGGGAATCATTCTGAACAAGTTCTAATTCGGTGGGTTCGTCTTCAAAGTCGTCTACATAATCTTCTATGTTTGGTTCATAGACTTTTTCAACATATTCGGCCTCTTGGTTTTCAGCTTCTGGTTCAGTAATCAGGTAGGCCTTAGTGGATCATTGGAACGCTATGGGGCCGAATTGTTGACACCTAGAACATTGGGTTTGGTTCCTAGGGGTATGGGGAAAGACTATAGGTAGTGCAGCCAAACCGATTTTAAGCTGGGCTGCAACAGGGGTTGGCAGTTTAGTGGTCCTACAGTTTCGCAAGAACTCACGGATGTCTTGTCTGATTTCTTCTGTTTCAGCTCGTATGGCAGCGAACTAGTCCTTGATGAATTTCAGAACATCGGAGTCCATGGTAGCTAAGGAGACTTTAGGTTGATCGGCTTGGTACTTTTTATCACTACGGGTTGACATGCAATAATAATACTATATATGATGATATGAAATGCAATGTCAATACTGAACCCTAGCAAATATAATGATTTCAACCGATACTAAAAGATGATGCAGGACAACCTACTAATGCAGCCTACTATGATTCAGAGATCAGCAAGCTTTCACAAAAGTAACTTAAAATTTAAATGTTGCTGATTTTACTTCAGTTATTTCGAAGTTAAAGTATAAGATTAATAAATTGAAGAAATTAGGTTGCAATCAAATATTACGGTTGTTCTGATCCTAAAGTAAATTAATCGTTGACGTTGAGAAACGTCCTATTGCTAGGGTGTGCTAATTTAATAACAAAGATTTAATGGGTAATAGGACGGGTTCGGAAGTGAGAGGTTCAATGTTCCGAATTTTGATAGGAATGTAAGTTTGCAAGAATATGACACTATCATGCAAGAGAACTAGAACATAATTAAATGAACAAGCCCAAGAAAAGTAGAAACCTATCACCTGTGGGGTGATGATCGGGGCGCAGTCACAGCAAGTGGGTCGTCAATTGGCGCAAATAGGGCCTGATCACAGTAGCTTGGCAAATCTGTTGTGGGAATGAAACTGTTGGGCCCAGCAATGGAAGAAGAGGGGGTCGGCCGCGTGGGCTTGGGCCGTTGTGTGGGTGGGCCTGTGTGTATGGGCTCAGAAGGGGCAGAATGGGCCTGTTGTTGGATTGAATTTGTGGGCTGGATGGGCTGTGTCGGGTTGGGCCCGAAAGGGCTAGGCGGATGGGCGGTTGTGTTGGGTTTGGGCCTGGTGTCTTAGGCCTGTGAAAAGGGGTGATGCCGAGGGGTTGTTAGGCGGCCTGGCGTTGGGGCGCAGTCTCGGGTGGAGACCTGTTGAGCTTGATGGGGGAAAAAGGAGATGAGGGGTTATGGATGGGGGGAAGATGGTGAGATGCTGAAATGGTGAAGGGGTTTGGAGGGAGGTCTGGAGCTCGAGTGAGGTCTGGAGGGTGCCAGCCGAAGGGGAAGGGAGGTGGTTCGGTGCTGAGAAGGGAGCCGGTGGATGGCAATGGCTGCGGGCGAGGCGGCTCTGCGGCGGTCACAAAGAGGAGGCGAGAGACGGCGAGGCGGAAGCTCGGGCGATGCGGCTCGAGTGGAGCGACGCTTCAAGGGTGGCGGCAGCTCACGACGTGGGCGGAGGCGGAGCGGCAGCGATTGGCGAGGGGAGGAGGGAAGCGGCGGCGCGTGGCAGCGATGGTGGAGGAAGAAAGCGGAGGCGGCGGCAGCTTGGGTGGAGCGGTGCTTCAAGGGTGGCGGTACCGCGGTTCACGGTGCGGGCGGAGGTTGAAGATGAACAGTTATAGAGGTAAGGGTTTCTCTCTCTCTTTTTTTCCTTTTCTTTTTTTTCCTTACTTTTTTTTTCTCTCAACCCGACTGGGTTTGGGTCTGCCTTTTTTTTATTTATTTGCACAACACGTGCAGGTCACGTGCCTTTTTTTGGGGACAGCACGTGCAGGTCACGTGCTTTTTTCTTTTTTAACCCGACTGTGTTCGGGATTCACCTAGAGTTCTGAGGAAAGGTCTACCTACCCTGTGGTGCCGGCCGGATTTCGCGGCGACGGCTGCAGGGGAGGGGTTGCAGCGGCAGATGAGGGGACTCCGCCAGCCCCCCTCCCCCTGCGGCCCTCTGCAGGTGTCTGCGGCAGCTGTTTCTCCCTTCTGCCCCCGTTTGCTCACTGCTTCTTCCTTTCTTCACCGGCTCCAGCACGTACCAGTTTTGACAGTGGAACCGTACCGGTCCGGTATGGACTGAACCAGCCTGTACGGGCCGGTTTAGCATATCATGGCATGGAATAGTAGGAGTTTGTTGCGAATATTATCTTCTACATCAATCTCCACTTGGAATTTCACTAATTTATGGAGAAACAAAACCAAAAAATAACAATGATGTTGAACTGGCCCTAAATTAAAAGTGCTGAAATTTATCTGCTGTCACTATTTTTTCAGCTTAATATATGTAGGTTTGATAGAGGTTATACTAAACGGTGGAATTTGCATAATTGGATGAAGGACAAATATTCAAGGGCCATTGCCCATGTCAGTGCCTCCTTTAGTATAAATTTGACATATATTTTTAGTGTGCTTCAGTGGTTAGAAAACCAAGATGATAAGCTCCAGCGAATAACCCTTTCAATTTTATAACAAGTGAAGAGACATCTGCATGACCAAGACAGTACACAGCAGGTCTTCTAGATGAAAACTGGTTGATGGCTTGTCCATTAATGATAGTACTTTATTTTGTCATTTTAGGAAGATAGAGCAAGAAAGGTTATTCTCAGAAGCTCTATGAAGACACCAGGGATTACAGATCATTTCTTGAGCAGGTGTCATTCTTCTCAAGAGAGTGAGACCACTTGGCAGAAATTGGTAATCTCAGAAATTTGAGGCATCCTGAAATTCTTGCAGAAATATTCAAGTACTGATGCTGCAATATGTGAAGGCTAAAGTGTTTCCTGATCTGATTCAGATTTCCCTTTGTGCAAATCATGGTAAATGTTGGCAAGTACTGGTCAAAAGGTTTCTTCCCTCATTTCCATGTGATCCACTATATTAAAACTAAAAAATCTTATAGTTAATATCATACTCAAGCAGAAAATTTATTACTCCTCAACAGATTCATACAAGTGATGAACGTGATTATTTTGGATTTCCCAATCATCCAAGCGACAGTAAGTACAATATGCGTGGTCAAGAATCAAATAGATGATGAGAAACCGCATGAATGGATAACAATTCAGTCAATTGATGTGCTTAATTTTGTGGCAAGTATTGCATTTTCTGCATCATCAATCATCTTTTCAGCAAGTGTTAGGACAGCACGTCTCAAACTCAGGATGTATATTTTTTTTTATTTGAAATAAGAAAGATATAATGCATTGTTTTTAGTTGGTTAACAAAATATCAGACTTGTTGAATTTGTACTTGCTACTGTAGAAGCTAAATCTAGCATATTCTTGCATAACCTAGATGGATAGTTCATACTTGTTGTGCCTTCAAGATGTATTCATATGGATTAAATTGTTTCAAAGGATATGAATTATGATTTTATTCTTTAATCTCTTCCTGAAAAGAACCTTGTGTTTGACATTATAGACATCATTTTCATCCTCAAATTCTTTCTGGTACATTCTTTGTATTATCTTACATTAAACCTTGCTTGTAGGACTAAGGTAAATATAATATACAATTATGCACATACAACTATGTTATGTTTTTTTGCTTTTTCATGCTGACTTAAAAATAGGGAACGCCAATGATGCTCATGGGAGACGAATGTGGTCATACACGTGATGGAAATAATAATAGCTATGGACATGACACTGCCATAAACCATTTTCAGTGGAGACAGGTTTTTTTTTTCTATTTTTTAATTTCCTTTTTTTTTTGACAGTGATGAAGAAGCTAACATTTTTTCTTTTTGATATTTAAACAGTTGAAAGCAAGAGGCGATCATTTTAGATTTTTCTCAGAGATGATAAAATTTCGCCACAGGCATCCTATATTGCGACGTAATAGATTTCTTACCAAAGTATGATTCATACCCTTTTATATCAACCTCATGAATGAATAATGGAGGCATTTGAAGCAAGTTTCTGTTGGTTTAACTTCATATGGTAAAGTACTGTCATTGGTAGTCGTCTTCGCTAATAAATCTGTATCTTCTGAAAATGAATGGGACCAGAACTATTATTGGGGGGAGGAGGATGCTATATCATGGTTTTATTTTGTTAGAGAGTATTCTGTCTGCTTACCACATATTTGTTTCAACAGAAATCTACTGAATGCATTGTTTTCAGTTCTATCTGCTATTTTTTTAACCAAGTTCCATTTCTAAATATGACATGCAGATCAATAAAAAAACTTATTCATAGGTCACAAATATTTCATTCTTTAAAACATATAGCTACCTTTGCTGACAATCATTTAATTAGGTGCATGGGTTAATACACCCTTTATGATACACATCGTTGATTGTGAGAGGATCTCTATTATCTTGGTCTCCTGAAAGCGTGCCACAAAAAAACGTTTTTTTTCCCAACAATCAATTCTTAAGAAAATGATGTCTCTTTTTCTCTAATTGTTTTGAAGATGCTCTCAGATGCTGCAATAAACTTTTTGCTTTTCATAAATTTAATCATGAGGTCTTTATCAGCAAGGTCTTTGACATCTGTATCTTATGATTGTTGACCACTGCATGAATTTAGGAATGATTCTGCTGATTTTGCCCATAAGACAGTCTTTGTGAGTCTGCAAGCAAGATAATTGGTGAGAAAGAGGGAGAGAGGATAGGCCAAAGGAGAAAAATTAAAATCTGTCTTCAATAAATATACTTGGAATCCACTAACTAATTATGACTTTATGTCAGGAATTAACTGGTCTCTCTCTATGCATGTATTATTTTTGAATACCTGAAAAGGAGCACAAATGACAACTTCAATATGAGTAGGAAATTACCTGAAATATAAAATAGTAAACTAGAATCTTCTCATATAAAAAACAATCAAGAAAATGCTTCCTACGCCACTCAGTTGGGATTCATTCTCCTTATGTAACCATTTTCTGGGAATGGAGCCTTTATATCAGAATTGTAATACTCTATCAGCTAGCTGCATCCTCGTTTACCACGTCAATTCAAATTTTTACCCATGCATCAACACCTGATGACCTACCGGAGAATTTAAGTACTAGAAATTTCTTCTAGACCTTCTAAAAGAGCTCTAAGGACCTAAACCCTGTAATTACTAATTCAACTCGTTGTAACATAAAACTGAAGATTTAAGACATTGGACTCATTTTGAAAGGCCAGTACATTTATGCTGTTTATCTATGTGCCTGCTTGTGCTCATGCATGCAGTGCATGTTTGGGTGTGCATACCTTCATGTGCATGAATGTTTGCATTCCCACATAAAGAAGAACCATGTGTTGCATATTTGCTATGTCATCAATCAAGGTACGCTGTTTTGGTACCGGATCCCGTATTGGTGTCACCCCGTCATTGTGTCAATATGCCTGTTATAGAGACTGGTTCGGTGTACCAAGTATTGATATGCCTCGCATACTATATATACCGGTACCAAACCGGTATGGTATGGTACATTCTGTACCATCCAATTCGATACAATATCACATACCATGTCATCAATAATTGAAAACATGGCTTCATAATAATGATGAGAGGAATATACTCCATGAATTTTGATATGGGTCTCTTATCTTCCTCATGTTCCTGTACAAATTGAAGCAGTGATGAACCAGAAGTTATATACCTGCCTCATGTTTCATGCTCAAAGTAGTAGTTTGGCTTATCCTTTCTGTAATCCTGCAACTTATGTTTATCCCTTGTCATTATATAGAGCTTTTTGATTTACTGTGGTGTCTGTCTTAAATTACTTTAAATTTGTAGTTTCATTGTCATTTTCAGCTTATGTACTTTTTGGTTTAATACTTGTTTGACTTGAAATTGTTTGAAATTGACTAA